>NC_045622.1:81055417-81364986 GCF_009829155.1 Mustela erminea | reverse complement strand
TATAGGTGAAAAACAAGGTCTGTAACATTTAATAAATGCCCTCTTGATGCTACTTAACTAATTAATTTTTGTTACACATGGAACAGGAAAATTAGTGAGGTCTAACTGGATATCCTTTACAGAGGAAATGATTTGACATCAACTATAACTACAAGATAATTTGGTACTTGTGAAGGACTTGAAGTGATAAAATATGCTTTGTATACCTGATATTAGAAACATTTCATTCTAGAGGTTGCTTCACTGTAAATATAATTTGAAACATGATTCTCTATATCTCTAGAGTATACTTTCTAAATGCGGCACATATTCAAAATTAAGTTATTTTTTAGGCAGTTTGCTTGTCAGAAAATTTACTGGATTTAAAGAACTAAATGAAGCTTGAGGGTTGAGAAATTTCATCTTTATCATATTTAAAAATTCAAAATATTTCTTGTTATTTCTTTTGTGTGAAATGATTTTGCTGTATGCTATATTGTAACTATGAACTCTCTGGGGCTATTTGAAATATTGTTCAATACCTACTCCCTATTATGCTGTTGTCTTTAAAATGAAATGTGCATCTTCCAATTTCAACTTTTTAAAAAAAATTTATTTAGATTTTATCTATTTGAGAAAGAACATGAGTAGGGGGAGGGGCAAAGAGAGCAGGGCAAGCAGACTCCCTGCTGGGCAGGGAGCCCTAAGCAGGGCTCCATCCCAGAACCTTGAGATCATGACATAAGCCAAAGGCAGATGCTTAACTGATTGATCCACCCAGCTGCCCCTTTCAATGTCAATTTAAAGAATATAGCATCCAACAAAATCTCAAACTTAATTTTCATTTAAACAAATACTTGTGGGACAGCATAATTTTGCAAGGTGCTCTATAAGTTTCCACAGATGCAGTGATGATAGAAACATTTCTTCTGTCATAAAGCTTACATTCTAGTGAGAGTAAGCAGGCAATAAATATACAAGCAAATAAGTGAACAAATAATTTCGGATTAAAGTTTTGAAGAAAATAAAACAAGATAATCAAGAATAACTATGTGGGGGATTCTTTAACTATAATGGTGGTAAAAGTCATCTCAAGGACATCATACTTTAGTTGGATCTCAACTAATGAGAAAGGAGCTGACATGTGGAATTTGTGAAGAAGCACTTCACACAGAAAGATCAGGAAGTATGAAGAAATTAAAGCATCAATCATCTTAGAGTTTTGAGATTCAGAAGTTCAGGATGGACAGAACATAGAAAGCAAAGACGTAGGAGCTTAATATAAACAGGGGATCACATACCAAGAGTCAGATCATACAAGGGTATAGCAATGTGCTTCAACTTCCCCTTTGACATTTTCCTATTTTGCTACATTTTACATCTGTATTGTCTTAACTCTGTTCTTTGGTTCCTTGAGTATAAAACTTTTTATTATTCTTTCCAATGAAACCCAGGAATCAACTAAATTGCTCTATTATCTGACATTTTAAAAAGTTCAGCTTAAAATGCTCAACTATCAAGTACTAGGAAAACCAGTAACTGTTGCAATCTCCTCAAAGATTTTTTTTTAATTTTTAAATTTTTTATTTTTTATAAACAAATAATATATTTTTATCCCCAGGGGTACAGGTCTGTGAATTGCCAGGTTTACACACTTCATAGCACTCACCATAGCACATACCCTCCCCAATGTCCATAACCCCACCCCCCTTCAGATTTTTTTTTTAAATGAAAATGAGTTACACCCACTGAATACATTTAATTTGGAAATTAATTGTATTAAAAAATTTGGACATCCAACACAGTGAAAAATTTTTAAGAAGAAAAGAAAATCCCCATATTGCCATGTGAAAAAGATGAAAATTGAAAACCAAAGTTCCAATTTAGTGTTGTAGTGAATAAGCTAAACCTCAATAAACAGGGTATATATATATATATATATATATAAAATCCTGATGACAGTAGAGTTTCCCAAGTATTCAAGGAAGAGATATAAAATCTCTATTTTACACAAAATGTTCAAGAGAATAAAAAAAAAGTGAAAATTTCCAAACTACTGTAATGAGTTTAGTATATATGTCTTTAGTGGTAAAGCTCCAAAATGACTACAGAAGTAAAAGTATATACAGATCTTACTTACAAACTTATATACAAAATCCTAATTAAAATACTAAAAATTAAATTCAGGAATATGCATTTTAAAATTTTTACATCATTACCCCAAACTTAATAATTAGCCACATTAAGAGATTAAAAAGGAAGTAAAATTTAATACTTAGTCATGAAAAGAAAAATTCTTTGCCAACTAGAAATGGACAAGTTTTCCTTAACCTGCTGAATTCAATCCTCAAAACTCGCTAAAAATATCAAGGTTAACATTGCAGTAGGAATTCTAGCCAAGCATCATACAAGAAACACAATGAATGGCTCTAAAATTAGCAAAGAAAAAAAAAACATAATAGCCTTTATTCATGGGTATTTTAAATCTCAACAGCAGGTGTGCCTGGGTGGCTCAGTGGGTTAAGCATCTGCCTTTGGCTCAGGTCATGTTCTCAGGGTTCTGGAATTGAACCCCACTTGAGTTCCTTGTTCAGTGGGGAGTGTGCTTCTCCCTCTCTCTTTGCCTCCTCTCCTGCTCATGTTCTGTCTCTGTCTCTCTCAAATAAATTGCTAAAATCTTTTTTTTTAATTAAAAAAAATCTCAACATAACAGATTTGGAAAAGTCTATGCAAACATCATTAAAAACAGAAAAAAGCAAGATTGTTGCATACAACAACATCAATATATTAAAAAAAAGCTCTCTCATTTAATATTAATAAATGATTAGCAAACATAATTAAACAAAAAAACTTATCCCCACCAAATTAAATGTCATAAACCATTTTGTTCCATGGAAAAACCCTGGTGAGAATGTTGTGCGATTGCTTTGAAGCTGTAGATCAGTTTGAAGACTTGACTTAGGTCTGATATCAATTATTCCAAGAATAAAACTATTTAAGAACATTATCTCTGTGTATTTAATAATGAGCCTAATCCAAGTAACCTTGTCATTTTAACAATTTCCAGTCTGAAATTCTGGGAACATTTTTCATATTGCTTCTTTGATAATTTCTTTATTTCTGTTCTCTTTTCTTGGGCACCTATTATTCTATGTTGGATTTCCCTTTCTCCTCCCTTATTTATCTTTTTAAAACTTTTTGCTTTAATTTTGAGAAAACTTGCTCAACTCTGCTTTCTAACCTTTGTATTATTTTTGTAATTTTTTTTTTTTTTTAGTTTTCAAGAATATTTTTTCTGTTCACTGAACATTATTTTTTATAGCATGTTTCACAGATGCGATATATTCGCCAATTTTTCTGAGAATCTTAATGGTAGAATTTTAGAAATTTTATTCTTAGTATCTTTTTTCAAGTTAGTTTCTACAGTTAATTTTTGCCTATTTCTTCTTGTTATTAAGTTTTCTCCCTTATATGAAAGTATTTGGCTCTTGATATTGGCAACTTGAACTAGTTATGTTTTAAAGCATGAGATAGATATGTCATTTGGTATTCTTTTTCTTAAGCTATTCAGACATCTTTAGAAGAGTCCTTTAATGTCTTCAATTTTGGAGAAAAGATTTGGTTTCTAGGATTCTGGAGGTAAATGTGGAGTGGGTATAGATCTAAGGGTTTCTATTTTTACCCTTTAGCATACCTATTGTTACCTGATCTTGTTTTTGCTCAGGAGGACACCACTGACCTCAACTCTGCCTGCCATCTTCACGTGAAAGATGCTCTGAATTACTCTTTTGAGATAGTAAATTCCTAGGTTTTTACTGGGGCAGAGGAAAAGCACTCACTTCACGAAGCAAAAGAAGGATAAGGACCTAGAAATCTAACCACTTACCAAAGAGCTTTAACTCAATCTTCCTTATTTTTGGCTTATCTTTCCTCTTGGTTTTAAGGATACTTAGTCCAGTTCCTATGACTTTTGTATTTTCTCTGGCAAAGGTTCATCCCAAGCTTTCTCTGCTGTTAAATTGTAATTTTGCTCTGTTGGGTTAATTTGGTTATTATCCATCCTTCTGCTTTTTGTATTCAATATTTTTTTTAATCTTCTCCAGGTTTTATATTAATGCCTTAAAAGAGTTATGAAAAACAAGAAAGAAAGAAATATATCTAACAGAACAGAAGTAAATCTAAAAGATATCTTTTGAAAATGGCTTTCACATTATGGTAATGGATGAGAAAACAATATCCTAAGATGCTAATTCCCTTCAGGTTAAACAGTAAATTAGATATAATTCCAATCAAGCTATAAATGTGATTTTTTTTCATAGAAATTGATAATCTGGTTTTTGAAAGCTTAACGTGGTAAAAGACAATTTTGGGAACAATGGGAAGTAGATTTCTCCTCTAAAATAGGAAGATACCATGAAGCTAAACAACTGGATAGTGTTTATTTCTTGTAGAGATAGAAAAGTAGACCCTTGGAATAATATTAAAATATTAGTCTAGAAACAATCCAAAAGTAAAAACTCAAAACCAACAAAATGTAGGATGATCTAATTCTGGGAAGTAGAAAACTGAATGACCAGTAAATATAATAAAAAATAATAAACATCAGTTATAGTAAATAATAACAGTTGGATTATAAAAATGTAAGTAGGAAAATATTAAATCATAAGACAATAGCAAAATGTAGTATGATCTATACAATTTAAGATCACTTATGGAAGGAAGTTCAGAAAAGAATACAGATATTTTTATGGGTACATATACAACCTGCAAATTTATGAATACTGGCATGAGAATCCACATCACTTCAAGATAGTGACGATTTATTTATTCCAATGTAGAAGTGCTGTATAGTATATAAGGAGATCTTGATGATATCACTAAATTTTATTTCTCTAGAATATCAGCATTTAAAGAAATTTGGCCTTAAAAAGTTCACAGAGCTAATAAGTAAAAATGATAGTAACTGAACTAATGTTTTCTAGTACAAGTCCCTTGCTCTTTCCATTCAGCCATAGTCTTATCATTTGAAGAAATTCATAAAATCGGAAGTAATAAGTACTTTCCAGGGGCAAATATAGTACATACTTAATGCTTTCATCCACTGTTCACAGGATATTAAAATATCAGAAAATAAAATTGAGCAAAACCATTTATTGTATTACATGTGGAAAAGATACATTTATTAACTAATGTCTGATTTTTTCTGTGTTGTATAGATTCTATTTAAAACAGAAAGTAATGAAAAATAAGTAAATAAAACAGAGAATGAAGATTCTCACACTCCTGTAATTTATTCCATAATGCTCTCTAAATTCTCTTTATCAGATTTTAAAAGGTTACTATCCCTATATGTCTGTGTGTGTGTTCATGAATCAAACAGGCAAGATCACAGGCTAGACATCATTATCATGAGGTGTGCAGTTCTAAGAAGAGACAAAGAAATGAAGCAAAGTTCTTCATTTTATAGAAATTGTTCTCCAAGAGTTAGTTTTTCCAAGAGGTTTTCAGTAAATTGCATAAATAAGCCCTTGGAATCCTAAAGTCTTAAGACTCTGTCCAAGGGGATAATTTATGTTTGATTGAAAAAGAGCCGTAATACCTTCCTACATTATTCATTTAATTCACTTCATTTTTTCATTATTCATTTAAATGATTAAAATTACTTAAATGTATATGCTTGTGCATTCTCTTCAACATGCTGGAGAAAGAACTTGGTTTGCCTCATCTCAAATGAGATATAAATATCTGCATAAGAAAGAAGAGCAAAGCTGCTCACATATACCCAATGAAATACAGGGCTTAGCTTGCTCTTATAAAATTATAAAACACCATGCTGTTGTTAATTCCATAATAAATCATTATCAGCTATCTTTAAGACATTAATTTATTTCAAATTTATTTCATTATAAATTTAATGACCTCAAGATTCACAAGGATTGTACAATGCCCTTGTTGGCACACTGAGGAATTATCCACCTATTAATCTTCATTCTTTGAAGTTACCAAATAATTTAGTTGTCATAAGTTTTATGTCATAATTAATGTAATATTACCCACAAAAGATGGCAAAATATGCAACAATATCCAATACTCCTGGTAGTGCCAGCATAACAAAAAGAGAATCTGAAAGCATCTGAAATGTAAATGTTAAGTGCTTAATAATAAAATAAGGTATCATTAACCCCAAGTAATGAGAAGGATGTACAATTATTTTCTACCCCTGCAAACAATGGAAAACAATAATGAAGATTTAAACTGTACTCAAGTATATAATTCCATGAGTTCTGAGTATGTTTTCTCACAAAATTCTATTTGTAAAATAAGTAAATGAGTAATTAACACAATGGAGCATAGCAAAGAGATATACTATATTTGTAAAACTGAAGATTTCCTAACTTTCAGAATTAGTTGATTGATTCATTCATTGATGAAATGGGTGCAGAGTATCAACTAGTTGCCTGTTTCTCTAATTGCAGGATTTAAATGATGGACAAAATAGAGAGATACCGCTCTCTTGGTACATAGTTTAATAAAACAAGAATTAAGAGATCTACAGACTGATTTAAGCACACACCTGTCTCCTAACCTAGTTTGGGATAAAGACCTCTATGCCTCTATTTAGAAGTGACATTAACAAGCTTCTTCTAAACAATAGAGTAATGGACTGCATTAAACGTTCAATGTTCCTATTTCAGCTATATTTCCCAGAAAATGTAATTCTTCATATATTTAAATTACCAACTGAAAAAAATAAACTCATAAAGTTAAATTTCATTCACTCTGAAATTTTCAAAATTCTCAACCTTTTCTGTTTCTATCTTGTCATCTGTAAAATGAGGAAGGTAACACACATCAAGACACTTTAAAAAAAAAAGACACTTTCAAGGCATGCTTTAAGAAAACTGGTATGCATAAATACTGAAAATACCATTCCTTTAGCAAAGAATTCATTCTGAATATATCCAACAGAAGGGACAGTGAGGGTTTATTTTAATAAATGTTTTACTTAGTCAATATATCCACAATATTATCATTTCAACATATAATCATTGTACTATTATTAGTAAAATTTTCACCTTCTTTATTTTTTGATATTAAATATTCAAAATCCAGTGTGTATTTTACTTTATAGCACATCTCAGCTTGGACCAAACACTTTCCAGCACTCAACAGCCACATAATGCTGTTGTTTTGGACAGCAGGACTCTTCAATAAGCCAAGCACTGTAATATATACCAGAAAACAAACAAGTAATGAAACACAGCTCTAATGATGCATAAGGTATTAAATTTAGAATAGAAAGTCTTCCACCTTTATCCTATCCATAAAACCCCACCCCAGATGCAACCACTGGTAAGAGTGTCTTGTATATTATCCCCCAAAAGCTTTGCCATGGAATCTTAAGTTTTATATATGACTGCACATATATATACATATACATATAAATAAATATGTGTATATATAAGATATATGTATATGCATATATAATAAGCAAATATAGCTTATAGGATATGTATTTACATATTATATGTATATACCCATAAATTATACATATAAGTGCATACATATATATATATACTTAAGCAGATATCTATGGAATATTTATATATTATACTGCAAGGTACATATACATGCATGCAAATAACACACACATACATAGTTTACCCTTGAGCAACACAGGTTTGAACTACACAGGTCAACTTACACATGGATTTTTTTGATAAATATATAAAAATGTAAATATTTTTTCCTTATGGTTTTCTTAATAACTTTCTCTTCTCTAACTTTATTGTAAAAATACAACCTATAATACATGTAACATACAAAGTTTGTGTTAATTGACCATTTATATTATCAGTGAAGTTTCCAGTTAACTGTATAGGCTATTAGTAATTAAAGTTTTGGAGGAGTCAAATTTATATGCATAGCTTTGACTGCAGTGGGTTGGCATCTCTAACTGCCATGTTATTTATTTCTATATATTTAAACTTAAGCATAAGTGACCATGATATATTTTTATAAGATTTTTTATTTATTTATTTGAGAGAGAGTGAATGAGTGAGAGCACAAGCAGTGGGAGGGTTAAGGGAGTGGGAGAAGCAGACCCTGCAATGGGCAGGGTGCTTGATGCATGGCTCCATCCCGGCACTCCAGGATCATGACTTGAGCCAAAGGTAGATGCTTAACCAACTGAACCACCCAGGTGCCCCCAAACATGTTATATTATACCACTGATCTTTTTTGTTCATTTGATAATATATGCTGATAACTATTTCAAGTGGACATATATACCTCCTTTTCTCAATATGATAAGGAACGGTGTGGTAAACATCCTTATCAAGCATCTTTGGTTCTGCATAAGAGCATATCTACTTACAGATATACTGGAAATGGAATTGCTTAAAGGGGATATGCATTCATTTAATTGATTTATTTAATTTAATTGATTGATTTAATATTGCCAACTTGTCTTTAAAAAAAGAGTTATGAAACAATGCAAGATAGTTTAAATAAGTACTAATACAGAAAACGTAGATAAGTAAAAGTTTCTCTTCTTGCCCTCATCTTTAGTCTCCAATTACCAAACCCAACCACTACTTTCTTCTGAAATGATTCATTCCTATTATCATTTTAAAGCATCTCCTTTCAGGACCTCTCCATGTATTATACATGTTTTACATACCTCCCCAAGCTCACTTCTTAGTTCTTTGGAAATATGAGAATTTTATTAATGAAAATCTTACTTTGCTCATATGATTTTATACTGTGTGTGTATGTGTGTGTGTGTGTGTGTGTGTGTGTGTGTATTTACATTTGTTTATATATATTTCTATTTGTATGTGTATATATAGAGGGATTTATACATATAATTTTATACAAAAATATACACATAGTATATATGTGATGATTTAGGTCAAAATTAGGAAGTCTACACACAGGAAACAAGATTTGATAGTAGATCTTTAGTCTTAAATTTATCTTTGTAAGGTACAGGATAAATTTCTTGACATAGACTCTGCCTTGAGAAAAATTAATATATGGAAGTAATCTGAGCTTGGTCCTCATTAAGGAAATATTACATTTCTGTAATTACATTTCTGTAATTATCACATATTTGTGAACCTGAAGTCCATACATTCTCTTTCTTAGAGGAATTTCCAACAAACAAATAGCATAACGGAGAATAGACAGCAATTAGTTAATTTACCACTAGTTTTAATATTCTTTGCCAATATTAGCTCGGGCACTGGGGTTTAACCATTATCATCTTTCCTGTTATTACTATACGTTGCGTAACTTGATATGTTGAGGTTTGTATGCAAGAGGATTACTGAGGAGTGTCCTAGTAATGAAATTGAAGTGGTTACCACTTCTAGTGCTCCTCATTACTTTACATACATTTGTATTTCTATCTAACTTAATTATTCTTCTGAAGAACCTCCTTTAATATTTCCTATAGTGTAGATCTCTAGCAATGAATTTTTTCACCTTTGCCTAAAAAAGTCTTTATTTCATTTTCATGTATAAAAATATTTTATTGTATACAAAATTCATGTTTAACAGCTTTGTCGCTCAGTATTTTCAAGATTTTGTTCCACTGTCTTGATTGTGTTGTTTTTGATAAGAAATCTTCCATCATAGTTATTTTTTATCTTCTGTATTTATTTTTTAAGGTTTTTCTTTTGGTCACTGGTTTTGAGCAATTTAGCATAACTTATCTTGCTGTAGTTTTCTCCATGTTTCTTGTGCCTGGGAATTATTGGAGGTTTATAATTTTCATCAATTTTAGGAAACCTTCCCAGACCTATTTTTCCAAATACTTTCTTTCCCCAGCTCCCACTCCTTTAAGGACTCCAAATATACATTAGATCATTTGAAGTCTCACAAGCTTAGTAATACTCTCTTCATTTATTTTTAAGTTTTTATTTAAATTCCAGTTAGTTAGCATACAGTGTAATAAGAATTTCAGGTAGATAATACAGTGATTTAACACTTCCATACAATATACTCTCTTCATTTAAAAAAAAAAAATTCTGTGTTTTCCTCAGGACAGTTCCTATTATGTCTTCAAATTCACCTTTTCTTCTACCCTGTCTAATATGCTGTAAATCATACTCATACATCATATATATTTCATTGCACACATTATAGTTCTCATGTTACCAAGTTTGTCTTGAGCCTCTTTTATATCTTCTACAGCTTGACTGAACTTTTTAAGCAAATTTAATATATCTATAATAATTGTTTTTAAAGCCCTCATCTGCACATTCTAATGTCTCTCTCAGACCTGGAATGGTTTCAACTGATTGGTCTCCTCGATTAGAACACACACACACACACACACACACACACACATATATATATATAGATAGATAGATAGATAGATAGATAGATAAATAAAACCTATCTAGTAATCTTTGATTGAATGCCAGACATTACAAATTTTACTTTAGTGGGTTCTGAGTATTATTGTATTTCTATAAATATTCAATTTTGTCCTGTGATTCAATTAAGTTACTTGGAAATACTCTTGCTTTAAGGATTGTTATTTGCTTTTGGAACAATGGGCAATTTAGAAATAATTATTTCTCATTGTTGAGGCAAGATCTTCTTAGATACTTCCCAATTGCCTGTAAATCATGAGCTTTTTCAATTTGCATAATGCAACAGGCATTATTCCTGGTCTTATGTGAATGATAGAGATTGTTATCCCTAATCCTTCTGCATAATAGTTTCCATAGTCCTGAGGAGTTTTCTCAAATACATGTGCAGCTGAATGCTTAAGGGAGGCACTTTCAGATCTGAGGAGTTTTCTTTCCACACACTCCTTCTGATAATCTGTTCTGTACTCTGCCTTTGTCTGCTTAGACTCTCAGCTCTGTCTCCTTAACTTCAGGACACCTCTCGGCCCCACATAACTTTCTCCTCCATGCATTATTGTCAAATTTATTCTCAAATTAATAATCAGGGAATTTGTTTGGCTCATGTTTTGTTTTCCATCTCTCAGTTTTAACCATCCTTCAATATTTTATCCTGCATTTAAAAATGATTATTTCATTATTTTGTCCATTTTTTTTAATCCCGTAGGCAATTATAATTTGAATTGGGAAATCCCGATGCCTTTTCTTCTACCAATTAACAAATATTTTTGGTTGAAAATTTCAAATGGGGATGACTGGGTGGCTCAGTCAGTTAAACATCTGTCTTCAGCTCAGGTAATGGTCCCAGGGTCCTGGGAAGGAGCCCCACCCTGGGCTCCTTGCTCAGCGGGAAGCCTGTGTTTCCCTCTGCCTGCCATTCCCCCTGCTTGTGTTCTCTCTCTCTCTGACAAATAAATAAATACAATCTTTAAAAAAATAAGAAAAAAAAGCAAAGTTCAAATGGGTTTGGAGAAATGAACTCTTTTGTTTATGTCCATTCTGTAGGTAGGAAATTGAACAAAACAATTAAAATAAGCTCTGGATTTGTGAACATATTCATAAACATAGTGTTTATAATAGTACCTCACAGGTGTAAGTTTCCTATAGAAATTAATTACACAAAACATTTATAGATTAAAATATTTCAGATTTAATTTTATAATTGATTTAGTACAACCATGATAAGCACATGGGCGTTCAATCAAAACCTTGCTAGATTTTATTGCAAATGTCCTCTTCTGAGTCTTAGGTAATTAGTTGACCATTTTTTAACATTCATCGGGCTACCAGGTTTTGCTGATTTTAATCAGTTTCCATAAATAACCCAGTGAAGTCAGTAGTAATCAATGTAAAACAAAACAACCATCAAGAAAGTAAGAATTAATATAATTCTTTTGTGCCAACAAACCCTTATATTGACTAAATTTTCAGATTTCCTACAGTCTTTACAGTGGTGCCACTAACTGATGGTATTACTCTTTAATTTCAACTTAAAAAAAAATAGACCTTTATAGATCCTCATATTTTGCTAATCCAATATTCTATAGTATTATGAAACAATTTCTCAATTAAAAATCCTATAAAATCTCAATGTGAGAAAGAGCCCATGATGGTTCATTCCAAATTCTCATCAGTAAAGTAGCCCTAAATCATCAGAGTGACTTGAAACAAAAGGAGAAAAATAACTTCCCAATTCCTGTAAACTTCCCCCTCAACCTTTCATCCTCAGCAACACTCCCATAATTAGTACTACATTCCCAGAAATTAAATAAATAATAAACAGACAAATAAAATCCATTGATTAGCACTGAGGATGGTAATGTACACTGGTCAAAGAGAACCAAGATTAGCACCAGGGAGCTGAATGGCTCATTTGATTAAGTATCTGCCTTTGGCTCAGATCATGATCCCAGGGTCCTGGGATAGAGTTCCTTGCTCAGCAGAGAGCTTGCTTCTCCCTCTGCCTGCTGCTCTTCGTGCTTGGGCTTTTTGTCTGTTAAATAAATAGCATTTTTTAAAAAGGGAGAACTAAGGTTTACTGCATGTCTACTATGTGCCAGACTTGTGTTTTGCTTCTTCTTTTCTTTTTTAATAACTTGATTTCTTTTTTTTAAATTAATTTATTTATTTTCAGAAAAACAGTATTCATTATTTTTTCACCACACCCAGTGCTCCATGCAATCCGTGCCCTCCATAATACCCACCACCCGGTACCCCAACCTCCCACCCCCCAATAACTAGATTTCTTTCTACCCCTCTACAGTAGTACTCTTCATTACTCCTATTTTGCTGATATCCATTTTCTTTTTTACAGGAGAGATATAAGTGGTCAGGTATCTTGTCCCATTGTTCACAGGGTCCTAAGAGGTTAGGACTCATGTAAGTTTGATAATAACATTAAAATGTATTGAACATTATCTCAGTCAATACTCATAATAACTCTGTGCTGCATATGTTGTTTTTTGGCATGTATCATTGTCCAAATGCCACTTATTTAAATAATTGAAGCTTAGAGAAACTGTCCCAGGTTTCTCAATAAAGAGCAGAGTTCTAGCCTGAAGCTGCACACTTTTGTAACTATTTATAACCTGTCACTTCATATCTGTTGAAGATTAAGGCAATGCACGTTTTTCACACAAAACTTATACATAGGGCACCCACTAAGATACACAGATTCTTAACTATAGAGAACAAACTGATGATTTTCAAGGGAGGATGTTTAGGGGATATATTATGCTTAATTTGTGTTCTATGTGATAAGTCTAGGACAGTGGGGACTTTTTTTTTTCCCCCTCATTTAGGACTTCTAGAAGTTTAGGGTGTCTTAACCTGGCCCTGATCTGAAGTAAAATTGACTCACTTTTAAAGGTATTGTTTAGCAGGGCACCTGGGCGGCTCAGTGGGTTAAGCCTCTGTCTTCAGCTCAGGTCATGATCTCAGGGTCCTGGGATTGAACCCCTCCATTGGTTTCTCTGTTCAGCAGGGAGCTTCCTTCCCCTCCCCCTCTGCCTGCCTCTCTGCCTACCTGTGATCTCTCTCTCTGTCAAATAAATAAATAAAATCTTAAAAAATATAAATAAAGGTATTGTTTAGGGATTCTTAGTTCCCAGGCACTAGTAGCAGCAGTAGGAAACCTGTATTCAGACCACTCTCTTCCTCAATTGACCACATAGATATCCACACCAAGCAAGAACCAGAGTAGTCATTTTCTTTACATTGTTTCTTCTTAGCTCTACATTTTCCATCCTTCCTTCTAAAATGGACTTGAATATACAAAAAATTCATAACTGAATAACTAACAGTCAACGGATATTGTCATCTTCCCTTTAGGAGGAGGGCAGTTTGCCAATTTTATTTTCAATATGTTGCTAGTTTTGAGAACCTTCTTTTCTCTCTCTTTCTCTTTGCCAAGAGAGAAAAGGAGGTGAGAAAAGAAGGGATCACCAGACGAATCACTATGGACACATTTTTATCCTAAAATGTTCTCTATAATCCTCTGACCTTTAAGTTTATATCAAGAAATATGACGCCTACGGAAGAAGCTTGATTTCTGCATCATGGCTTAAATTCTTCTAAAATAATAATAATTTGCTATAATCCTACTACAGTCATTTGTCCCCTAGCTGGCTTGACAAAAAAATTCTAACATGTGTCTACCCACCAGTCATATGAGCAATGAAAATCAGAGACTTTGGGGAGGGACATCACATGAAAAGAATAATGATGTACACAGTAGTTTGAACACTTCTGTTATTTCCTTTTTTTTTTTTTTCATTAAAAGTGTTTTACATTGATTAAAGTTCTTCTGGTCAGTCAGTAAAATTAGCCTAAGGACAGACTGCTTTTGGAAAGAGCAAAGTAAGTGGAGGAATAATAGAAAAACTGGCAAAGGGTAATTCTGAAAATTAGGAGGGTTAAGAACAGACTACTTTTGGAAGGAGCAAGGTAAGCAGAAGAATAATAGAAAAAACTGGCAAAGGGTAATTCTGAAAATATGAGCAATGGACTAGCAATGAGACAGAAGGGGGAGTGTGGGGGAGCTGGTGGGCAGGAATCTTGGCTAGGGATGGGACAGAACATGAATCATGCCCAAGGCTTGATAAAACTGACTACAAATAAATAATTGTCTCTTGAGCATAAGAAAAATCAAATGACAAAGAAAATTGCTTTTCCAATACCACAAATCAAAAGCCCCCCAAATTTAACTATCAATATCAATAACAAATTGGACTTTCTTAAGTTCCTCCCCTTAAAGTATACCAAGCTCATACGAATATGTAGAAATTTAACTTCCTATTATTCTAGAGGATGCTATAGGCATATTTTAATTTTGCAGTTGAGAAAATGGGAAGGGCCATAGTTAGAATCACTACAATTATAATGATGATCTTTACTATCAGGACAGCAATGGCTTGTATATTCAGTGTAAGCCACAGTGTTAAATTCTTAATAATCACAATCTCGTAGGACAGCAATGGCTTGTATATTCAGTGTAAGCCACAGTGTTAAATTCTTAATAATCACAATCTCGTTTAATGTTTCAAATAACTCCCTTGAGTTGATATTATTCATTCCCTCATAGAAAAGATGTTCAAAACAGTTACAAGCTTCATTTAGTGGCAACACCTTTTTTTAAGAGAAGCTGGGTTTGAAACTTGTCTAATATTCTGAAACCCTTACTGTTAACCACTAGGAAGAAGTGAAACCATTGATGCCTTATGTGATGGAATATACTTTAGGTCACAGGTTGGATTGACCCACAGAATATTGTTAAGTCTGGGAATATGTGTCCAAGAAACAGAGCACCCTATATTTTCCCAAAGCGGCTGCAACATGTGGTGATGGCCACGTTGTGGAGAACAGGCTGTCATTCCCTTCATCAGCACAGTGTGTCAGGAAAGACGAGTGGGGGCCGGCACAAGTGGTGGTTGAAATGGAAGGTGGTGAGTCATGCTCTCATCTTAACATCTAAAAATAATCGCAGCATATTAAAAGAACACATTTCCTTCTATAAAAATGAATAATTTTTTACCTATATGTCTGTAATTTTCCATTTCCAAACAGTATTCCATTGGCACTGAGATGTATCCCTCAAAAATATTAACTATCAACCTAAGAAGCCAGGGAGCCAATTTAAATTGTGGCACCTACGCAGGCCATTGATAATACAGGCTGAGTAATCAGTTGGTTGCCAGAGATGTCCTTTGAAATAACTTTAAGAGAAATGGGCTAGTTCAGAAGGCTCTTCGACACAGTATCTTTTGCCCAGAAACTCACTCACCTGAGGCCGTTAGGAGGTAAAATAATTTTGCCCACCTCCATCAAAATCCACATCTAGGCCCTCACATTCCAATGAAAGAGAAGCACATAGATTTACCCATTTTTTGTAATCATAGCCATAAATCTGCCATGACTGAGGAAGATCAAACCCCGGGTGGATGTTGAAGGGGCACCAAAGGAACAAAAGAATATGCCTGGAAATATAAACCTACATCTCAGATCTACATAATGAATCACTGGTTATTTTTAAAACTGAAACTGAATTGATCTGAAAATTAGTTATATATGCACAGACACAAAAGTGATCTTGAATTTTTTGCTGACATCTATGAAATTGGACAGAAATTAAAAAAAAATATATGATGATGTACCCAGTTTTTCTTCCATACTCCATGATCAGTGGTCAAAAATTGCACTGATATTCTGACCACCTAAGGTCTCAAGAAGTATAGTTTTACGTTTGACATGTCATTTAGCAGTAACTTTGACAGAATAGCGGGTTGGGAAATGCTCAATCAATAAAAATGAAGGTATTTGAAGAAGTGGAAAATGTCAGAACCTTGGGGAATAGATAGCAGGATGCAGATGTTTGTTAATTAAGTTTACAAAGGCAGTAAAATTAATGAAGTCAATATCTCACATGTCTTTTGTTACTAAAGAAACAGGTGTTTCCCCATTCTAACTTGATCAATACAGGTTGCACCTCCACAATAGCTATCACGTTTTGTGAATATCTGCTTCACTTGTAAACTTCAATTGATCAAAGAAGAATCCACCAAAAAGGTTATCAATAATTCATGCCAGGGAGAGTGATGTGTAAAATATGGGAATGCAGTTTATAGGACTTCCTCAACCCAAAGTTACAGCAAAAAAATGACTCATCAGTTATTTAATTTTTTATCCCTGGGGTAAGTAATGATTATTTCCATTATATAGCATTGCACATATTTGAAGATTTGGTTTTTATAGACTTTTATTTTGAGCTATCAAATTTCCATTTTGCTTTGGAAGTACACAGAGAAGTCTAAGAGGTTTATAATCCAATTGCTAAAATGCAATACCTACTAGAACATGCTTCTCCCCCACCCCAGAAAGAAGACTTGAAAAACAAATAATATACTCAAGATCACATCACCAGGGGGTGGCTCAAACCCAAGCAATCATTTAAATCCAAGTGGACCAATTGTAATCACCACATCATACTGTCATTATCTAGATATGTGTCCAGATCATGGAAATCAGAGTACCTGGATGCTGTAACTTACTTAGATCTCATCAGGTTTATATTTCATCACTAAGTTGAACACTCTCAGAAGGGACACTACAGTGGCAAAAGACTGAACACCACTTCTTATTACTAATTACAGCCATACTAACATGAGAAGCTATTTTAAGGGCAATTCAAAGTAAAAGATGGGAGAATACTTTTTCAAAATATGATATAATTCATCATCACTATAATAACAATTTAATATTTTATTGGTGAATCTTATAACTACATATCATCTTAATTTTAGTATTTACATGAGATTATAATAATACAACATATATTGATTAGTATCAATTCTTCAGGAATAAATGCAAGTCATTACTTTTTGTATTCAAATTTTATAACTCAGTTCCATTTTGACCTAAAACTGATTTTTATTCTTCTTTCCCAAGATCCTTCCCTCCCATTCTAAGGCTAAGATCTGATTTCAGATTTCTTCATGGAGAAAAGTGGAAATGCTAATCTATTCAGAAAAGGAACTCATATGTAGTTTAGACTTACTGTCACATGGTGTTATTGTGCAATGGGACATTATGAAAACTAGATCTCTAGCCACTATATACAGGGTCTTGTTGTTGCATGTTTTACCTAAAAGGACAGAAATGATGCAAGAAGATATTGTCAATGAAATGAGACCTTTCAGTACTTCCAAGTAGCCACTGCCCACTATTAGAAATGTAGTGGGTGTGTAAGGCATCCATTGGAAACTCTTGCTATAGTCATCTCAAACATCTACTAATTCCTCATTGTTTCCTCCAAACTGTAAACCTAAGTGTTTTCCAGGGCGGCAACTTCACTTTCATTCACCTAATTATCCAGAACCAAAAATCTGGAAGCCTTCTTTGGCTTTTCGCTTTCCCTTAAATCTCATATCCAACCTTTCTAAAACCTTATTGGCTTAAGCTTCCAAAAATTCTGTTGCTTCTCATTCCCTCCCCTATTCCACTCTATTTACGCACTCTTCGTCTTTTCCCTGTATTTCTGCAATAGCCTACTATTCCCTACTTCTTTTCCTAACCAGTTTGTAGTCTATTCTCCCTAATGCTGCCAGAGTAATATTTATCATATTGTATTTCAGATCATTGCATTATTCTGCTCAAAATCTTCAAGAGGCTTCTTAGTACACTGGAAATAATAGCTAGCATATTACCATAACCTAAAGAAACCCAAAAGCCAGGACTTAACCTCTGTTCCTACTTAGCTCTGATTGCAAGTGAGCTGCTCCCTTCCTGTAAGCTGCTCTTCATAGGTCCTTTGTCAACTCACTTCCAGATCAGTCCAGTAATGGGGGGCACTGCTAGGAGTCTGGAGGGCTAGAAAGGGAGAGTCCAGGATTTTCTGTCCCTTAGTAACCTATCCAAGACAAAGTGGCTATATCTTCTCTGTGGCTCTTCCTCCCAGAAAATAAGCTTTTCATGTTCCTGGCTTCCATCAGGCCCTAAGTTCTATGACCACCACACCTCCCTTTGTCTCTTTAGGCTAGGATGATAATAATTTCTTGCTAATGCTAACCTCTGGTTTATCCCTCAGTCTCTTATTTAACTCTCATCTCTTCCATCATGGATGTCAACTAATTCCCTGGGGTGTTTGTTTGTTTGTTTTTGTTTGTTTTTGTTTGTCTGTTTCTCTCTAAGTACTTTAATTATGTTCCATTTATCTGTTTAGGCTTTGACAGTACAGGAACTTAACAAAATAAAATTTTATACCATGTTCCCATCACAGGAAAAAGCAGGGACCCTTCTCTAGCAGGTATTCAGGTTCACAATCCTTCACTCTTAAAATTCTACCCTAATCTAAGTCTTTGGAGTTTTCCCTAGTCAATGGCATAGGGATAGACAGAGAAAGGATGGGGGACTGGGAAGAGTAATGTATGGGCCAAGCCTGCATCACTTCTACCCATATTCAATTGGCTAGAACTTAATCTACCCACATGTCTGGCTACATACAACTAGTTGCAAGGAAGCCTGGAAAATACAGTGTAGCTCCTTACCTGGAAAGAAGGGAAGAATACAGATATTACTGAATCTTAACTGCCTTCCACGATGTTCTAACCACACTTTCATTGTATATCATGGCTTGACAAATGATAATAAATGCCATAAAAATGGGAAAGTGCTACTTTGGGCAGATGACTTAGAATATACCATCAGATGTCTGATAGAGAGACAGAGCTATGGAAGAGAGAGATCAGTTAACAAAGAACATGTTAAATGCAAAGGCCTTGAGGCAGGAATATATATGATGGATTCAAGAACCAGTAAGAAAACAGTATTGATGGCATCTACGTAATAATTTCAAAAAGCATCTCATTGAATCTTATTTCTAATCTTCCCCACTATTTCTAGAATCAGTAATTTTCTTTGAGTTATGAAAAGCATGGTTTGTCACAATTATGTACCAAGGCAAGCACAATCACAGAAATCCCACTTCCACTCTTTTTCATTCTGGTCTTTTCACTCCTCTCCTATGGGTAATTTTTTTTTTTTTAATCAGTTCTCTCTTTTTAAGATTTTATTTATTTATTTGAGAGAGGGAGATAAAGAGAGAGAGAGAGAAACACAAGCAGGGAGGAAGGGCAGAGGGAGAAGCAGACCCCTGCTAAGCAGGGAGCCCACCATGGGGCTTGATTCCAGGACCCTGAGATCATGACCTGAGCCAAAAGCAGACACTTAACCAACTGAGCCAGCGAGGGTGTCCCCATCAGTTTTCTCTTTATTCAAACACTTTTGTTTTTAAAAATATAAGCAAAATATAAATTTTAATATATGTATTTGTGTGTATACATGTAAAATAGTTATATATAGACACATATGTATTTATATATTGCCTTTCTTACACAAAATGTAGCATATTAAATAAGAAACTATTCTGCAATCACTCCATATCAATACTTAGAGATTCCCCCTTTTTACTTTTTGCAGCTGATTTGTACCCTATTATGTGGATAGAGCATAGTCCATTCAATAAGACCCCTACTGCCGGTCACTAGCGTTGCAACAGTCTTTTGCTATAATTTAAAGTAGAGCTGCCTTTCGTAAGCCATTGCTTTTATCATTATGTTTTATTTTCTTCAAAGCATGTATCACTAAAAAAAATTATCTTGATCGTGAATTTGCTTTTATCCTGTATTCCCATTCTGGGATATAAGCACCATTAAGCCAAATACTTTGTTTTGCAATATCTGCATTACCTAGAATAGTGCCTCACACTTACTAGAAGCTCATTTGTTGAATGAATGCTTTTGTTGTGCTCCTATAAAGCACTCTGATGGTGATTAATGCTTTTTCAAAAGGAAAATGAAGAAGAAGCATTGTTGGAAAGGGAGATAAGTTGCAAAGGTACTGATTACCCATTACCGGGGTGGAAGAGATAACCTCTGCCAGACAACGATTAGCAACAGGCTAGGGCCTGCAAAGGTATGGGAGGAGGAGACCACTCCAGGAGTGATAGAAGCAGAATATGTTAATAGTTAAGAGTTTGGGTCAGATTCTAATTTTGTTATTTACTAGGTACATGAACTTTAGAAAAATTACTTAACTTCTTTGACCTGTGGATTCCTTATCTTTAAAAATGGAATGACAACTTCCTCATGGAATGGTCGTATTGATCCAACAGGGTGATCCATATAAAGGGCTTAGTACGGTGTTTGGCATAGGGTGTATGAATGAATATGAGCCATCACTATCATTATTCTTAGAGGAAAGTGTTTCAGTCCTTCTAGTATTAGGATAAACACACTGAGAAGATTATACTTTGCTGATGTTGAGAATTTCAGGTCAGAATATAACTAGACATTGAGCTGACATTTAGAGAACAAATACAAACAAGAGAGCTAGTAAGCATCACAGATGAAGGAGCTGGATCTCAGAATGAGACACTCTGCCAGCTGTTCCTGTGCTTTTTATGATAACAGAACAATAGTAACGACAGTCACTCTAGTATCTGTCTGGTGCAGCATGCTAGGTGCTTGCATGCAATATACTTCATGCCATCCAAGGACATTAAAAATTATTTTCCAAATACTGTTGTTGCTTGAAAGGGAGACCCAGTTAAGTCATTTATCAGCTACAAACATCACAATTTGATTTCCCCCATCCACAGATAAATTGCAGTCATGTAGGTTTATGTTAGGCAACAAGAATAAGCAGTAGTAAATTCTGATAGTCAATGAGGAGAGTGGAATCTGGAAAAGTCAGCATAGTGATGGCTGCTTTGGTGGCCTGGGCTCTCAGGAGTACCACAGTTGAAAAGTCTCAAGTGGCCCTGTTTGAACGGGGAAACTAGGGCTCTAGGCCCACAGGGTGCTAGAATGGAATACAGTGAACATAGGAGAGGTGACACACCCCCAACTACCAACTGTCTCGAGAGGTCATCACAGCTCTGTGGTAATTCCCAGCGCTTCCGAGGACTCTTTCCCATGTGCCTGCTCTCACACATCCTCTCCTAAAAACAGCATGGCACAGGATAAAAGGGTTTCTATATCTGCAGGGTTTACATGGAATCTGCTAAAGCTGCAATGCTTAATTCCTATTTCATCCCCAGACAAAAGTCAGTCTTGTAACTTCCAGGAACAAGGCAAAATGGAATGAGACTCACGCTTTACTTTTACTGGGAAAACAAATGACTTCCAAATACGTATAGGGACAACAGTCTCTGAATGAACGGCTTCGGGCCCACTGCTCTGATTACGAGATGCTAACATTCTCATACATAAGGCCTGATGAATAATGCATCATCACTGAAGGAGAGATGGTAAGAAAAAACAGACAGCAGTCAAAGAAACAAGGGAATAAAACAACACAGAGCAAATGGGCTCCATTGTCCTTGTCTGTAGTAGCAGATTCTCCTGCTCTCCAATGAATTTGTTAGGCCTGCAGTTAGAACTACAGGGTTCTAATGGCTTCTCTAAAACATTTCATTTAGCATGGTTATGTTCAAATACTTAATTAAATGTTTACTGGTAAACAGATGTCAGATGTTTAGAAATTTCACTGAATGTAATTAAAATACATACACTGTATGCTCAGATAAATGTGCCTTGGCTTTGAGAATTCTTTAGGCTCTCATCAAAATCCATATTTAGCATTCTAGCATAGCTTTTTAAAGTAGTTTCTTTGTGGCAAGAAACTACTTCCATTTTTAATGTCTTCCTGAGAGAGAGAAAAATAATTAGGGGCAACTGAAAAATATACACAGTAAATAAGGGCCATGGAAATGTTGATTTTTGTCTATATTCTCTTTCATTATTGTGTCTAACACTCAAATGTCTTTCCTGGCATTTCTTGCGTAATTTCACTAAGATTTTTCCTTGTAGTTGTGACAAGTGGGAATCTCATTTATCATCACTGCATTTCTTGGTTTCCTGGATGGCTAGTATTTGTGCAAATACAAACCCCTTCAATATACACTAAAGAATTATGGCTGAAAAATATGGATATTATAATAAAAATCATTAGCCACGTTTGTACCAGGCTTTTTATTGTTTTCTCTCTTTTAATTATTCAAGTAGTTCAGGAATAGACTCTTTATGGAAAAAAAAAAAAGTAACAAATTCCAGCAATAGAAAAAAAAAATAATTCCTAAATTCTCTCTTTCTTTTTTTTTTAAGATTTTATTTATTTACTTGACAGAGATTGTAAGTAGGCAGAGAGGCAGGCAGAGAGCGAGGGGGAAGCAGGCTCCCCGCTGAGCAGAGAGTCCCACACTGGGCTCCATCCCAGGACCCTGGGATCATAGCCTGAGCCCGAGGCAGAGGCTTTATCCCATTGTGCCACCCAGGCACCCCCAGAACTCCTAAATTCTTTTTTCTTAATTCCTTCCACAGAACTACCACTGTAAATTTTTATTGTACATTTCTATACACCTTTTCTTTTACAAAAACAAAACAAAACATATAGATGCACAATTATATACTTACAGCTTACTTCCTTTAATAAAGAAATAAAGAACTAGAAACCTGTCAGATTCATTGCTCTGTAACTTACTATTTTTACTTTTCAATTTGACCTAGAATCTATTCACATTGGTACATTTAGATTTAGATTATTTCTAATGTTTTCTATTCCTGAAAATCCATCCACATTACCATGAAAATCTATAGAAATTTAACTTTATGATTATAGATCTTAGTTCTGAAAACTTTTTCCATATGTATGTTGCAGCTGTTTTCAGATGTATACAACATTAGGTATATTAAACCTACTTTTTAAATATTTGTACATTTATGCCTGTACTATATTGGTTGACATTTTTATCATATCTGTCAAGTCTTTTTATTTCAATTTCTATTTACTAATATTTAAGATTTTTAAAAAAGCTATATATAGGTTTTTAAAAATTCAATATAACCAACTTTGTCTTCTGTTGGAGTATTTAATCACCTACACGTAATTAATCATTGATACACATTCACACATACCTAAATCGACCATCTTATTATTTTGATATACATTATATGTTAATTTAAAAAATTAAAAAAAATAAAATCTAGGACTTGGAGTACCATCTTATTGTTTATTAGTACTATATTTTTCTCTAATTTGTCTTTCTTACATTTAAGTTTTTTTTTTTCAAAATCTTTTGTAGTTTACAGAGTATTTTTTCCCTTTGTTCCCCTCCTGAAAAGGGATAGCTATTTCACAATTTATTTCCTCATTGTACTGAAATGCCACTTTGGCAATAAAATAAATCCTCATGTCCACTGAGCCTACTTCTGAACTATTGTTATTTATTCATTACATATGAATAGTATATGTATAGACCTATGTATAGAATATGTATATACCTATAAACCAATTCTTGAGTCAGCACTGCCATATATAATTAATAATTTTTATAGTAGGCCATATAAAAATTTATGACTATATTTCTATCAATCTGTCAAGAATTTCTTCATTTTCATCCATTGTGCAGATAGAAGGCGACTGGATGTGAGTTCTAAAAGTCTCAGCAATTACATCATTTATGGAAAGTTTTCTTGAATTGATTATTAGTTAATGGTCTCTTTTCATTTTCACTTCCCTCATTTTGGGACTATTCTCAATTAAGTATTTTATCCCCTGAATTTTATGCTTTATTATGTCATTACTTATGTGTAATCATCTACAACTGTCCCAGTCAGGGTCCCAGAAGGTAATAGGTATCAAATTAGGATATTTCAAGGAAATGTTAGTAAAGAAAATGTTTACAATGTGTAGTCCAGCACCTTAAGTCACCAATAGTAGAGCTATTACTGCTTTTAGGCTTAAGGCGACAAAGAAGGAGTGGTTACTGAAATTACTAAGCATGTGTAAAGAAAGCAGCTCTTGGATAGAATGCTCTTCAGTTGAGAAGCAAAGCTATCCATGGCTTCCTTGTTCTTCCTTGAAACTCCTCAGCTTATCTTAGCGCCAAGAAAAAGGACAAGGGATCCCACTGGTTTTAGCCCAGTATCCTGAGGCAGAGACTAGGGCAGAGAAAGATCTGGAGGAACAAATGTTGGAAAACTGGCACAATTACCCAATTACCCCTAATTCTCTGTCATAATTTGTAATGTATTTGTTGAAATACATTATTTATCCCTCCTCAATTTTCTGTCCTGCAGGCCAGATATATATTTGCTGTCTGTGTTCTGACTTCATCATCACCTTTGAAGTTTTCTTTTTAGTTTCCTGAAGTTAGAAATTCCATTTCCTCGATCTAATATTTTCTTGTTTACTCATTTCTTCAGATGTCATATTTTATGACACACAAAAGATAAAATTCTATGTGCAATTAGAAGTCACAATTAATTTATTCCAGTCTTTTATTTATTATTATTTTTTAAGATTTTATTTATTTGTTTGACAAAGAGAGATCACAAGTAGGCAGAAAGGCAGGCAGAGAGAGAAAGGAGGAAGCAGACTCCCTGTTGAGCAGAGAGCCCGATGCAGGGCTCGATCCCAGGAGCCCAAGATCATGACCTGAGCTGAAGGCAGAGGCTCAACCCACTGAGCCACCCAGGTGCCCCTATTCCAGTCTTTTAAAAGATTGCATTATTGTATTCTACTTTCCAGTCTTGTTGAGAAATCTGATGCTGTTTTCAATCCTCATCTGTTGTATGTGATTGGACTTCTCTTCTTTCTTTAGGTTTTTTTTTTTTTTCTTCCACCTTCATGCATTAGATCTTCCAGATTGGTTTCTAAATATCCTTAGTAATTTTATAAAAATTCCTTACAGATTATGAGTAGAAGTGCACTGCAAATTTTGATTGGGAAAATTGGCATCTTTGTGATATAGGTTATTTCCATGTTAAAGCATAGCACATTATTCCTTTATTTTTAATAAAATATTTTGGTGTTATCTCACTTAGATAAGAGAATTTTTCCTTATGTATTATGTGCTTTTTATACATGAAATAGTCTTGAATTTGCTCATAAATGAGTTTGTGCTTTTTATTTTTTTTCCAAATAAAAGGCCTCACATATTAATTACTGTACCAAACAATGGTGCAGAAGCATAGTTAACACAGAAAAATAACTTCTGCAATAACATATATCTATTGTTCAGGTAGTAGTAATGTTTACAGAGTGACCAGATATGAAAATATAACCTTCATGTAGCAAAAATATGTGCATCAACTCATGTGTGATCCCTCAAAGACCCAGCTTAGTTCTTCTCCAATCTTCTTCCTGGAGTTGTACCTGATTTTATTACCAATTTTCATACAAATCCACTGAGGAATGGGACAATTCTGCTTTTATTTCTTTGCCAGAAATCCATCCTGAAAGTCTTGTGAGAAAATATGGCAAGGAACAGTCAACCCATATACCACGATGGTGGGGAAAAGCAGAGATGAGTTTCTACTTTTTAAAACTTCTGCTGTCATAGAGGTTGCTGCCTGTGTTCTCCTCAAGGATTTTGATGGATTCCTTTCGCACATTGAGGTCCTTCTGGTAGGACTTACTACTTTTATGTGTATCTTATCAGATCATTGGCTTGATAAGTTTTATCAAATGTAAAATGATTCTATTTACTCTTGAGTTAGTACTTCCTAGAAAGTCATCAGCTTTGTCTGGATTATTAAATTTACTAAATTGGGCAGTGTATGATATTTTGGGCACCTTATTTTTTTCTTACAGCTGCTTATCAATAATTTCTTTCCTTTCTTTATAGACTTGCCAATATTTCATCTAATTTGTCAGTGCTGAAAAAAAAAACTCAGTTGTATTGATCTAAACAATGGTGTTATCACTTTATGCTTTACTGTTTTAATTATTTCTATTTAACCTTCACAAAGACTATGTTTGTAATTACTTTAGATTTATTTTGTTGTTTCCCTCTCTCTAATTTCTTGATTTCAATGCTTAGTTCATATATTTTTAATGAAATATTTATTTGATTGAATAAATATCTGATTGAATAAATATTGATAAATATCTAACAAAGATATTTATAAATAGATATTTATAAATATCAATAAATAGATATTTATAAATATCTAACAGAGATATTTATGGCTATAAATTTTCCTCTAATTATTGTTCTCATCCTAGATATTTAAAGTACTTTACCTTCTTTGGTACTCATTTCTAAATATCTTTTAATTCCAGTTTCTTCTCTTTGTTGGCTTATGTATAAGGTATTTTTAAGGTGGTTTTCTTTTTATGTTCTGCTATTTTAAACACTCAACCACATACTTCACTCTGATTTCATCAGTATTTCATTTACACCATTTTGGGATCTATTTTTGGGATCCTGCGTTAAATATAGTTGTCTTTTTAGTCTCTAATCTGTGACATTTCATCAGTCATCTCTTGTCTTTTATTATATTTGAAGACTTTGAGATTACTGCTCAGTTATTTGGGGGAATGTATCTCAATATGAAGATCTGTTTGACAATTTCTCACTAGATTGAACTCATGCATTTTTGGAATGATGACACAAAAGTGATATATCCTCCTCAGTACATATCAGGGGCCACATAAGGTCAACATATCATTTTACTAGTGATATCAACCTCAATCACTTCATTAAGGTGCTGTCAGTAAGGTTTCTCTACTATAAAACTATTCTTGGGGCACCTGGGTGGCTCAGTGGGTTGAGCCTCTGTCTTCGACTCAGGTCATGATCTCAGGGTCCTGGGATCGAGCCCTGCATTGGGCTCTCTGCTCAGCAGAGCCTGTTTCCTCCTCTCTCTCTGCCTGCCTCTCTATCTACTTGTGATCTCTGTCTCAAATACATAAATAAAATCTTTAAAGATAAATTAAAAAAAATTTAAACTATTCTCTTTTTCTGTTAAAATTAATAAATATCCTGAGATAAAACCTTTGAGTTTGCATAAAAATCCTGTTTCTCCACACCCTATAGCCTCTAATTGCAACATCCTTTGGTAGATATATCCTGACAATTATTACTGTAAAGTTCTCAGAAGAGTTTTTATTTCCCTCGTTCCTTCTACATTTTTTTTTTTTGATTTTTGGATATGAAAGATACCCCTCATCAATTATTTATTCAATTATTTATTTATATTTTATTTATTTTTATTCACAAAAACATGGATATTTATTTTATTCTATGGGTTACAATCCAATATTACTGTCATTAATTTATTTCTCCAATTGATTGAGTTTTGGCCATTGGGAAAAGTGAGACATTCCTGGCCACTGAAAGACCTTTACAATTTTCTCTACAACAGTAGCAACAAAAAAAGTATCTAAATAGCTTTGGAGAAAAATCTTATCACATCTAAAATTTTATGCTATTCTATAATCATTAATAACTGAATGTATAAGAAAAACTTGATATAAAGTTCTCAAGTATATGTCACCTAAGTTCTTTTCATAAATATATTACTCAAGTATTTTGAGAAGAATTGAAATCATGAATTAAGGCATGAGTTTGTTAAGGGTGTGGAATGCCAGTAAGCAGTTGATAAATTTACATATGGCAAAAGACATAAATAATTTCAATAATCATTTAAAAACAGTTTTTCCTGAAAGTAAGAGTCTCTTATGGTTTGTCTCCCTCCCTGGTCCCATCCTGTTTCATTTTTTTCCCTTTCTAACCCCCACAACACCCCGCCTGCTTCTCAAATTCAGCAGGAGGGGAGGGATAGGGTGGCCAGGTTATGGACACTGGGGAGGGTATGTGCTATGGTGAGCACTGTGAAGTGTATAAGACTGATGATTCACAGACCTGTACCCCTGAAGCAAATATACAGTATATGTTCATAAAAAAAGGGGGGGGGGAGTGGGGAAGAACAGAGGGAAGAAGATGTCTCTATTCCTAGGAGAAATTTTGCAATAAAAAAGAAAGACGGTGTATTTAAAAAAAAATAGTGATAATTTATATTTGGAAGAAAAGAGTCATATTGCATAATTCTAAGCTTGTAGACAGGATAGATTAGGAGTCAATAATGAAAAAGTAAGAAATTTCCCATCTTTACATATGGAAAAGTCAAAAGTCACCATTTTGTTTTCAATTTGAAATTAGATGAATATAATAACAGTATATTAAGTAAAATGTAGGAGTACACACTAGCACAATTAAAAACAGGTTTTACAACTGGACCCTCCAAATACTATTAAGAAGTTCCAAAAATTAAGGAGAATGGAAACAGTGTAAAACAAAAGGTACAAAGCAATATAGTAAAAAATAGACGAAATAAGCAGATTTCTAAGAGTAAATGTGATTTCAACCATTATAAAGTAGAACCTCTTAGAATTTATTAAAATACACTCTATCTGCTCTACTACTTATACAGGAGTTCTAAAGGAAAATAAAGCTAGCAAAAAATAAAAGGATTGTTAAATGTGCATTGGAGGATAATGTAAAAGAAAAATTCAATAAATAAATTAGAATGTAAGTAAAATGGAAAGCGAGGATCATTTTAAATTGATACAAGTTACATCCAAATAAAGATCTAGGAGTAATAAATATCTAAATAATGCCAAATTAAGTAAAGCACAAAAAGACAAAGAAAAAAAAGAGAAATCAAAGATAAAAGGTTTGATAGAAACACAACTTCAGACATTCATGAAGCTATTAAGTATATGTGTGTGTAAGAAAAATTATTCAAGTATATTAAGTACACATAACCATGGAGCTTCCCAAAATCAAACTTCAACAGACATTTCCAGTGTTTTATATGGATACTAGTGTGTCAGAAAAATGTCATGTGTTGCTTGTGCATTTGTTTATTATTCATTAGATATGTTGCCCCAGTTTAAAATAGAAGGCATAAAGGATAAGAACAATGAAATTAGTAGAATAGATGAAACCAAAAGCATACAGATATATTCTAAATATTCATGTAATACTCAGAAAAATTCATCATATATTCAAAGGAAAGCCTCTATAAATTCCACACGGATGTAAGTGCCACTACCCAAAAATAGCCAATTGTATTTCTTGTTAACACATGTATACAGTTTAGTGCTCTGCTTTTTAAAATATCTCTGTGTTATGGCTTCAAATGGAAACAGCTGAAATTCACTGTCACTAGAAGAGTACTACAATGTTACTTTTATTGCTGTCTTTTTCCAGCATCAGCCTAGCACATATAGAGCTTTTCTCATATTCCAAATTGTATCCACTTTTGAAAATGTTAATATTGCCTTTAAATTTTGAAGCTGTTTTGGTTTGGGGTTTCACACGTATGAGACATGTTTGGACAGAAAAATACATAAAATTCAGAAATAAATTTAGAATGGTAAGACAAACTGCCATGAAAATATTACCATTTATAAGTTAAAAATGAGGAATCATTTTTTTGGAAGGGAGACAGTATCAATATAAACATCACTGGTTATCAAAGAACTGAACATGAAAATGATATATTGATATGTAATCTTATCAGAGAAAAATAAATGGGTTCTCTTCTGCTTTGTCCCTTTAAGTGAACCAGAATGATACAAACTTTTGGAATGCCAGCATAGAAATATCTAGTAAATTTAAAATATGCACATACTTTTCTCCTCACATTTCTGCTTTCTTCTTTAAAACACACTGCAATTGTCAAGAACTGTTCATTCACCATCCATAGTGGATGAAAATGGTGAAAAATGAAAAAAACCAAATATTCTTAGAGAAACTGTTAAAAATGATAAACATGAACAGATTATTATATGAATAATAAAAACAATAAAAGGTCCCATCTGTATTAGTAAGGAAAGCTAGCCAAAACATTATTATAAGGTAAAAAACAAAAACAAATCAAAACAAAAGCCTACAAACTCCATAGGAATATAGTGAACATTGTGCAATTTTGTTAACAGTGCAAATATAAATAAATAAATAAATATGAACAAAAGCATGTACAAACTGTTGATCGTGTATATTTCAGAGGAAATAATGAATTAGAAATTTTATTCTCTGTATTTCTACAATGTAATTAACTGCACTTTGGATTATTTTTATAACCAATAAGAGTATAAAAATTTAAAAGAAAAAACTTAAAAAGAGATATCAAAATGAATTAATCTTTTGCAGCGGAGGGGTGGGGGAAGATGGTTGCGGTGATTTTCTTCTCAAAAATGTTTAGTAAAAGCTCCTAGTCTTAACCGAAGTTAGAACATTTCATTTGGTAAATAATAAAAAAAGAAAATACAATTTAAAACAACAACAACAATGGACTCAAGGCTGATTTAAGGGGTTTCCCCAGGTTCTTTATATTCCTAACTCCATAAAGGAGTCAGAAAGTTGTACAGATACTGGTTTTGATACCATCTCAAAAAGTCTTTCCTTGACCATCCCAGTTAACTTAGGTCTATTGATTTATTACCACAGGAGCTGCTTTATTTCTTTCCTTCATCCCTTATCACAATCTGTAAGGTTTTATTTATTTATTTGCTTACCAACCTGTCTGTTCCTATTTAAAATGGAAGTTTCAATAAGGCAGGGACCCAGTCTGTCTTTTTCATCATTGTGTCCCTGAAGGACAGTGCTTCTAGCAAGGCACAAAGTAAGCAGTCAATATTGGAATAAAAGGATAGATAGATGGGTTGAGCAAGCGTTAAGGCAGAAGGCATATGAGAATGTCACTAGGGATAGTGTCACCTTGGTAATGGCACCGTGATCAACTCTGTGGGTCAAGCTAAAAATCTAGTTCTGCTGAATTATTCTATTTTTCCTCCTTTAAATAGTCTAATCCATCAGTAAGTTTCTATCCATGATATATCTCCAATCTCACCACTTCTCCATCTCTCTCTCACTACCACTGTTGTTGATACCACCAGCAGTTCATAGCCAAATTACTACTAGAGCCAATGAATTTTTAATCTTTTTTTTCTTGCTTAAAACCCTTCAAATGCAAAAAACAAAACAAAACAAAACAAAACAAAACAAAAACCTTCAAATGCTATAATATAAATGTAACCCAAACTTTGTACCATAGCCAACAAGGCCTTGAGCAATCTACACCTGCCTATGACACCAAGATCCTCACTGTCTAACATTCTCTCCTATGTTCACCAAGTTCTAAGAGCTCTGGCTTCTGAGAATGAAATGTCTGGTCCAAAATTATTACAATTATCATTCAGCCCTTATTAATCTTCCATATGAACCTCCCTTTGGTAATATTTTTTTCACAAATATTTCTCAATGTCCAGTTCTCTCCTTTAATGTCAGTTATTTCTGCATACCTTGACCAGTGTATTACTGTACACGCACCCCAAACATATACTTAGAAAAAAAAATCTCCTCCTGTCACATTCTCTAGATTTGAGAGCTTACCTAGGTTTATTTTCTATACAGCACTTGTTAATAAAGTTATATACTTAATTGGTTATCTTGAGTTACCAGAATTGAGCTCCACAAAGTAAGAGACTTTGTCTTTCTTGTTTATTACCACATTCCCACAATCAAGATGATTTCTTACAATTAGACAATTTTTTGAAAGAATAATGAACTGAAACTCTTTAAGTGGGAGTATTTTTTTACTACTTTAAAAGCTATCATGCTTCCAGTCATATGTATTTTTCATATAGAGGGCATATCAAAGAATAAATTTTAAAGCTCATGTTTTCAGAAATTCTTCTTTCTTAAATTAATAATGAAATAATTCTATTATTTACAAAAGATGAGATATAGAAACAACCTAAGTGTCTACTAATGGATGAATGGATAAAGAAATTGTGTTACACACACATACAAACACAAGAATATTTTTCAGTCATAAAAAGAATAAAACTTTGCCATTTGTGACAATATGGATAGACCCCAAGGGGATTATGCTAAGTGAGATAAGTTAGAGAAAGAAAAAAAGAAAACAAGCTTATAGATACAAAATTAGATTAGTGGTTGCCAGTGATGAGGGTTGGGTCATAAGTAAAATGGGTAAAAGAGGACAGTCAAGGTACAAATTTTCAGTTATAGAGTAAGTTGAAGGGATAGAATATACAGTATGGTGTCTATTGTTAATAATACTTTACTGCATATTTGAAAGTTTCTAAGAGTAAATCTTAAATGGTTTCATCAGAAGACAAAAACTTATAACTGTATGGTAACAGATTCTTACTAGACTTACTGTAGTGATCATTTTGCAATATATACAAATAAAGAATGATTGTGTTGTACACCTGATATTAATATGTCAATTGTACCTCAATTAAAAAAAATTTCATGCTTCCAATCAAATGTATTTGTCATATAGAGGACAATATGAAAAACAAACTTTAAAGTCTATCTCTTCAGAAATTCTTCCCTTCTTTCTTAAACTAATAATCAAACTATTTTTCATCTCACTGTCCAACCACTCCTTTGTTAGGAACATTTTCTCTTACCTTCCTAATTAGGTCAAATGGTACACATGCTCTTAAAGCGTTATGTCACTTTCCATGCAGTGTTTACCTGAGCTGTAATTAGCCTATTTAAAAAAAAAATTGTTTTCCATATCTAGGTCCTTCACTACATTCTTATCCTATGAGGACAGAGATAATATCTATTTTGGTTTACCATTTAATCCAAAGTGTTTATCCAAACACTTGACACATTTTAGACTCTCAGGACTATTTTTTCAAAAGAAAATAAACCATCCCAGTGTAATTACTCATAGTCAAGTACAAAATACATAAATATGCATTTAGCAATGTAGACCCACACCTCAGGATTAAGGTATTAGTTAACAATATGAACCAGATATGTATTAATCAGCTGATCTTTGGGTCCTTTATTTTTCTCCAAGGTGGAACTCTAGGAACAAATCTGACTAGTTGAATGCCCCTTTTAATTCTTTGTGATTAAGGTTATTACTTCATGCAACTGAAGCTCATGAATTTACAAGAGGGATGAAGTAATTTTTTCCTTACATGTTGAATTCAATTCCTCTTGTTGAGGTATGTAATGAGCTCTATTCTTTCACTTTACAAGAAATTTCTCATCCTATTAGCTAATAAAGAAACTCTCTTTCCTACCCTCTGTACATTTTATTCCAGACTAGAATTTGATTCTGTAAGTACGCAAAATGCTTTCATAAATAAATTCCAACAACTGACAAATATCTTTTTTTGGTCCTATTGTATCCTAACCATTGAAATATATTCTGTATATTCAAAAAATAGTTTTTCTAAATGTAGCACTGGGAAAGGACAGTTGGTTAAACATTTTTCGTTTTAGCCTTCCTCTCACATTTAATGATTCATCCTTAGCAGTGTCAGCACTGAATACAGGAACATAAAGTTAAGTTCTCTCAAAAGGTTGAACATTTTGTCATTTCCTGAAAGACTGAAAGAAACCAAACCCAGCTAGCCGCATTCATTTGCTAGTTTGGTAATGTTTTCCACTTGTGCATGAGTCTTCATCATAAAATGAGAATTCAGAAAAGTCAAAATTTAAGAAAAAATTAGTGATCCATTATCACACAACTTTAATTTATTTTAAAATTATATCCCCGGAAGAGCTTAGTCATCTCGTACAAGCATTTCTTTGATCTATCTTAGGAAACAAATCAGTTACAAAATACAAAAAAAAAAAAAAAAGTGTTCCATAGGTATAAGCTCATTACAGCATTATGTATAGTAGAAAAAAAAAAAAAAAACAAGCCTAATTGTCCAAAGATTTTAGAAATGGCCAACTACTTATGTAACTAGAGGAAACCAAGACATTCTGAAATCTTAGAAACAGAGTCTCTTTTCAAATCAAAGCAGAAATATATAAAGTCAATTTAGACAGACTGTTTACTCTGAGACAAAAAGTTAATTTGAACCTGAATTTGGAGTTTTCATAGAAACACATACACACACACACACACACAGACGTGTATGTGTGTGTGTGTGCACGCGCGCCTGTGTGTATGTGTGTTTATCTTAACAAGGAAAGGGAAAAAATGTTCTGATTAAAAATGCAAGCAGAGAAAGAAAAAGGCAGAGAAAGGAATTTGCGATTTCAATACATATTTAATATATGCCAACTCCAGAGCTCAGTACTGAAGTCACAGCAGTAAATAAGAGAGAGATGTTCCTTGACCTCAAGTAATTCAGTGCATATGATTTTACCACATTAACTTTTGCTTTACATATATAATTGCTCCATAGAAGATTGTGCATATGATTGTTCAACTACAATGAGACAAGTGTCCCAAAGTAGGACACTTGGAAATGTGACACAAGAGATGATTAGGAATAACATTATCAAAATCATTTTAATCTAATAGTAATGGAAAACCACTAAAGTGTTTTAAGAAAGGGAATGATACCAACAGTCCTTGATTGACATATACTCAAATCTGGTCTGTTGTACAGGCATATTCTTAAAGGTAAGGGCCATGAAACCACCACTACCATCACATATACCATCACATAGCTAATTCCCATGGCTCAGAATCCACAGTTACTCATCACACTTTGCTCTCCCATGTACTTTTTTTTATTGTAAATTAATTAAGGCATTCTCCAGTTTCTACTTAATTCTTGTCACTTTGATATGGTGATCAAATCAAATATTGTCGAGTAGACTGGGTCTGCAGGGCCAGCTGACATTCCCTAAGTGACTGCTAGCTTTGGAGTCCCATTTCTCATTCAAGATAAAACTATACATCTGCCCAGTAGGACATTATGCAAACATTAAAATATATATGAAGTGCTCATAAAAATGAAAAATAACTATAAGTTTAAAAATATAAAACTGCTAGTATAATCACATGCTTAAAAAACAAATATTAAGAAACATAACAAAACCTTATTTTCTATGATTCTGTATTTCCATCTCTTACTAATCATGATTACATATTTTATTTAAAAAGGTAAACATATTTATTTTTCTGAAGGGATTCCTTTTTCCCCTCATACATGCCAACACTGAATTAACAGAGTGGTACAATTTCTTAAGTTTCTTAGACAAAGTGTTACTTCAAACTTAATAATTTGTAACAAAATTCTATACTTTTATCTAAGAAATTAATATATCCATAAAAAGTTATCTGCAGCACTCTCAGAAAAGAACTACATTTCCAAATTGAATGATGAGTGAACTTTAAAGCTCCAAATTTAGGGGTATAATCAGCTATATTTATTTATTATTGTTCAACTTTATCGCTAAAAATTTCAAATGGCCAGCATGTGTTCAACACCATCAATCATTAAAGAAATGCAAATCAAGATCATAAGGAAATATCACTTTACAGCTGTTAGAATGGCTATCATCAAAATGTATTCAAGGATTTCATTGAATCTGCTGATTATTTTGAGAAGTATGGACCTTTTAACAAAATTAATTCTCTCAATCCAAGATTATGGGTATCCTTCCATTTTTCTGTGTTGTCTTCAAGTTCTTTCAATCAATGCTTTATTGTTTTCAGTGTCTTTTACCTCCTTAAATTTATTCTTAGGTATTTTATTCTTTTTGATGCCATTGTAAATGATATTGTTTTCTTAAATTCCTCTTTCTGCTACTTTGTTATTCATATATAGAAATGCAGTGGATTTCTGCAGGTTTATTTTGTATCCTGCTACTGTAGCTAATTCATTTTATTAGTTCTAATAGTTTTTTTGGTGGAGTCTTCAGGATATTTTGTATATATTATGTCATTTGCAAGTAGTGAAAGTTTTACTGCTCCCTTATCAATTTAGATGGCTTTTATTTCTTTTTCTTGTCTGACTGAGACAGCTTAGGATTTCCAATACTACAGTGACCATAAATGGTAAAAGTAGAAATCCTTGTCTTATTCCTGATCTTAGAGGAAAAGTTTTTAGTTTTTCAACATTATGATGTTAGCTATGGGTTTTCATATATGGCCATTATTACATTGAATTATTGTTCCCTCTGAACCCACTTTGTTGAAAGTTTTTCTCATAAATGTTGTATTTTGTCAAAATTTTTTCTTGCATCTATGGATATGATCATATGGTCTTTAAACCTTCCTCTTGTTAATGTGGTATATAACATTGATTTATGAATATTGAACTATTCGTGCATTCCTGGAATTAATACCACTTGATTGTGGTAAATGATCCTTTTAATGTACCATTGAATGTGTTTTGTTAATATTTTGTTGAGGATTTTTACACCTAAGTTCATTAGGAATATTGGCCTGTAGTTTTCCTTTATTGTTGTCTGGTTTGAGTATTGAGGTAATGCTGGCCTTGGAGAGTGAATTTGGAAGGCTTCCTTTCTCTTCTACTTTTTGAACTAGTTTGAGAAGAGTAGGTATTAACTCTTCTTTTAAATGTTTGGTAGAATTCACTTATGAATCTATCTGGTCCTGAACTTTCGTTTGTCAGAAATTTTTTGATTACTGATTCAGTTTTGTTATTAGCAATTGGTATGTTCAAATTTTCTATTTTTTCTAGTTTCTTTTGTTTCCCTGATTCAGTTTTGGAAGACTGTGTATGTTTGTATGGAACTACAAAAGACCTCAAATAGCAAAGCACTCTGGAGAAAGAAGAACAAAGCTGGAAGTATCACAATTCCAGATTTAAAACTTGCAGTAATAAAACTGTGGTAATGGAACAGTATGGTACTGACAGAAGAATGAAAAAAAGGACACAAAGATTCCTGGAATAGGACAGAGAACCTAGAATTAAGCCCATGCTTATATGTTAATTAATCTATGAGAAAAAAGGCAACAATATACAATGGGGGAAATATGGTCTCCTTAATAAATAGTGCTTTGGAAAATTGGACAGCTTCATGAAATGAATGAAACTGGATGACTTTCTTACATATATGCACAAAAATAAACTAAAGATGGATAGAGACCTAAATATAATACCTGAAACTATAAAACTCCCCAAAAGAAACGATAGGCTTTACCTTTTAGAGCTCAGTCTTAACAACATATTTATGGCTATGTCTCCTCAGGCAAGGGAAACATAAGCAAAAAGAAACTATCAGGACTACACCAAAATAAAAAGCACAGCAAAGGAAACCATTAATAAAACAAAAAAGGCAACTGATGGAAGAAGATATTTACAAATGATATATCTCATATAAGTTACTATCCAAAAGATATAAGGAACTCACACAAGTCAGTGCAGAAAAAAAAAGAAATATATATATATATGATAAAAGTGGGGACAGAACCTTTGCCAAACAAGATATACAGATGGCCAATAGACACATGTGAAAAGATGCTCAACATCACTACTTATCAAGGACACACAAATCAAAACCACAATGAGATATCACTTGACACTAGTCAAATAGCTAGTATCAAAACAAAAATAACAATAATAACAACAACAAGAAATAACAAGTGTTGGTGATGATGTGGAGAAAAGGAAACCCTCGTGCACTATTGGTGGGAATGTAAAATTTTCCAGCTGTTTCTGGGTGGAGAGTCTCCCTTATTTGAAAAGACAGTCTTGGTCATTGAATTCCCCACAAGAAGATTGATGTGGGGATCTGCAATCAAATAAAGACAGTCAGAAGGAAAGTAACAAGCACAGCGTTTTATTAAAATGAAAGTACATTCTCAAGGTGGCAGAGTGGACAGATTCTGGGAGGTGGGACAGCCCTAGGTCATTTTGGACTGGGATATTTGTTGCATCTCTCTGCACAGTATGGCAGTCACCAATGGAGGCTGCCTCCAGTCATTTGGGGAACTCCTCCCACAAGCTGGAAGGGGTAGTTTTGACCCTACAAGTTTGTACAAGAACCAACATGGCAGTCTTTTATTTGGTGGGGGGGAGTGGGAGAGGGATGTTGTATGTACAATGCAAATGAATCATAATGAGTCCAGAGGTTACCCTGGGGGTAGAGGTAGAAGAAGAGAGTGCATGCTCTACCTGTGGCTCTTGAAGACCACAACATCAGGATGTTGTGCCCCTGTGCTTTTAAGATGTAGGTCATTTATCACTGGCCTTGTCTCAAGCTCATGTCTATATCATTCCCCTTCAAGGACTTAGGACTCTTGTTGGGTACATTCCTTCTACTACTCAGGTCTGGCTTCAACCTGACACAACCATTCTGGAAAACAATATGTAGCTTTCTCAAAAATTTAAAAATAATTAAAAATTAAAATAATTATTTATTTGTTATAATTATTACAAAATTATTATAAAATAATTTAACATTAAAAATAATTAAAAATTAAAAATAGAAATATTATATGATCCAGCAATTCCACTACTGGGAATTACCCAAAGAAAATGATACACTAATTCAAAAAGGCATATGCACACTAACTACAGCATTATTTACAACAGTCAAGATATGGAAACAACCCAAGTGTCTACTTGGATAGATGAATAACAATAAGTGGTACACACACACACACACACACACACACACACAGGAATATTATTCATCCATAAAAAAAGAATGAATCTTTCCTTTTGCAGCTATATAGATGGACCTAGAGAGTATTATGACAAGTTGAATAAGTCAGAGACACAGAAACAAATACTGTATGATCTCACTTATATGTGGAATCAAAAACCAAAAATCAAAAACCAAAAAAAAAAACCACAAACAAACAAACAAACAAACAAAACAAAGCAAAAAAACAAAGCTCAAAAAGTAAGGAGAAATCAGATTTGTGGTTACCAGCAGCAAGATGTGGATGTGGCTGAATTGGATGAATGTAGTCTAAAGGTACAAATTTCCAGGTATAAGATATATAAATAGTGGTGATGTAATATGCAACCTGATGGTTATATTAACACTGCTGTACAGTATATTTGAAAGTTGCTAAGAGAATATATCTTAAAAATTTTCATCAAAAGGATTTTTTGTACATGTATGAGATGACGGATGTTAACTAAACTTACTGTGGTAATCACTTAACAATACATGAAAGTTGGGTCATTTTGTTGTACACCTTAAACATATACAGTGTTGTGTCAGTGATATCTCAATAGAACTGAAAAGAAGAAAGAAAAAAAATCCTTTACTATTCTAATTCATAGTGAGTTACAAATACCTACTTAACTTGGACTCAAAATTTCTTCTTGAATGTTGACTTTTAATTCTACTCTAGACCCAATACTCCTGAAGCTTTCTCATCAGTTCCTTGCTGGGAAGTGTCTCTCTCTCCAGAGAGAATATGCTGGATTCTAGCTCTGGAAGTCAACCCTGTTTCACACGTGAAACCAAAACAAATTATTAAACCTCACTTCATCTCTGTTTTCTTAGCTGAAAATTGTGGCTGATAATGGTATCTCCCTTACAGATTGTGAGGATAAAATTAAACAGTCTGTGTAAAATGCATACATGGTACCTAACACATAAATTTGCTATATAAACATTAGCAACAAAAGAAATAATTTACAGGTTATACCAGTTTAGGTTTCCTGGGAAGTAGACTCTGAGGTGAAGGTTTACATGTGGCAAGTTCATTTGGAGGCACTCTCTGGAATAGAACCCATGGAAGAAAGTGACAGGAGGGAAGCAGAATTGGGAAGAGAGAAAAGTTGATGCATTCTCAGCAAACACTGCAGCCCTCCCCACAGGGAAGCTAGAATAACCCTCCTGCATTGCAGTTACCCTACATTGCATCAAAGAATCTGGGCCTCCACCTCCAAGATCACCCAGTCATTAAATACACGCTGTTCTTACCAGGAGGGAGCTCTCTCCAGACCAATTTCTGGAAAGTGTTCACAGAAAGAGCAGTCAGCAACTAATACTCCCAGCAGCTGGAGGGATAATCCCTTCAGTCCTGAGAAGGGATCAGCGTGGCTCACCACAGTATCTCTTACACAGGTTGATAGAAAGATAATGTTTCCATGTTTTTCTTCTCTCTGGATTACTATCCCAATTCGTTCTTCTCACAAGGGACCACATTTCCCACAAAACAAAACAAAACAACAAAACAAACAAACAAAAAAAACCTTTGCCCCTCTTTCACTCAATTCTCCTCTCTGTTATTCTCAACTGTGTTTTTATTATTATTATTATTACTATTCTTCCAAAGTATATTTTTTCCAGCCTTGGTTTGATATCATGACTTATATACAATGCAGAGATTATCCTTTTAAAATGTTAATTCTTAGTATCTCCTGACCCTTTAACCAACTTTATAATTGCCTTCAACCAACTGCCTCAAAATATTAAAAATGGTACATCTTCACTTAGAAGAAAACGTTTAAAATGTAATTTGAATAGGCAGAGAAACAGGTTTTCCTGAAGGTTGATATCATTTTGTTAAATGTAAGTTATTGATATGGTCTCCCCCTTCCTGCTGAGACCCAAAAAGTAACATGTGTCTATGAACAATTTCTTAGCTGAAGCAGGTTTTATGTTGTGTCTCCAACTGTAATTACCTTCCCTGTGTTGTAAAGAATCAGTGTTGTAACAAAATTATCTATTAGCAATCACAATGTGTACAAATTATCTTTGTTTCAGAACATCTCAGGGGTCCAAGCTGTGTATATATGATAACAGCTCCTTGAGACTACAATTACAGACAACTGAAAGAAATGAATATGAAAAATACTGCTGTTTTTACCATCAGTCTGTAAAAGAAATGTGTTGCAGCACAAATTTGAGGATAGCTCTTTGGAGGAAAGACCTCATCAAGTCAAACAAAGGAGGAGGAAGTAGAGGGAAAGAACATGTCCCAAGGGAAATGTGAATAGAAGTACCTGAAATTTCTGACTCATAAAAGAGTTTTTTGTTTTTTTTTTAACAGAGATCCTTTCACCCTTTTAATAATTGATAAATAACTGGATAAATAAGATAAAAAAGTTTAAAATACAAACATTATGGACTTTTTATTTTGCTAGAATTTTATTTTGAATAAACTACAAATTAAATACTGATACTAATGTCTGAGCAGGTAAGGAAGCCAATTCTTGATATTTAGGACACTGAGCTTCTCAAGTTCCTCTCACTCACGAAAGACATTGATTTTATTTTCCCTCTTAATGTACACGGCCTTTATCTTTACATTACATATAAACATAAAACTAAAATAACTAGATTTCACAAACACCTATGAAAGGTTATGTAACTCAGTTCAAAGAAGATGAATTTGTAGAAGGTAACAGCAAGTTAAAGGCTCTATGAGTGGAAGGTTTCAATATAGGAAATACAGAAATGTGGAAGAGAACTTATTACTGTGACAATCATTTCTCTGGGCACAGGGCATATGTGGTAAAATTTCAAAACAAAATGCATGTGATGTGAGAATGATGTTACTGAGAAGAGGCAATAGAGACAAATAGATCTAAAAGTATGCTTTCTTTAAAGAGGAACAAATAATAGCAGATAAATTGTATGCTCTTTAGAGTCCAGGAAAATGAAAAGAAATGTTTTTGGAGAGAAATGATGTATTTATGTAGGACTCTTCACTTGTACCAAAGAAATTTCCCATATCCACATGTTTAAACCCAAACACGACTTTAGCATATTATATAGCTAAAAATTCTTACAGATCAATGGCTTCAGGAGTAGCTGAATCCAGGTGCTGAAAAGTTTTTACCAAGACTAAGACTTTTTCTTTTTTCCTCTTGGCTGTGCTTTGGTCAATGGGAACTTCCCTCTTAGACTGTTGCTTGCTGGCAAAATAGATGTCAAGGGCTCCAACCCTGACTATATTTTTTCAGTGACTATTTGAGGAAGAATATCTCTTTTCTGTTTTTGTTTTTACTGCCCCCTCCACCCCAGAAGCTCTCAGTGCTAGCTTTAAATGAACCAGCTTGGGTCAAGTGCTACATACCAATCTCTATAGCCAGAAGGAAGCCATTTCTATGTTCAATGTTCATCCAAATAGACGGAGAAATTGGGAAAGTAATAACATTTTCTCAAAGGGAAATCAGGGTGTTATAACAAGAAATTGTAACTAAAAGAGTATTTGTGCTAAATGAAACAAAGCCAGGCAATACACAAAAATAAATAAATAAATAAATAGCAAAGATAAGAATAAAGGAATTCAATCTAAATTTAGAAAGCATTCTTGGGAAGAAAAATTAAGCAATTTCTTTCCCAGTATTGTCTCTTCATTAACTCTCACTTAGAAAACTAGATTCAGATTTTTAGAAGGGAAGAAATTTGCCTTCATAACATTTCTTCCTTTTCTTTTCTTTTAAATCAGTTTGTAGATAAGTACTACATGGAGATACTTTGTGTTCTATATTTGCAACTTTTGTTGAATGGCATCAAAACTTTGAAGAGGGTAGTCATATTCCAAATCCATAAACAATGACAATGAGGGACATTATACCTGTACCCATCTAGAAGCTGTGGGGAGGGTGAAGCAAGCAGAAAGCTGAAAGAGGTTACAAAACACAAAAAACATAATACAGATATAATAGCAACTATCTATAACTGCATAACATCTGAAAGCATGAGGGGGAGGAGGGGAAACAGTCTCATGTGCATAAGAAAGTCATCATAATACTTCCTTATGAAGTATAATATAATATAATGCATAAGAAATGCATTAAATGCATTCCTTGGGTTATAATCCTATTTTTCCCAATTATCTAATGCATATTTAGCATAATAAACTAAGTGTCCTGTACAATTAAATGCTTCTACTACTGAGATGTCTGTAATACTTAGCTTAAACAGAGAGAGATTGACAATATCCCCCCACCCCAATTTAATAAGGCCTCTTGAATTAAAGTTACATGAAAGAAAAATTCGTGATTCAACTAAAAGAAAACCTGACAAAATTTGAAAGAAAATAGTATTTAAGGAGCACTAGTAAATTTAGAAATGTTAATGAATTCAGTATAATAATTGACCATATATTCCTTTGTATGAATAGAGGGTATCTTTAAGGTAAAGCTTCAACAAGCTAAGTTAAAGTGATTTTTACAAGTGTAGGAATGGATATATTTGTCTAAATTTTATCTGGCACAAACAGATAATTAAATTGGATGTGGATAGAAAATTAAAAAAAAAATACACAGATAAACCTGTGGTGCTGATTGTTATTATGGAGGACTGCATGTCTGATATAAGAGCAAGTGTAGGTGGTGCTCAGTGATTCACTTATGAAACCAATTGGATACAAACAGGGAAAAACATTTATAATAACAGATGCACATACACCAATTTTCAGAGCACGGATAATAGAGTAAATGAGATTTTGACACTAAATGAGATCTTTTACCAACTGATAAAATTGTATATATATATTTATATTTACAATTTATATATGTGTACATACCATGATTTTTTTCTTAAAGATTTATTTATTTATTTATTTGACACAGAGAGAGAGAGAGAAATCACAAGTAGGCAGAGAGGCAGGCAGAGAGAAGGGGAAGCAGGCTCCCCACTGAGCAGAGAGCCCAATGTGGGGCTCGATCCCAGGACTCTGAGATCATGACCTGAGCTGAAGGCAGAGGCTTAAGCCACTGAACCACCCAGGTGCTCCTATTTCTCAACACATTTTTATGTGTTGGGAAATATCTTCAGACTTAAAAAAAAAAAAGAACATAATGAACTATATCTGTAAAGATTTCCCATTATGGATAGTTGGATTAATTATAATAAAGCACCTTCTGATATAATAAGACTATGTTTCAGGCTACTAAAAACTTGTATGTGAAATTACTGCAATTTTTTCAGTGGTCTTAAACCATCATAGAGAAATGAGTTTGGTTCTACAAGGCTGTAGATAAATAGTGGTAATTTTTTTTTTTAAAGGACAGAAATTAGATACACAAAGATGTAAGACTGCTAGTCTCAAAGTGAATCTTAAGCACAATTTGATAATTATTAAAGAAATAGGACTCTGTTCCTCTCCAACAGGCAGCCACATCTTCTTGTGTAGCATTCCCCCAAATCCCTGAGACACTATGGTAAATGTCAGCATGAATGGATTTGGGCACCTGATGACCAGAGTTGCTTTTAACTGTGGTAAGGGAGATGTTGTCACTATGCATGACTCCTTCATTGACCTCATCTTTTACATATTTCAGTATCATTTCACCCATGGAAATTTCAGTGACATTATCATGACTGAGAATGTGAAGGTTGTCATCATTGGAAGGCCCATCTACATCCTCCAAGAATGGGACCCTGCCAACATCAAATGGGGTGATGCTATATGGCCTTCTGGGAAGCTATGATATTATGGCAGGAGGACTTCCTAGAACATCATCCCTGCTTCTACTGGTGCTACCAAAGCTATAGGTAAGGTCACCACTGAGCAGAATGGGAAGCTCCACTAGCATGATCTCCTAGGTCCCATCCCAAAAGTGTCACATTATAGATCTGATCTGGCATCTAGAAAAAGATGTGAAATATGACATCAAAAAGGTGGTGAAGCATACATTGGAGGACCCCCAAAGGAGGTCTTCACTGATGGCCAAGCTGGATCCTGCAACTTTAATAGTGACACTCTTCCACTGTAGATGCTGGGGCTGACACTGTCCTCTTAACAACCACTTTTTCAAGTTCATTTCCTGGTATGACAACAAATCTGATTAAAACAACAGGGTGGCTCAGTGGGTTAAGCCGCTGCCTTCGGCTCGGGTCATGATCTCGGGGTCCTGGGATCGAGTCCCACATCGGGCTCTCTGCTCAGCAGGGAGCCTGCTTCCCTCTCTCTCTCTCTGCCTGCCTCTCTGACCACTTGTGATTTCTCTCTGTCAAATAAATAAATAAAATCTAAAACAAAACAAAACAAAACAACAACAAAAAAAAACAGGGTCATGGACCTAATAATGGTCCATGTGGCCTCCAAAGAGTAAGAGCCCCCTGGACTACCAGCCTCAGTGAAAGCATGAAAAAGAAGAAAGGGGCCCTTACCTGGTGGGGGGACTCCTTGCCCTAACTCAATCCCCCAACACACTGAGAATCTTCCATCCTCAATAGTTTCCACCCCAGACCCCCTGAAGAAGGGGAGGGGCTTAGGGAGCCCTACTTTGTCATACACCATCAATAAAGTACACTATATTCAGATTGAAAAATAGGAGACAAGAAGAAGGTGGGGGGAAGGGGGAATATAGGAAAGGAAGGAAGGGAAGAAAAATAAAAGAGAATAGTTTGTGAACATTTAAAAATGGAAGTAGATGTCAGCCGAAACTAGGGTGAGTTAACAAAGAATGAGTCAGGTCAGACTGGCTTCATTCTCCTTTGGACAAGAATTCTAAAGAGGTGGGTTATATTCATCCAGATTTAGCAAGGCATTTGTCACAGTCATGACAGAAACATAACCTGAATAAATGTACAGGGAAATAGATCCATAAGTGCCTAAACAACCATATCAAAGATCCTAATTAATGGATTAAATCTTGGAGCACAGTTTTCTATTGTTGTCTCTTTTCTTTCTTTTTAAAAGTAGCTGCCACTTTTGAGCACAATCCCTTGATATGAATTTTTTCTTCACAATGACCAACTGGATAGATACTCTTCAAATTTGACATCACTGGAATTGAAAGATTTGCCCAAAGTCAGCAAGTTATATATATATATATAGAAAAGAAGTTTAATCTTCCCAAATTTGCAAATTACCTAAAGCTGGAGAAAGAATGTTAGATATAGAATCGAAAACCTAAAAATATCTAAACATTAGTAAGTCAGATTAAATATAAAATTCATAGATATTTTATTTATTAAATGTCCAGTAAGTTAGTAGTATTGACATGGCAGCTAAGAAAATCAAGAGATTTTCAGGATATATTACAGGATAAAACTATGTGAAGAAAGGGAGACAGCCCACTTGCTTTTCCAGTATTTTCAGTCCCAAACTCTATATCTTATTATGGGATCCATCTACCAGAATTCTTTCCCTTTGTTAATTATAGCAATACTTTATGCAGAAAAGGGATCTTTTGACTTATAGAGCTGAGCAGAATTCTCAGGTAACCTACAGGCCTGTAGAAACAACCGATAAAACCTAGACTTCAGAAATGGAAAATAGTTTCCCAGAGCCAACAGATCTCTTGGTTTTCAGTCTCTTATCTCTGCTATCACTGCTTCAGTTTTGCACCCTGAACTCATCCTCTCCTATTTCATAAAGGCCTTTACCACTGACAAGGAGGCAACCACCAAGAGGCTTATGTTAGCTGTTCATCTGAAAGAGTAAGTTCTTTTGGCCCAATACCCATATATCAATCCCGGAGAAGAAATCTGACTTGCTATGCTGTAGTCATATGAAAACCTTTGTTCCATTCGTTATTGTCATAGAGATGGGATAATATGCTTGATCATGATTTTGTCATATGACCATTCCTATCACCAATGGCTTCATAAGAGCATGGGATATAGAATTCATTATTTAAAAAAAGAGAATGGAAGAACTGTCTGAACACATCATACTCAATACATTAACTTCAAACATGTTCAGAGAGTAATAGGAAAAACACTGAGAATTGAAAGCCTGCCCTATGAAGACCAGATGAAGAATGAAAGACAGATATTCTGAAAAAGCAAAGTTCAGAGAAGACAAGAGGACTGCTAAGAAAGGGAAAAGTGAGTAAGTTCATAGTTCAAGGGATAGAATTTGAACCATCTTCACTGAAAAAAGAAGGTTTACCTTTTAAAGATTTCAACTTTAGAGTATTTTAATTTTCAAAACTCAGAGCAGTACAATGTATCTCTGAAGGAAATATGAAATAGTCACCTACATTTTGAAGGCATAAAAGGTTTTGTATGCCATTTTGGGGGAAGTTACAGATGGGTTTTGAGTATCAGATGAACTGCTGGACTAAATTACTTTAAGTGAAAAAGGAGCAATGGCCAAAAACCCAGGTTTTAAAAGTCATGTGTAAGTATGAATCTAAATTTGGCACTCTATCTATGTGACCTTGGAGAAATTGACTTTTTCCTTCTTAACCTTCTTTTGAAATGGAAATTATTATTCTTATCTTACAGGACTATTGTGAATAATGGAGATGGTCTACAAAGAATTCCTTGCTCATAGATAGCTCTTAATAAATTAGAATTTATGTGTATAAATATGCATGCACACACACACACATATGTATATCCTGAGATTCTCTGACATACTGGAAACATGAAAGCATGCCATATCTAAAACACAATAAACTTTTAGATGGGCACAGATCATGAGTATGTAAGTACCTGCGGGTTTGAAATGAGAGAGAGACTGGGAGGGGAAAGGTAATTTGCATAATTGATTTTCGATTATGATGTTTGCACATAGTAAGAAACTACCATGAAAATGTATCAATAGTATTCAATATCTTCAAAGTTTAGTATCCGATGGTAGATTTCAGAAACTTAGCATATTAGATTAGCACATAGGAACTAAACATGTATTTCCAGAGGATCAAATGAGATAATAAATGCAAAATTGTCTGTAACAATTCCTAGTACACAGTTAGTGCTCAATAAAAGTTAATTATTCTCTAAAGGAGTACTATAAGGTCTCCTTCTATTAGAATATGAGTTTTTTTAAGACATAGATTATATCCTATTAATCTTTTTCCCTAGACTTTAGTATAATGTTTGGTACTTTACAGATACTTTCATAGAAGATGAAAGGAAAGAAGTTATGTTACCATGAACTAAAAACACATATGAAGCTACAAAATAAAAATTATGACACAAGCCTGAGTGGACATTTACATCTGCAAGCTTGAAAATCAAGTGAGAGAAATGAACTCTAATTCTTGAAGTTTCTAGGACAAATATTTGTGCAACTCAAATCACAAATACACACTAATTCCATGAAGATGTTCACTTCCTATACTCTACAGTCATTTCCGATGTATTAAGATTGTATAATCAATTTCAGTTAGACATGACACTTTCATGTTTATTGTATTTGCTTTCTAAACCAGAGCTAGAACTATCAGCTAACAGGTACTTACACCAGGCTCAATTTACTCAAATTGCCTTTCTGGCCCCTGTAGACATTTTGTGTTTATCACTCTTGCTCTAAAGAAGGGTTTTCCATTGTTTTTCATGCCATGGCATACATGGAAAAGGATAGTAACTTAATTAGTGAAACCACTGAAGAATGGAAGAAGTCTCTAAGAGACTACCCACAGACATGAAGCTGCCCCAGGCTCTACCCTACTGGCCCCCAGAGCTAAGGGAAACCTTTCAGGAGACCTGTCATCAGTTAGTGCTAGCAGTGAAACAGGCCACTCCAGCTGGGAAGTTTTGCTCTCAGCTCTCTCTGTAGAGAAATGGACAGTGCAGGTTTTATAGATTTGTTTATTCAAAAAATATTTAGGATTGCTACCCTTCTAGCCACTGAGATGCAATGAACAGGACAGAGTCCCTGCTCCCTGGAATACAGGCTAAGTAAACCAGTCAAGTTCGTAAGACTCACGGGGCTAGAGCTAGAATCTGTACCACATGATTCAATTCCATTTTTGCCAAAGAAAGAAATGCTCAAGGGTCTATACTATATAATTATATTTGTAATTCCTCGGTGAAAAAATTGACTGCCAAGTTTTCTAACTTATGAGTTTGTCACTTCGTGCTGTATTAATTTGGAATGTGAGAAAATTTTTCTTGTCTTCAAGTTTGCACTTGAGGGGCACCTGGATGGCTCAGTGGGTTAAGCCTCTGCCTTTAGCTCAGGTCATGATCTCAGGGTCCTGGGATCAAGCCCCGTATTGGGTTCTCTGCTCAGTGGGGAGCCTGCTTTCCCCTCTCTCTCTGCCTGCCTCTCTGCCTGCTTGTGATCTCTCTCTCTCTGTCAAATAAATAAATAAAATCTTAAAAAAAAAAAAGTTTGCACTTGAAACTTTTCTAATTTCATAGAACACTTTAAAAAAGGAGGGGGAAATGATTGCTGAGGTCAGTACAACTCTGATATAGGCTTATCTTTTTTGTGTGGGAATTTTAATATCTACCAACACCTTTCATGGTGAATGACACTGTTGTGCACAGTGAACTGGTAGAAGAGGGAGATGATAGATTGTCATCAGCACTAACCAGGTGAGAAAGGATCCTGCTATCACTAAGATGAAACAAGCTTGGCAGAAACCATATTTAAACTGTTTAAGAAAATAAAATTTTAATGCATGATTGCTAATTACAGAAGCATTTTCAGTTTTCATTAAAGCTACCCCATGAGGATCTCTACTTGGGAACACTTTGTTAGTGATTTATTTGAACTACTGTAGATACATGGAAATAATAATTTTCTGCATTTATTCAACAATTCAAACATTTTTCTAAATTTTATAATGAGAGGTGGAGAATGATCGATTATCAAATTTTTTAGGTGTTGAAGGACTTTTAGTATATTTGTGTGTGTGTCCATGCAGACATCCATCCATCTAAACCTAATAACAGAGAGACAAATACAACTATTCTCACTGACCGTAGATTAGTTAATTAATAATATTTCTGTTGCTTTTTTTCTTTAAAGTGTAGCAAGTAACTTGCTAGAGAAGGTAAAAGACAAAATTGAAATGTGACTCCAAAGCCCTCGAACATTCCAGACTGCAAAAATTTGGAATTCATCCAAAAACATCATTTTTCAACTTAATTTTCAAATATTTAATTGTGATTTTAGCATAAATGTGTTATCTTTAGCTTCGAGTGTTTAGATTAGAATATAATGTGTTATAAATATCTCTAAAAGCTAAGCATTTGGATTAGATAATGATTCATATAACGTTACCAACAGAGCATATTTTAGGTTTGATGCTAAAGTGTCCAACTGCACAGAAGAATGGAACATGAACCATGTGAAAAATCCACAGTGACAAAAGTTGTTAAAGATGTTCATCTAGGTTTTGAATGTAGTCTTAAAAATAGGGCCTGTTTTGATGTATGAGTAAAGTAGTGTTAAATTCAAGGAGAATAGGAATGGATAGTTTTTGAATATCTGCCATGAGCTAAGACATGGTGTTAGGACTCCACCAATGCATCTTAGATTATATTGGTCATCTCAAGACACCCAGAGAACCTGGATACAATGCTGTTTAGGATTTAGAAGGCATGGGGAATATGAAACAACTTGAGTTGGGTTGAGGCTGGCCTGTGACCTCACAGCTTTTCTCAAAAAGTTCCTACATAGTCTTTGTGTTCCTCAGACCACACTGAGCAGTAAAGTTCTCCACAAGATGTGATAGCACCTTAATTTCACCCATGAATAGATGTCAGCTCGGAAGGTGTAGTGTCTCGACTGACATCTCTCATCTCTGGAGAATATTCAAATTTATAGTAGGGTGGTAAGAAAATACTGGCTGGTTCTACTATCCAGTGAATTTCCCCATTCCTAGAAGTCAGCTAAAAACAAAAATGTGATGAGGAAACTCTCCCAAGGGATTTTTGAATACAATGAAGAGATGGAAATACTTCTAATGTCTCAATTAATTTGTGCATTCCACTTTGTTCTTATGAAAAGAGCTCTCCTGCTTCAGATGTGGTTGCTACTTTTGACTTGCTGTGTCATTTACGAAAAAGAAAAAAAATAATAATGACTTGAAGAAAATGATGTGACAAAAGAATTGTATCATTCTAAAACCATTTACAAAAAGCATGGAGAATGTGAGCTATTTTTAATATGACTTAATTTTCCCTGACCCCGTCCATGGCAGAGGGCAGGAGGGTGAAGTAATTGCTTTGTTCCTTACTTACATAGATGCTCAGTAGCTTAGAGGGTTGTCAAGGTAACAGTAACTTTGGTTAGTATCAAGTAATTAAGAACAACAACAACAACGACAACAACAACAACAACAAAAAAAAACCCTGAAATTTCATTTTCTGTGTTACCATGTCATTTGGAATAAGAGTAATGCAGTCTTTCTTCTTCCCTCTCGTCTTCCAACTGGTTTTCTCCCCATCACTGCATTTAATGATTTGTTTTTTTAGGAAAAGATATCACAAACAAGAAATATCCAGAATCATTGAACCTGGGTAGGCTACAGGTAGGAAAGAGGTCTAAGAAAGACAACCTCCTACCTACAAAAATGCTTCAGTAAATAAACAATTTGTTTGGCTGAGAAGTGGGAATAGCAAAATATCATGAGAAATAAAAGGGAAAAATCCAAGAGCTAGCTGCTAAATTTCAGGCTCCAGAGAAGGCACATAATGAGGAAATAAAATTCCAGATAACTAAAAGCCAACTACTTAATTGTTGTTTATTATATGCAGTAAGCAATAAAATACTACAAAATAAAGTCAGGGCAATAAGTATAATACCTTAAATATGTGAAGTATGACTTTTTTGAGATTTGGTTTGGTTTAGTTTGGATTTCATATTTATAGCTCCCAAACATCCCTTATGGCATATCATTTAGCCCTCAGAATTCAAATTCTGTCACAAAGAAAGAATAGAGGGAATTTCCTAACAAGTTAGTACTAGATTTATTAATAGAGTATGCTACTCTTCACTCCATTAAAAATTAATAATTTTATAATAGAAAACTTACAGAACACAAAAGAGAAATACTCAATCTAGATTTCCAAAACAAATAACTTCTATTTTTATTTTCCCATTTGTTTTCTTTCTAAGCATTTTAATAGTTAAGATCTATTATTTGCATAATGTTAAAACTTGATTTCTACTTAAAAATACAGTCAACTATTTTTTACGGTAAAATTCTGATTAAACATGCTTCATGGCAATCATATGTGTTTATATTAATTTATTTAACAATTTACTTACTACTGAAAAGTTACATCATTTAAAAAAATGCTCTTATTTTATTTTAAGAAAACACTGAATTGAACATGTTTGTGTTAACATTCCCTCATATTTTGGGTTTTTCTTTGTATATATTTCTATAAGCAGCATTACTGAGTGAAGGGAAGTATTTATTTAGATTCTTAATAGGAGTTATTTTTTCTGAAATAATTTGTTATCTTATGTTCCAACAGTTTTGATTAAATGCATAAGTATGTATAGCCTTTTTTATAACACACAAAAATAGAGGCAGTTGAGAATAGCCATGAGGAGTACCAGATTTGCATCTGAATCCCCATAAATTCAAGAACATATGAATAGTAAGTTTTTCACCTTTCTATCAGACTTTGCCACATATGAGTTATGACAAGAATCCATGAATCTAGGATCTATAACTATTGCAATAAGGTCTATTAATTCCATCTTATAGAGGAAAAATATAAAAGTCAAGAGAAAAAGGTTAAACAAGTGGTAAAATCTGCCTCCCAGGTTATTTTCAATAACTAGTTCTTCTGGCTTTTGCATACAGACTTCAAATGTTGACTTTCTGATTTAACCTTCTATAAACTATTTTGAAACACATGCTTTATGTGATTTAGCATTTAAGTTCACTAAGCTTTGATGAGATAAATAGTGCTTTCTTCTTGGGAAACACAATGTCATGATGTCATTACCTACTCAATGTATTTTTTTTTCTTTTTTTGGAATCATGTCATGCACATTCAATTCTCTAAATCCTATAATAGATGCTTTTTTTTTTTCTCATGTGTGCTCTACTTCTACCTTTTATCATAAAAGCCTGTTTGTTCACCTTCTGACAGCTCTCCACAGCTCATCACCCTGCCCACTGCAGCTAAACCATACAATTGTTTGAATTTCAATATATAGAAAAAGATGAAAGATTGAAAAAAGAATAGATAATAGATCTATGATAAGTCAAAGAAATAACAAAAAGGGTCGAATTACCTGAAGTTCAAACTAAAAGAGATCAAAGAGGGAAAGCCAAGTACTAAAATAAGAGATAATAGAAGATGATGAGGGGAAAAATCATAATAAAAGGAAGATGATAGTTTGTAACTGGGAAATGAAATTGTAAAGGACTAGGAATAAATGGCTAAGAGAGAATTAAAGGTATCATAATGAGAACTGAAAAATAATAGTGGATGTTGTAAGGGATAAACCTGTCATATTATTCAGGGAGGATGAGAATCGACGATACTATTTCTGTGGGAAGTTTCCAAAGTGTTGGTCTGAGCTCTTTGATTCAGAGGTGGAGCAAGTCTTGGGGATAAAAAGTAAAGCGGAATAACATGAAAATGGGGTAATTATAATGGTGGTAAGCCAGTCTTGTGATTTAAAATGATAGAACTATAAAAATATTTAGGCTTCTTTTTCAATGAAAAAAAAAAAAAGCAAAACACTATGCTTACAAATCTATATGTCTTTCAATTCATCCTATAAAAACTAGATGTTCTAGATCCAAATACATTTTTTTTTCTGAATATGTGTCAAGCGTCTGCAGGTGTATATAGCTTTCTCTCCGAACAGATTTATTAGAACTATGTGTCCTAAGTTGTTTTTTATTTTTCACATCTGTCTCCTTCACTATTCCCCAAATTCTACCACTCTTGTGTATTATTATTTAAGAATTTAATTCTGACTTAATCTAATTGATGATTTGACTACACAGCTTTTCACAGTACAATTATATTTATAAAGTTACCAAAGTACATACATAAAACAATAATACAGCTACAGTTGATTCTCATAAATCCTAGAGGTATACAAGGAATTGCTTTTGCTTTATTTGAACACATTTTGTTTTGTTTTTTAATAAAATGGCTTTCAAATATACCATTATATTACGCAGCTGAAAGCTTGTTTGACCCATGCTGTGAAACTGATCCTGTTGGAATGGGACAAATGCATTTGAACAAGACACCAATAAAGAATTCCAGAAGTATTAAACACTGTCCAGAATAAAATAATTCTTGGCTACAGTATAAAGTACACATTGGGATGAATAAATAAATGAATTAATGAATTATTATACATTTTTACTCGTACCGAACCTGGACTTAGCCTACAATAAAGATTATTAATACCCTCTAATTCCTGAATATCAGGAAAATTTCTGAGTATGACACACAAGTCCTTAAAATAGTTGATATAGGAAATATATCCATCTACATGATCTTATATAAAAATCTGAATACAGTTTACAGTGCAAGTCCTCATTCATTAAAGCATTAATTCATGCACATGGGATATATGTGACATTACATCTGGCTACTGAATTAATATTATTCATGGGGTAATAATATTAATTTCATTAACTAAGTTGTTTGATAATACTGATTTGATATAATCACCTATAAATAAAGCATAAAATGCCAATCACGGTTGAACTCAGCAAGACTTAAAAAAAAAATCTGATCTTAAACTCGTGTTGGCCATAGATATAGTTAATAGCTACATCAGTGTAATAAGTCAGAAAACCACCCAAAGGCTAACAGAACAGACTATCCACAGGTAAATGTGCAGAAGAGGTCATACTGAAGAGGATAGGAAGGTCAGAGACCAAATCCAGACCTAAGGGAACCATGGAATTGTCTGTGAGAAGAAGGAGAAATGTGTGGGTGCAGAGAGGGGTGAGTAGCAGATCTGTATGCCAGGCACTCCAGGCACAGGGAACCAGGATGGAGAAGACACACCCCCATATCATTTGGCTTTAAAAACCAGGAGGGACTAATAATCAATGAGGCTTAACACCTGGAACTTTAAAAATCAGCAGGCTTAGTTCTGGTAAGAGCCAGGGGACAGCACAATAAACAGCCCCACTAAGATACAGCATAGAAGAAGAAATTGAAAAATACCTGGGATATACAGTAAGATGCATGTACTAATCTCAAAGCATGTGCTGGAGGAACAGGAATCTTTGACAGACTTCTCCAAGAACAAAAGAGCTGGCAAGTACCATCCATTCTTTGCTCCCCAGCATAGATACGCCTACACTTGCAGTAACCAGCAAAGTGCAACACTCTCCACCTAGCTTGCTAACAACACACCCCACCCTGTGTGCTTCTGTGGATCCACCCCCTATAACCTGCATCTTGGTAGGAATTCTCCCAGACCCCTCTAATGTTCCCTCCCTCAACAGACCTGCACAAATCTTGCTAAAACCCCATGCCTCACCACACATTCAACTGCAGACCAGCTGGCTCAATTTGTCTCTGGCCAGAGCCCACCCCAAGTGGTGTCACAAGACTTGAAGTACGCAAGCAGGCCCAGCAGGGGCAGCACCACTCCAAGATGACTCCTACCCTGAGGAAAGAAAAAGATAATAATACACAGCAGTCCAACTATAGTCTCAACAGTAGACTGAAGTCAGACATCTGCTCTGACTATAGGCCCTGCCCACAAACTAAAGCTTCTCAGGGGACAACACAGGGAAATCATCCTGCATTTAGTGTTACTCATCTCTGTCCAACATGGCCTGGAACTTGTCTACTAACAACATAGGGATCAAACCCTGTCCCTGGGGCAAAGTAAGCCACTGCAGATAACTGAAGGCAAAAATTAGTTCAGCCACAACCATAGGATACATGCAATACACATAGGAAGCACCCCTGAGGCACTGGTTTCTTATAATCAAGAGACATTGCACTTCAGGGCACTGTGGAGCTTTCTGTGCATAAAACTACTACTTTCAAGAGCTGGAAATGTAGATGACTTTCTCAACACACAGAAACAGACAGATCAAATGAGAAGGCAGAGGAATATGTCCTAAATGAAAGAACAGGGTAAAATCACAAAGGGAGTGAAACAAAATGGAGATAAGTAATATGACTAATAGCAAAATTAAAGTAATGGTCATAAGGATTCTCACTGGATTTGAGAAAAAAAAAAGAAAATATAAAAAAGAACCATTCAGAGATGAAGAGCTCAATAACTAAAACTAAAAATGCACTAGAGAGAATAAATACTGGATTAGAGAAAGCAAAAGAATGAATCAGCCACCTAGAGGACAGAGTAACCAACCTGAACAGGAGAGAAAAAAATAAAAAAGGAAAATAGAACAAGGAAACTCAGTAACACCATCAAGTATAATAGCATTCTCATTATAGGGATCTCAAAAGGAGAGAGAAAGGGGACAGAGAATTTATCTGAAAAACAAAAATAGCTAAAAACTTCCCAAATCTGGGGAAGAAAACAGAAAACCAGATCCAGAAGGTAGGAAAACACCATATACTATCAACCCAAGGAGGTCTACACTGAGACATGTAGTAATTAAAATGGCAATATGTAGTGATGAGAAAGAATTTTAAGTTACATAGAAGGGAAACCTCATAAGACAATTAGCTAATTTTTCAGCACAAACTTTGAAGGCTAGAAGAGAGGGGCATGATATATTCAAAATGCTTAAAGGAAAAAAGAAATAACAACAACAACAACAAACAAAAATAAAAAACAAACAAACAAGCAAAAACAAAAACAAAACCAAAAATCAAGAATACTCTATCAATCAAGGCTATCATTCAGAACAGAAGGATAGATAAAGAGTTTTCCAGGAAAACAGAAGTTAAGGGAATTTATGATCACTAAACCAACCCTACAAGAAATGTTAAATGGGACTTGAGTCAAAAGAAATACTGTAAGCAGAAGTAAGAAAAGAAAGAAGCCAAAAAGTAATAAAATTAGGTATATCTATGAAAATCAGTGAAGGGATTCACAAAATAAAATGTTACAAAGTATGACACTATATACCTAATACGTAAGAGGGAGAGGATTAAAAATTCAGTGCTTTTAGAATAAGTTCAAACTTAAGTCACTATCAACTTAATATAGACTGATATGTATCAGATACAAGCCTAATGGTAACCAAAAAACAAACAAACAAGCAAACAGAAACAACAACAACAACAAAAACCTGGTAATAGATATGCAAGAAATGAAGAAAATAAATCCATGGACACTAAAGAAAACTAGCAAACTGCAAGAATAGAGAGCAAGAGAATAAAGGAACAGAGAAGAACTATAAAAACAACCATAAAACAAGAAAATGGCAATAAGAACATACCTATCAATAATTACTTTGAATATAAATGGACTAAATGCTCTAATCAAAAGACATGGGGGTGACAGAATGGATAAAAAAAGAAAGACCCACCTATATGCTGCCTACAAGAGACATATATCAGACTTAAAGACACATGCATATTAAAAGTGAAGGGATGGAGAATTTATCATACAAATGGAAGTGAACAGAAAGCTGGGGCAGCAATACTTATAATGGACAAAATGGACTTTAGAACAAAGGCTGTAATAAGAGACAAAGAAGGACACTAACAATCATAAAGAAAAAAAATAAGATATAACAATTGTAAATATTTATGTGCTAACATGAGAGCACCCAAAACATAAAGCACATATTAAAAACAAAATCAATAGTAATGCAATGATAATTGGGGTAATACTCATATTACATCAATGCATAGATCATCCAGACAGAAAATCAACAAGGAAACAATGACTTTGAATGACACATAGGACCAGATGGATCTAGCAGGTAAATATAGAGCATTCTACCCTAAAACAGAAGGACACACATTCTTTTGATATGCACATGGAACATTCTCCAGAGTAGACCATCTTAGGCCACAAAACAAGTCTCAAGAAACATAAAAAGACTGAAGTCATACTATGCCTCTTTCCTGTCCTCAACATTATGAAAGTAGAAATCAACCACAAGAAAGTCTGGAAAGAACACAAATACCTGGAGGTTAAATAAGATTCAACTAAACAATGAAAGAGTCAACCAAGAAATTGAAGAGGAAATAAAAAAAATCATGGAGACAAATAAAAATGAAAACATAATGGTCCCCAAATCTTGGGATGAATGGATACCTGTTTTTGTTTTGTTTTATTTTGTTTTTTAAAGATTTTATTTATTTATTTGACAGAGAGAGATCACAAGTAGACGGAGAGGCAGGCAGAGAGAGAGAGAGAGGGAAGCAGGCTCCCCGCCGAGCAGAGAGCTCGATGCGGGACTCGATCCCAGGACCCTGAGATCATGACCTGAGCCGAAGGCAGCGGCTTAACCCACTGAGCCACCCAGGTGCCCCCGGATACCTGTTTTAAAACAGAAGTTTATAGCAATACAGATCTACCAACAGATTGAACTTAGAAGAAATAGAATATTCCTAGAAACATATAACTTCCAACATTTAACCAGGAAGAAATAGAAAATTTGAACAGATGAATTACCAGCAACAAAATTGAATGATAATTAAACAGTTCCCCAAAAACAAAAGTCCAGGACAGATGGCTTCATAGGTGAATTCTACCAAATTTTTAGTGTTAATACCTAGTCTTCTCAAACCATTCCAAAAAATAGAAGAAGAGATCTTCCAAATTCACCCTAGTAGTTCAGCATTACCCTGATACTAGAACCAGATAAAGACACTACCTAAAAAGTGAACTATTTGAGGGAACATATCTAACTTAGTAAGGCCTTATAAGAAAAACCAACAACTAACATCATTCTCAACAACTAAGAGCTTTTTCCCTAAGGTCAGCAATAAGACACACTGTTATTCAACTTGAAATCATAGTCACAGCAATCAGATAATCAATCAGTAGCATCCAAATCAGTAAGAAAAATGTGAAACTTTAACTATTTGCAGATGGCATGACGCTATATAAAGAAAATCTAAAGCCTCCACCAAAAAACCACTAGAACTGATAAATGAATTAGGTAGGGTGGCAGGATAAAAAACAATATACAGAAATTTGTTTCATTTCCATACACTAATAATGTAGCAGAAAGAGAAATTAAGAAAACAATCTCGTTTACAATTTCACCAAGAAGAACAATATAACTAGGGATAAACTTAACCAAGGAGGTGGAAGAGTTGTTACCTTAAAATCTATAAAACAATGATAAAAGAAATTGAAGATGACACAAAGAAAATGGAGAGATAGCCCATGCTCATGCATTGGAAGAACAAATATTGTTAAAATGTCCATTGGAAGGGGAGGTGAATCATGAGAGACTATGGACTCTGAAAAACAATCTGAGGGATTTGAAGTGGTGGAGGGGTGGGAGGTTGGGGTACAAGGTGGTGGGTATTATAGAGGACACGGATTGCATGGAGCACTGGGTGTGGTGAAAAAATAATGAATACTGTTATGCTGAAAATAAATAAATTAATATATTTTTTTAAAAGTCCATATTACCCAAAGCAATCTACAGATTTAATGTAATCCTTATCAAAACACAACAAACATTTGTCACAGAACTAGAAAGAAATAACCTTGAAATTTCTATGGAACCACAAGAGACCCTGAATAGCCAAAGTAATCTTGAAAAACATAACAAAACTGGAGGTATCACAATCCCAGATTTCAAGAACAGACATAGAGATGAACAGAACAGAATAGAGAGCTCAGAAATAAACCATAGATTATATAGTCAATTAATCTTCAATAAAAGAGGCCAGAATATACATGGGAAAAAGAGAGTCTCTTGAAAAAATTGTGCTGGGAAAACTGGACAGCAACATATAAAGAATGAAACTGGACTACTATCTTATACCATATACACAAATAAACTAAAAATGGATTAAGAACCTAAATAGGAGTATTGAAACCATAAAAATTCTGGAAGACAACATAGACAATACTTCCTCTGACACTGAACATAACATTTTTTTTTTCTTTATATGTCTCCCAAGGGAAGGGAAACAAAAGCAAAAATAAACTTTTGGGACTACATCAAAATAAAAGGCTTTTGGACAGCAAAAGAAACAATCAACAAAACTACTAAATGGGAAAAGATATTGCAATGAGTTTATGACAAAGGATTAGTATCCAAAATCTATAAAGAACTTATAAAGCACCATAAATAACAAATAATCCAATTAAAAATGGGAAGAAGACATGAATAGACAGTTCTCCAAAGAAGACAAACAGATGGCCAACAGACCCATGAAAAGATGTTCAACATCATTCATCACCACAGAAATGCAAATCAAAACTACTATGAGATATCATTTCAAACATATCAGCATTACTAAAATCAAAACCAAGAAATGACAAATGTTGGCAGGGATTTAGAGAAAAAGGAACATTCATGCACTGTTGGTATGAATGCAGAATGGGTGCAGCCACTCTGGAAAAGAGTATGGGGATTCCCCAAAAACTTAAAAATAGAAATACTGGGTATTTACCCTAAAATTACAAAAACACTAATTCAAATGGATATATGCACCCCTATATTTATTGAACCATTGTTTACAACAGTCAAATTATGGAAGCAGCCCCAGTGTCCATCAACTAATGAATGGATAAAGAAGAGATAGTACACACACACACACACACACACACACACATATATATATATATATACACACACACACAGAGGAATATATTTAGCCATAAAAAATAAAATCTTACCATTCACAACAACGTGGACACACCTAGAGGGTATACTGCACTTAAGTGAAATAAGTCAAAGAAAGAAATGCCATATAATTTAACTTATATGTAGAATTTAAGAAACACTCTATGTTCATGGATTGGAAGAATAAACATTATTAAAATGTCTATCCTGCCCAGAGAAATTTACACTTTCAATTTCATCCCTATTAAAAATACCATTAGCATTTTTGAGGAGCTGGAACAAACAATCCTAAAATTTGTATGGAACCAGAAAAGACCCCAAATTGCCAAGGAAATGTTGAGAAAGAAAAGCAAAGCTGGGAGCATTACAGTGTCCGATTTCAAGCTATAGTACAAAGCTGTGATCACCAAGACAGCAAGGCATTGGCACAGAAACAGATACATACATCGATGGAACAGAACAGAGACTCCAGAAATGGACCCTCAACTCTATGGTCAACTAATATTAAACATATCAGGAAAAATATTCAATGGAAAAAAGACAGTTTCTTCAATAAGTGATGCTGGGAAAAATGGACAGCTAATATAGAAGAATGAAACTGGACCATTCCCTTACACCATACACAAAGTTAAACTCAAAATGGTTGGAAGACTTCAATGTGAGACAGAAATCCATCAAAATCCTAGAGGAGAACATAGGCAGCAACTTCTTCTACATTAGCCACAACAAATTCTTTCAAGACACATCTCCAAAAGCAAGGGAAACAAATGTAAAATGAACTTTTGGGACTTCATCAAGATAAAAAGCTTCTGCACAGCAAAAGAAACAGTCAAAAAAACTAAAAGGCAATCCACAGAAAGCAAGAAGATATTTGCAAATGATACTACAGATAAAAGGCTAATATCCAAGATCTGTAAAGAATGTCTCAAACTCAACACTCAAAAAAAAAAAAGTCAAAAAATGGGCAGAATATGTGAACAGACACTTATTCAAAGGAGATATACAAAAGGCCAACAGACACATGAAAAAATGCTCCACATCACTAGCCATCAGGGAAATACAAATGAAAACCACAATGAGATACCACCTTACATCAGTTACAATGACAAAAATTAACAAAACAGGAAACAACAAATTTTGGTGAGAATGTAGAGAAAGAGGAAACCTCTTACACTGTTGGTGGGAATGCAAGCTGGAAAAAGTATGGAGGTTCCTCAAGATTTTAAAAATAGAGCTACCCTACGACCCAATAATTGCACTATGAGGTATTTACCCCAAAGATACAGATGTAGTGAAAAGAAGGGGCACATGTACCCCAAAGTTCAAAGCAGCAATGTCTATAACAGCCAGGCTGTGGAAGGAGCTGAGATGCCCTTCAACAGATGAATGGATAAGGAAGATATGGTACATATATACAATAGAATATTATTCAGCCATAAAAAAGATGAATACCCACCATTTTCATTGACATGGATGGAACTGGAGGAGATTATGCTAAGTGAAGTAAGTCAAGCAGAGAAAAACAATTATCATATGGTTTCACTCATATGTGAACATAAGCAATCACATAAGCAATAGCAATCACAAGGAGGACCATAGGGGAAGGGAGGGAAATCTGAAGAGGAGAAATCAGAAAGAGAGAGATGAGCCATGAAAGACTATGGACCCTCAGAAACAAACTGAGGATTTCAGAGGGGAGGGGAGTGGGGAAATGGGGTAAAAGGGTGATGGGTATTAAGGAGGGCATGTGTCATGAAGAGCACTGGGTGTTATACTCAACTAAAGAATCATTGAACGCTACATAAAAAACTAATGATACAGTGATTAACTGAATATAATACAACAAAAAAAGAGACAAACCAAAAAACAGACCTAAACTATAGATAACTGATGGTTATAAGAGGGGAGGTGGGTAGGAGATGGGTGAATTAGATGAAGCAGATTAAGAGTACACTTATGATGACCACTGAGTGATGTAGAGAATTATTGAATCCCTATATTGCACAAATGAAACTAATATAACACTGTATGTTAACTATACTAGAATTAAAACATTTTTAAAAATTTCATATTTATATTTGCAGGAACAAGATAGTTTACCCACTAACACTAGTATCATTGAATATTATATATTTTTTAAGATTTTTTATTTATTTATTTGACAGAGATCACAAGCAGGCAGAGAGGCAGGCAGAGAGAGGAAGGGAAGCAGGCTCCCTGCTGAGCAAAGAGCTCAATGTAGGGCTCGATTGCAGGACCCTGGGATCATGACTTGAGCCGAAAGCAGAGGATTTAACCCGCTGAGCCACCCAGGCACTCCTAATATTATCTTTAAATGCTCAAAGATAAGTAATGTAAGATGTAAATACTGTAAATAATGTAGTAAATTATTTATTAAATATTTTAGCTCTTTCCTTATTGGAAAAAATTAAAAATTCAATAAAATACTTTGCTACAATAAATATGAATCATGCAAAAATTGGTAGTTTTAATTAAGTAATTAACTAAATTTTAATACTCATTTTAAAATCACAGTATAATTTTATTATTTATTTATATTTACTTATCGAGAGAGAGAGAGTGAGCAGGGGAGAAAGGCAAAGGGAAAAGGAGAGAGAGAATTCCAAGCTGACTCCATGCTGAGCACAAAGCCCAATGCAAGGCTCAATCTCAGGGCGCTGAGGTTGTGATCAATTGTCAGAGTCTTAACTGACTGAGCCACCCAAGCAGCCCCCAAAAAATTTTTAAAAGAAGAATCAAAATCACTGTTATTCAGAGTCATTCAAAATAATTAAATCTATTCACTGGTAATGACTACATTAATTTTAGTAATACAATGTTGAAGAAATAAGTATTTCCATATGTTACTGGTAAGAATGTATCAATTAGTAAAATATATCTGGATAACAGTTTCCTAATATGTATCAAAATTTGGATTCAGAATTTTTACTTCTAAAGAATTATCCCTAGATGATCATTAATATATAAAAATGTATCACAAGTATGTCTAGTATTTATACAAACAAAACTTGGACACAAGCTGAAGGTTTATCCACAAAAGAAGAGCTTAATACAGTACATGTTAACAATATCCTATGAAGACATTTAAAAAAAAAGTATATGTATGTTCATTTACATAGAAAAAAATTAAAATGTGAGTGAATAAACCATTTCATGGCACCATTTATAATAGTATTTTATAGACAAATACCTAGAAAGGTCTCTAAAGTACGCTTTACATTTTACACTGAGTGTTAGAGTTTGAGAAATTTTGAAACCCCTTATACTTTGAATTTATATATGAATGATTGCAAAATCTGTTTTGAAAAGAAATTTATGTTTTTGTTTTGGAAAATAATAAAACCCAATAATAGCATCCATACTTTGCATGGTAGTCAAAGAGGTAGATATTGGAAGGGCAAGTTTTAAGAGACTGAGAGGATGATTTATACTTAAAGTTTCAATCAGTTTACTTATCAAAAATGAATTTAACTTAAAGAGAATGGTAATTCTACTTCCAAGGAAGAAGAAACTAACGCATTGAATCAATAAGAAAAAGTATGCTGAAATAAGATTGCTCAGTTAAATATAAAATGATTTGTCTACAGTCCAATAAAACCATAATCTTTGGGATTATCTTTTCTGCTGGACACAATTTACTTGTATCTCTGTCACATAAAAGCAATTTCCAATCTATTAATCTTTTATAATGTAACATTACAGAGTCTGGGTCCTGACCATTAGAATATGGTATGTAAAAGCTACCTCTCTCATCATATGTTTCTAATACAGATTTGTTAGACAATGGTATCACAGGAAATAGTCTTTCTAGATAATTCTACTCCATGGTGTAGAAATGATGAAATAATCTTGAGCTGAAAATAGTCTCTCCCCGCTTTTTTCCTTATCCTTTCTTCCTTTCTGTTTTTAAAAGTTTTGCCTTAAAGGAGCAAATATTTTATTATATACTTCAATTTTGTGTGTTAGAAACCTGGGGAGAGCTTAGCTGGGTAATTTTTTCTGTTTCATGTGGCATTAACTGGGGTTTTTGATGGTACTCAGCTGGTAGCTGTGCTACTCTCTGGAGGGTTCAGGATAACTGTGTCAAGAATTACACGACATGGATTAGCTGGATCTTCCTCTCTCTCCTTTTGTGTCCTTTCCCCATGCAAGTTCTCTATCAGGGGGTGTAAGGGTTGAATTAGTTATATGGCGTCTCATGTCTCTCAGAGACCAAGGTGGAAGTTGATTGTCCCCTAAGCTGTCCCCTAAGCTGCCTTACTCTATTGGGCAAAGCAGTTACCGGCTGGTGTAATTTGAAGGGAGAAAAATAGACCCTAAGTCTCCAAGAGAGGGCTGTCAAATAATTTGCATCCATTTTTTAGTTACTATAATATGGTAAATGTTAATCATTATATTAGCAAGATAAGCTATAGCTTTAAATATTAATCATTATATTAATAAGGTGAGGTAAAGCCTATAGACTCAAAATTAATTGTTTCAGTAACTGTGAAATAACTCAGTTCCTGAATATTAGACACGGTTTTTTTGTATCAAAGCAAGCCTGTGACTAAAAAGTTATTGAAGTGTTGCTAATATTTCTCAAATACCATCTTTCATGGAATACCATTTTGGAAATTATATTTTTAAATTTATTTGTAACATTTAAAATGTGTTTGATGTTTTTTTTTCCTCTTATAGAAAGAGAGGGAATTCTTCAGGCATATTTTTAATTAAGGATTCCAATATGTACAAATATTTAATTATTTCCCCCAACTCTTAGTTTGCCAGTGTTATGTGAAAATTATGATTAATGCTTTGAAAAGCACTCTGTTCTGCTGCACGTTTGTTTTCAAACTTACAGCAATCTGGTATTTAACTTCCAGAGATTACGTATACAAAATCTTGCTCAGAACTGCCACTACTGCATTCTTCATAATGTTTATCAGGAACCTCAGCATGTGTATAAAATATGCTGTTAAATACAGATTTGATCTGGCCTTGTTCTGGGGTTCAGAAGGACTGGGAGTCATACTGGTGAAGTAAGTGTCCTGGCCATTCTAGAATACCACCACACTCAGGTGGCCAAAGTCTTGCATCTCTCTTTCTGAGACTTCATGTGTAGGACAGTAAGAAAGATAAGCACATAGGGGGATGTCAGAATGACAATAGGCAGGATGAACAGTAATGATAATACCTGGGACCAATGAAACTATCGCATACATGTTAGGGTTCTCATAGGAGAATTTTAGAAGAACTTGGACCTCGCAGATTAAGAGGTTAATTTCCTTAGCTTTATAGATGGGAAAATGAAAAATGTAGATGGTATGGGCCAAGGAAGGTAGTAATCCTCCAATCCAAGACCCTACTGCCAGTTGTTGGAAGACCTGATGACTCACAAAATGTGGATGCCCTAAAGCAAACGGCCACATTATGTCATTAGAAGCCATAGGATTGAGAAAGTCACACTTGGACATCCCAAGGGCCAAAAAGAAAAGATGTGAGCTTTGCACCCAGCAAACGCTGGAAAATTTCTCTTTCCAGAGAAGAAGTCAATACCCATTTTAGAAACAGAAGTGGCTATCAGAACTAAATCAATGAGAGCTAAACAAGAAGTATATAGATTTATGAAGTCAGAAATCTTTCCAAATTAAGAAAACCAGGATAAATGTCCCTGTGAGTGCCATACTGTATATGTAAGGATAATTATAAAGATGGAAAAGACATTTTCCATTCTGGGTATGACTCCTAAGAGAATACAATTAGATATCAAAGTTTAATTTTTTTTTATGATTCTAGTTTTATTTTTATGATCCATTTAGTTACCATTTCTGGTGCTCTTAATTGCTTTGTGCTGGTCTATATTTCCATATGGCATCATTTTTCTTCTGCCTGAATTACTTCCTTGAATATCTCTTATAATATGTATCCTGTGGAAATTAATTCTTTCAACCTTTGTGTGGCCAAAAAAGCCTTTATTTTGAAATATGTTTTCAAGAGGTACAGAAATCTAGATTTAAGTATTTGAAAGATGTTGCTTTATGGTCTTCTAGTTTGGAATTTCTGCCAAAAATAACCTGTTTTCTTCCTTTGTTCCTCTCTCTGTAACATGTCTTTTATCACTAGATGCTTTTATGATTTTCTCTTTATTGGTTTTGAAGAATATTATCATGGTCTATTAGTGAGGGTCTCAAGAGAAATAGAGGGTTTTTCAGAGAAACATAATCAATAGGGTATAGATATATTGGTATTTATTATCAGAAACTGGCTCAGGTGATTATAGAGGATGATAAGTCCCAAGATCTGCAGGATGACTGAGCAAGCTAGAGACCCAGAAGATCCAATGTTTTCAGTCCAAAGGACAGTGGAGATGTAGGAAGAGACAATGTTTCAGTCTGAGTTCAAAGAAAGGGAAAATGTTCTAGTTAGAGGCAGTCAGGAAGGAAGAATTCTCTCTTATCTGGAAGTAGAAACAGGTTTTTTTTTTTTGTTCTATTCAGGATTTCAATTGATTAAATAAGACCCACCGACCTTAGGGAGGACAATTTGCTTTCCTCAAATATAATTTAAATATTAATCACACCTGGGGCACCTGGGTGCCAGTCAACTAAGCATCTAACTCTTGACTTCAGTTCAGCTTCAGATTTCAGGATTGTAAGACTGAATCCCACATTGGGTTCCATGCTTGGCTCAGAGTCTGCTTGAGATTCTCTCCCCCTCTACTGCCTCTCCCACTCACGCTCTTTCTCTCTCTAAAATAAATAAATAAATCTTCTAAAAAATGTTAATCTCACCCAAAAATACCCTTATAAAACCACCAAAAATAATGTGTGACCAAATATCTGGGCACAGCATGGTCTGTCCAGTTGACACATAAAAATTAAACATCTCAATATATGTTGGTGTAGTTTTCTTCATGTTTCTTGTGCTTGAGGTTTATTAAATAATTTCATTTCTGCATTTATAACATTTGAACATTTTTGGCCATTTTTCCTCAAACATTTTTTGTGCCCACTCCTTCAGAGTTTAAACTCCAATTAAATGTATAATAGACCACTTTATATATTTATAATAGACCAATTTATAATATAAATTTAAACTCCAATTAAATGTATAATAGACCACTTGAAGTTGGCCCATAGCTTACTGATTCTTTTTGCATTTTTTAAAACTTTTTCTCTGTATGTTTCATTTTGGATATTTTCTAGTGGAATATCTCTGTACTTACTAATTGCTTATTCTGCAATATCTTTGTCATTATTCCCATTTAGCATATTGTTTATCTCACACAATAGCTTTTTCATTTCTAAAAGCTTAATTGGGACATTTTTATATCTTCCATGGGTCTGCCTATTTTTTTTCTTTATGGAATATAGTTCTAATAACTATTTAATATTTTTTTGCTTATTCTAACATTCAACTCAGATCTGAGATAGTTTTGGTATTTTTTCACATAATAATTCATATTTTCTTGCACATCTGGGAATCTTTGATTGGATGCTAGACATTTTAAGTTTCACCTTGTGCAGTGCTAAATATTATATTTCTATAAACAATTTTGATCTTCCTTCTGGGATTCTTGATATCTTTGAATTTTTCTTTTTAAGATTAGGCAGGATCTGAGCAGTATTTATTCTGGAATGAAATATTCTCCTCTACTAAGGCATGTTCCCTCTGGGAGTTTCTCCAGTGGTCCAGACACTATTCCCAGCTTTGTGTGAATGCTGAGAACTCTTTAATCTGTTCAGGGGGTTCTTTCCCTGGGCATGGGTAGTTTCCTCACAAATATGTACTGATAAATATGCTCAAGCCTTCTGTGATTCTTGGGTTCTCTCTCTACTTTTCTCCATAATACTCTGTCCTAGGAATTTTAAATTTACCTCTATGGCTACTCAAATCAATGAGCTCAGTTTAAGAATCTTAAAGATTGTCCTCCTAAATTACTTATCGTTATTCTTTGGCCTAGAAACAATGTCTGGACAGTAGCCTGGGGCAATTACTTCATTTCTTTTTCACCCTAGTGGGGAGGGGAGAATTCATTCTCTTTTGTTGATAGACCTCCAGTGTCTTATAAATCATTGTTTTTTTATTCTATCTCTGTCTCTGTCTCTCTTTCTCTCTGTGGGTGTGTGTGTGTGAGAGAGAAGGGGATAGAAGATAGGTAACTCCAGTTCTATTAGTCTATCTCGCCTGGAAGCAGAACTAATTTGTAAAATAATAATTAATAATAATAATGATAGATGATCTTTTAGAAGAGATGGTCATTGGGATTTTTGCAGGGCTTTTTGGTTTGTTTTGCTTTTAATAAAATAGAGCATCACATGCTGAAAGTTCCATCCAAAAAACATTACAGTTACTTTGTTACAATAACAAGACAAAAATGAGAAGTTACTGCACAAAATAATATTATGCAGAAAAAAAAGGCCTGGCTTATGTAAGCTTCAGGGAAATTTTATATTTTATGAGTCAGGCTTAAAACAGGGCACAGTAAAATTTTATCCTTTTTGGTAACACACACTGTCAAATTAGTAGAGTAATTTGAACTGCTGAGAGCCAGACTAGCTTTACCTTTCTTTCTATTATAGCCCAAACCCATAAGGTATTAGAGTCACAAGAAAGAAAGTTGCCTGATCTGTCTTGTAAACATAAAAGGACGATGGTGGCCAGTTACTATTATAACAGTATAGACTCTTTCAGCAGGGTACTTATACCACACAAGTTACAGTAGGATAATGCTTTGAGGTTTATTTCCTTAAAATGTGAGTATGAATCCCCCTCTTCAACTCAACAGAATTTTCTAGGGAAATTATAAAGAAAAAAACTTGGGTCATATATTTTAGATGCAGAATAAGTGCCCAAAAACAGTAGCAGAGACAAGAGAAAAACAAAAAATACAGAAACTTGCTTGACAACATCTCAGTCTTGGCACTTATGTAACAATATCAGTATAACTGAATATAATATACAAATGTAAAGTAAATAATTTTTGTTTGTACTTCTCTGTAGAGGCAAAAGGAGCTCTCATTAAAAATGCAGGAAATTTTGAATTGACTGAATTATCATGAGAACATAGAATAAAGGAGAAGGCTTTTTATCAGTTGACTTAGAGTAAAAATCAAAGGTATGTTAAGCAGTGCCTTGATATGGACATTAAAAACATATGTAAAAGCTGAATGGGTTCACTTATACTGTTTGGGCTCAGTTCACTTATCAATGAGTTGTACCAAATCAAATTGACCAGCCAGCTTTCTTTTCTTTCTTTTTTCTTTTCTTTTTTTTTTTTTACTTATTTCTCAGAGCAACATTAAGAATGTGGATTTGAAAGTCATTTATTTTTTTGAAATATTCATTTGTCAATCCACAGTATAGGGTTTAGAGCAACACAGATTGAGTTCAATTTAATTTAATCAATGAGAAGCTTCATGTCATAAACATAATAGCATATATCATTTTTTTGTATGTGCTATGGAATGTTTGTGTTCTCAAAAATTCATATAATTGAAAGTCTAATCCCCAAATGAAATGATAATTTGGGGCACTTGGAAAGTAACTGGGTCATAAGGACCCCACCTTAATAATTGAGTTAGTGCCTTACAAAAAAAGACCTAAAGAGATGACTGCTTTTCCACCATGGGACAATACAGTAAGAAGTGGGCTACATACAAACCAGGAAAAGGGCTTTCACCAGACACCAAATCTTCTGGCACCTTTAACTCGGACTCTCCCATCTCCAGAACCATGAGAAACAAGTATTTGTTGTGTAAGCCACTTGTTCTATGGTAATTTATTATGGCCTTCCAAGATAACTTAGACAGTGTATGTGCAAATGTGTAGTGTGTTTGTGTTGTGTGTAACAAGAATGGCTACATAATTTCTGAGGCCCAGTAAAAAATGGAAATCCAAGCTCCTTGTTTAAAAAGCATCAAGAATTTTAAGACAGCAACAGCAGAGCATTAAACCAAGCACAGGACACTTTGAGGCTGCACATATTGCATGCCCAAGAATCTAAGCTTGGTGTGAAACAACTGATGTGGCAAACAAAGACAAAATATAAAATTAAATTTCCTTTCTTCCTACAGACTACTGACAAGTCCTTGAAAGAGGCAAAGTAACATTCCTCTAGGAACTCAGCTGCCTTGATGTTAACACTTTACTAAGGGTAAAAGGCAATCTTAACATTATCCTGACCTCCAGGATCCTATAAATCATCTAGAACATATAAAAATTCCTTTGGGAACTTCCTTTATCTCTACCCCCCAAGATACATGTTAACAATAATCCATCAAACATATGGCCCACTCAAATATAGGAAGGCTCTCATGACTAGGGTTTTACTAGACAGTAATAAATGAGCTTTTCCTAACTACAGTCAGCCCCTGTAAGGCCCTGGAAACCTTATGCTATCTCTAACTCCCTCCCAACTTGAAAATATATAAGCAGTCAACCACCACCCAGTGCAGCTCTTTCTGCCTACAGGTCCTGTCCCTATGCTTTAATAAGATCATGTTTTTCTGTCAAAGAGTCCCAAGAATTCTTTCTTGGCCATCAGTTCTGAACCCCATTTCTATATAAAAAATGGAGATCATGACCAAAGCAACAGGAATAAACTAAATAAGAACACCTATACTAAAATAAATATATACTAAAATAAATCCACCTGAACTACATAATGCTCCTAATCCCCTCAACAAATTCAGAAAGATAATATTCTACTAATCTTCAAATTACTAATCTTATTAACAAATTACTGGTGGGGGAATGTTCAAAAATTAATAACAATAAAATGATGGAAAAATTATTCATAAAATGGGGGAAATGGTTGGTATTGGATTTTTTTTCCCTTTTTGATCAATGGCTTAAGATTAAATTGTAGTAAAAAGGAGAAAAAGAGGTGGAATTTAAGGGACATTCAGGATTATGTAATTACTTCTATAGCTGATGAAATGTACATGCTTAAAACTTACAAAGTAATTACAAAACAATTATGGAGAGAAGGGCTGTTTTGTTCACTCTTATTTCAGGTACTATGGAGAAAAGAGTTTGTTTGTCAAAACGTTAACTTTGAGTAAGTTAATCACCATTCTGAAAGTTGAAATAAATGTTTTGGTGTCTTGCCCAAAAGAAAAGAAAGAAACTATAATTATTTTTGATTTCTTAGTTGAGAACTAAACCATTTCAATGATAAAATAAGACAGATAAATGTAATATTAGCAATGCAAGTAGGTAAAACTTTGTTTCTTAAGGCTAATTCTTAAGTAAATACCTCCTTCATTACCTGAGAAGTTTAGTGAAAATAATACCTGAAGTTCCTGATTACACTAGAAGTTGGATAACCCATCACTTTAAATTGTTTATGATCAAATTAATTATATAATAATCCTAATCTTTGCATTACTTTATGATGATTATTTTTATTACAAGTATTATTAAAATTAATATAGTTTTAGAATATCATGATTCTCCACATATAACTAGTTACATTAGAAGTTCTTAAACTACTAAGGTTTACACCCTTAGTACTTTTCTCCCCTTAATTGTATATGCTATGTCTAAAGGAGGAAGGTCATTTTGGCATAGTGCTATGAGAAACCACCCAGTGTGTTCCTTTTTTTATGACAGCAGCAGGTAATTGAGAAATATTTTGTTTTTCATTATGAACATACAATCTTTTGCAGTCTCTAATTGGTTTTAATTCACAAAACATGGAACTTTGGGGTCTACATGGACTTAAAAAAATTAATTCTTGACTACTTGGGAGATAAGTAACCTTATAGAAGAAATGATTAATCTCTGCATCCATTTTAATACCAACCTCATAAAATTTTTATGGAATTAGATTATGTATTTTTTTCTTCTTTTTTTTTTCATTTTTTATTATGTTTATGTATCTTTTTTCAAAAATATTCTTACAGAATCTATCCTATGGCAAACTAGTTAACAGAGCCTAACCTGTCAGGGTATTACCAGAGCCTAACTGACCAGGAGAAGGGATATAATCAACTCCAGTCGATTCTAGCATTTCACATATAAGAAGGGAAATATCTAACTACAGCCCCCTCTATCAATATTATCCCACCTAAGGGGGTGAAAAACAAAGGCAAAGCACTTGTGAAATTCACAGTCCAGAGGCATGGGCTCACTTCAAATCCAAGTCTTAATCATAGGGCTGGAGAATGCTTTCCCTACCCACACACTTCCCAGCCTTATTATAAAAGGCTTATTTACAGTCGTTCCTTTTACCCACTACATCATGTCCAGCTATCAAGATAAGAATTACAAGGTATACTAAAAGGGAAAAATAAAATCTAGAGAGATAGAGCAAGTATCAGAAGCAGACTCAGATATATCAGGGATGTTACAATTATTAGACTAGAAATTTAAAGCAACTCTAGGTAATATAGAGCTAAAGGCTCTAATGGATATAGTAGACAGCATGCTATAATAGACAAACAATATAAGTAGAGAGAAGGTAATTTTAAGAACCAAAAAGAAATTTTAGAGATCAAAAACACTGTAACATAATTAAAGAGTGCCTTTGATAGGCTTATTAGTAGATTGGATACAGGTGAAGAAACAGTCTCTGATCTTGAGAATATCTCAATAGGAAATGCCAAAACCAAAAAGAAAGAAAAAAAAAAGAAGACTCAGAAAAAAGAACTAAACCCACAACTTACTACCCAAGGACTCTGTGACAACTACAAAAAGTGCACCATACATATCAAGAGAATTCCATAAGGAGAAGAAATAAAGAGAGAAGCAGAAGAAACATTTAAAACAACAATGACTGATAATTTCCCCAAATTAATGTCAGTTATTCAACTAAGGGTAGAGGAAGTTCAGAGAATCCAAGCAGAAAAAAGTGTCACACACACAGACACAAAAGAAAACTACACCTAGACATATAATATTCAAATTATGTAAAATCAAAGATAAAGAATAAATCCTGGAAGTAGACAGATAAGATATATACTGTACATATATAAGAGCAAAGAATTAAGTCAAATTTCTCCTCAAAAATGATGCAAACAAGAGAGTGAGGTAAAATACTTAAATATTGAGAGAGAGAAAAAAAAAAGTTAAGAACTCTGTATGTACCTTGTAAAATTATCCTTCAAACTGAAGAAATAATCTCTCAAACAAAAATTGGAAAAATTTATTGCCCATAGACATGTCTGTTAAGAAATGTAAAAAGAAATTATTTAGAGAGGAATAAAATGATACAGATCATAAACTAATATCTACATAAAACAAAGAAGAATAACAAAGAAGGAATAAAAAATAGAAACTTTTTTTATTCTTAGATAACAAATAGCTGTTCAAAATAATAAAATATATTTGATTATATAATACTTCAATGTAAGAATATATATCTATATATGTGTTCAATAATTGAAATGAATGACAGTAAAATATAAGGTATAGAAGGGAATAATTAAGATGATTTTATTATTATAAAATACATGACCAATGAAGGTATATAGTGTTATTTGAAAGTGGCCTTAGATTACCTTAAGTCTATCCTGCAAACTCTATGGTAACCACTAAAACAATGTAAAAAAGGTAAAAAGAAATACAACTGATATGCTAACAAGGAATTTAAAAAATTGAATTATGTGAAATGCTCAATTAAAACGACAAAAGGCAGAGGAAGAATTAAAGACAAAAACAGAAACAAAGAACAAGAGCAATTGATGGGAAAAAAAATTGGGGGATATTAATCCATGTATACCAAAAATTACTCTGAATGACAATGGTCTAATTGTACCAATTAAAAAACAATGATCAGAGGGAGGAGTCAAGATGGCAGAGGAGTAGCAGACTGAAATGACATCAGGTCACAGGGGTTCAGCTAGATAGTTATCAAACCATTCTAAACATCTCCAACCCAAAAGGAGATCGAAGAGAAGAAGAGCAGTGATTCTAGAAACAGAAAACTGACCACTTGCTGAAAGGTAGGACATGCAGAAAGTGAATCCAAAGCAACAGGAAGATGGACCACTGGGGTTGGGGTTGGGGATGGCTCCCATAAGCAATGGAGCAACGGAGCACAAAATTCAAACTTTCAAAAGTCTGCTCCACTGAGGGACATCACTCCAGAGGCTAAGTGGAGGTGGAGCCCTCACAGGGACAGTGTGGTCTCAGGTCCCACGGAGTCACAGAAGAATCGGGGGTGTCTGAGTGTATCAGAGCTCACAGGTATCAGAGCAGGAAAGCCAGCTACAGAGACGGAGATGAGGAGTGAGCTCTCAACTTGGGGTTACCTTAAACGGATCTGTGGCATAGTCAGACTACTGCTTTTTGAGTGGGGGCCCCACAAGTGGCAGACTGGGGAGACCCACCTTCATCTGAAGGAAGAGCAGAGTGGCAGGAATCTGCTGGGTTTGGAGACTCCAAAGGAGATGTGTGCCAGAGACAGAAATGCTCGTTCAAGGCCGGGTGACCTCAGAGCATAACTGGAAACCAGGGAGACAGAGTGATTGACCACTTTTCTCCAAAGGCACACTGAAGAGTGGGGCCCTGAGCTCCCAGCTCCTCCAGGCCAGGGATTGGAGGCTGCCATTTTCATTTTTGTCCTCCAGAGCTCTATGGAAAGCATTCAGGGAACAAAAGTACCCGAGAGTGAATCCGAGCAGATTACTTAGACCAGCCCCTGGCAGGGGTGGTGTAATTCTACCTTGGGCACAGACATTTGAGAATCACTATAACAAGCCCCTCCCCCAGAAGATCAGCAAGAACATCCAGCCAAGATCAAGCTCACTGATCAAGGAGAACAGCAGAATTCGGAAAAGGGGAAAGCAAAACATGTAATTCATGGCTTTCTCCCCATGATACTTTAGTCTTGCAAAGTTAATTAAGTTTTTAATATTTTTTCTTATTCTAATTTTTTTTAAGATTTCCTCTTTTCTCTTTTAACATTTTTTTTTAAAGATTTTATTTATTTGACAGAGAGAAATCACAAGTAGATGGAGAGGCAGGCAGAGAGAGAGAGGGAAGCAGGCTCCCTGCTGAGCAGAGAGCCCGATGTGGGACTTCATCCCAGGACCCTGAGATCATGACCTGAGCCGAAGGCAGCGGCTTAACCCACTGAGCCACCCAGGCAGCCCAATCTCTTTTAACATTTTTAAATTAGTTTATCTTAACAATACTTTTCTTAAAAAAATATTTTTAAACCTTCATTATTATAGTCATATTTTATCTTTCATTATATATAACTTTATTTTTTGCATACATATAGGGTTTTTTTTGTTTGTTTAAAATTTTTTGAAATACAATTTCTTCTAATATATCAAAATACACCCTAAATCTAGCACAGGGCTTTGTTCTAGAACTCAGCCTGAGCAAATTCTCTCCACTTTCTTATTCTTTCTTTTTCTAACCAACTTATCTTATCAATTCCTTTCTTCAGAATTGTTTTTTAAATTTCCATCCTTCCAGTCACATTTCATCCTTTCACCATGATTACCCTTATTTTTGTACATATATGTTTTTCTTTCTTTAAAAAGTTTTGGGAGGCAATTTCTTCTAAGACATCAAAATACACCCAAAATCAACTGAGTGGCTTTGTTCTATACACCACTCTAATATATACATACATATATATACACACACACACACACACACATACATATAGAAATGTGTATATATATATATATATATATATATATATATATATATAGTAATTTCTTAAAAAAATTCTTAAAAATTTTTTTAACCCACTTTCTTCTCCCCCTGATTTGGGGTCTCTTCTGATTTAGGTAGTGGACATTTTCTGGGGCCTTTGCCACCCTTTTAGTATTTTATTCTCTCATTCATATATTCTTATCTGGATAAAATGACAAGGCAGAAAAACTTATCATGAAAATAAAGAACAAGAGGCAGTAGTGAAGGCTAGGGACCTAATCAATATGGACATTGGTAGTATGTCAGATCTAGAGTTAAGAAGGACAATTCTGAAGGTGCTAGTTGGGCTCAAAAAGGCATGGAAGATATTAGAGAAACCCCTTCTGGAGAAATAAAAGCTCTTTCTGGAGAAATAAAAGAACTAAAATCTAACCAAGCTGAAATTAAAAAAAAAAAAGCTATTAATGAGGTGTAATAAAAAATGGAGGCTCTTACTGCTAGAATAAATGAGGCAGAAGAGAGAATTAATGATATAGAAAACCAAATGATGGAGAATAAAGAAGCTGAGCAGAAGAGAGACAACTATTGGACCACAAGGGTAGAATTCAAGACATAAGTAATACCATAAGATGAAACATTATTAAGATAATTGGAATTCCAGAAGAAGAAAGAAAAGGGGCACAGAAGGTACATTGGAGTGAATTATTGTAGAGAATTTCCCCAATATGGTAAAGGGAACAAGCATTAAAATCCAGGAGGCACAGAGAATTCCCCCTCAAAATCAATAAAAATAGGTCCACACCCTGTCATCTAATAGTAAAACTTACATGTCCTAGTGACAGAGAAAATCCTGACAGCAGCCCAGGACAAAGTCTGTAAAATACCATGGTAAAAATATTAGACTGGCAGCAGACTTATCCACAGAGACCTGGCAGGCCAAAAGAACTGGCACAATATATTCAGAAGACTAAATGAGCAAAACATGCAGCCAAGAATACTATACCCAGCTAGGCTATCATTGAAAATAGGAGAGAAACTGAAAGAATTTGCAAACACCAAACGACCCACACAAGAAATATTGAAAGGGGTCCTGTAAGCAAAGAGAGAGGCTAAAAGTAGTAGAACAGAAAGGAATAGAGACAATACACAATAACAGTCACCTTACAGGCAATACAATTGGACTAAATTCATATCTTTCAAAGTTACCCAGAATGTAAATGGGCTACATGTCCCAATCAAAAGACACAGGGTATCAGAAGGGATAAAAAAAACCAAAGCCCATCAATATTCTGTCTACAAGAAACTCATTTTAGACCCAAAGACACCTCCAGATTTAAAGTGAGAGGGTGGAAAACAATTTACCATGCTAATGGACATCAAAAGAAAGCTGGGGTGGCAATCAGACAAACTAGATTTTAAGCCAAAGACTATAATAAGAGATGAGGAAGGACATTATATCATATTTAAAGGGCCTGTCCAATCTATACTCAGAAGGTCTAATAATTTTAAATATCTATGCCCCTAACATGGGAGCAGCCAACTATGTAAACCAAATAATAACAAAATCAAGGAACACAATGACAATAATACAATCATAGTAAGGGACTTTAACACCCACCTCACTGAAATGGACAGATGATCCAAGCAAACAATCAACAAGGAAATAAAAGGCTTAAATGACACACTGGACTAGATAGACCTCACAGATATATTCAGAGCATTCCATCCCAAAGCAACAGAACACAAATTCTTCTCTAGCACAATGGAACACTCTCCAGAATAGATCACATCCTGGGTCACAAGTCAGGTCTCAACTGGTACCAAAAGATTGGAATTATCCCCTGCATATTTTCTGACCACATGCTCTGAAGCTAGAATTCAATCACAGAGGAAAGTTGGAAAGAACTCAAACACATGGAGGCTAAAAAGCATCCTAGTAAAGAATGAATGGATGAACCAGGAAATTAAAGAAGAATTGAAAAACTTTATGGAAACAAATGATAATGAAAACACAATGGTTCAAACTCTGTGGGACACAGCAAAGGCAGTCCTGAGAGGAAAATATATAATGATACTAGCCTTTCTCAAGAAACAACAAAGGTCTCAAATACACAATCTAATCCTATACCTAAAGAAGCTGGGAAAGGACAGCAAAGAAAGCCTAAACCCAGCAGGAGAAGAGAAATAACAAAGATCAGAGCAGAAATTAATGAAATAGAAACCAAAAGAAGTAGAACAAATCAATGAAAATAAGAGCTGGTTCTTTGAAAGAGTAAAAAAATAAAATGATAAACCCCTGGTCAGACTTACCAAAAAGAAAAGAGGAAGGACCCAGAAGATAAAATCATGAATGAAAGAGGAGATATCACAACCAACACCAAGGAAATACAAATAATTATAAGAACATCTTATGAGCAACTGTATGCCAGGAAATTTGACAGTCTGGAAGAAATGTTAACACCTATTCGCCTGAAGCTGTTCCAAAAACAAAACAAAAGAAAACAAAAACAAAAAAACAAAAAACAAAAACAAAAATAAACAAACAAAAAAACACGAACTGGAAGGAAAACTTCCAAACTCATTTTATGAGGCCAGCATTACCTTGATCCCAAAACCAAAGACCCCATAAAAAGGAGAATTATAGACCAATATCTTAAGGAAAGAACAAGAACCATATGATACTCTCAATAGATGTTGAAAAAGCATTTAACAAAATACAGTATCCTTTCTTGATCAAACTCTTCAAAGTGCAGGAATTAGAAGGTACATACCTCAACATCATCAAGCCATCTATGAAAACCCCACACCAAATATCATTCTCAATGGAGGAAAAACGGAGAGCGTTTCTGCTAAGGTCAGGAACATGGCAGGGCTGTCTACTATCACCACTGCTGTTCAATATAGCACTAGAAGTCCTAGCCTCAGCAATCAGACAACAGAAATAAATAAAAGGCATCCAAATTGGCAAAGAAGTCAAACTCTCACTCTTTGGAGACGATATGATATTTTATGTGGAAAACCCAAGGGGCGTCTGGGTGGCTCAGTGGATTAAGCTGCTGCCTTCAGCTCAGGTCATGATCTCAGGGTCCTGGGATCAAGTCCCACATCAGGCTCTCTGCTCAGCAGGGAGCCTGCTTCCCTCTCTCTCTCTCTCTCTCTCTCTCTGCCTGCCTCTCTGCCTACTTGTGATCTCTCTCTGTCAAATAAATAAATAAAATCTTAAAAAAAAAAAAGAAGAAAGAAAAGAAAACCCAAAACACTCCACTCCAAAACTGCTAGAACTCATACAGGAATTCAGTAAAGTCTCAGTATATAAAATCAATGCACCAAAGTCAGTGGCATTATTATATACCAGTAGCATGAGAAAAGAAAGAGAAATCAAGGATTTGATCCCATTTATAGTTGCATCCAAAACCATAAGACACCTAGAAATAAACCTAACCAAAGAGTAAAGAATCTATACTCAGAAAACTATGAAGTATTCATGAAAAAAATTGAGGAAGACACAAATAAATGGAAACACGTTTTGTGCTCATGGATTAAAAAAACAAATATTGTGAAAATATCTATGCTACCTAAAGCAGTCTCCATGTTTAATGCAAACCCTATCAAAATTCCTTCGATTTTTTTTTCAAAGAAATGGAACAAATAATTCGAAAATCTATATGGAACAAGAAAAGATCCCGAATAACCTGAGGAACGTTGAAAAAAAAAAAAACAAACCTAATTTGGTGGCATTACAATTCCAGACTTCAAGCTCTATTTCAAAACTGTCATCATCAAGACAGTGTGGTACTGTCATAAAAAGACATACAGATCAACAGAACAGAATAAAGAGCCCAGAAATAGACCTTCAACTCTGTGGTCAACTAATCTTTGACAAAGCAAGAAAGAATGTCCACTGGAAAAAAGACAGTCTCTTCAACAAATGGTGTTGGGAAAACTGGACAGCCACATGCAGAAAAATGAAACTGGACCATTTCCTTATACCACACACACACACACACACACAGACTCAAAATGGTTGAAAGACCTCAATGTGAGACAGGAATCTATCAAAATCCTTGAGGAGAACACAGGCAGCAACCTCTTTGACCTCAACCACAGCAACTTCTTCCTAGCAACATCACCAATGGCAAGGGAAGCAAGGCAAAAAATGAACTACTGGGACTTCACCAAGATCAAAAGCTTTTGCACAGTAAAGGGAACAGTTAACTAAACCAGAAAACAACTGACAGAATGCAATTGACTTATCAGACAAAGGAATAGTATCCAAAATCTATGGAGAACTTATCAAACTCAACACCCAAAGAATGAATAATCCAATCAAGAAATGGGCAGAGGACATGAACAGACATTTCTGCAAAGAAGACATCCCGATGGCCAACAGACATATGAAAAAGTAGTCCACATCACTTGGCATCAGGGAAATACAAATCAAAACTACAATGAGATACCACCTCACACCAGTCAGAATGGCTAAAATTTACAAGTCAGGACATGACAGATGTTGGAAAGGATGTGGAGAATGGGGAGCCCTCCTACACTGTTGGTGGGCTTGCAAGCTGGTGTGGCCACTCTGGAAAACCAAATGGAGGTTCCTCAAAACATTGAAAATAGAGCTACCCTACAATCCAGCAATTGCACTACTGGATATTTACACTAAAGATACAAACGTAGTCATTCAAAGAGGGACACACAGCTGAATGTTTATAGCAGCAGTGTTCACAATAGCCAAACTACAGAAAGAACCTACATATGCATCAACAGATGAATGGATAAAGAAGACATGATATATATACATATATATATACATATATATATATATACATATGTATACACACACACACACACATACACACAATGGAATACTATGCAGCCATCAAAGGAAATGAAAGCTTGCCATTTACAATGATGTGGATGGAACTAAGGGTATTATGTTGACCAGAATAAGTCAATCAGAGAAAGATAATTATCACACAATCTCCCTGATATGAGGAATTCGAGAGGCATGGTTGGGGGTTTGAGGGGTAGGGAAGGAAAAAATGAAACAAGATGGGATTGGGAACCATATAAGACTCTTTAAGCACAAAACAAACTGAGGGTTGCTGGGGGTAGGGGGATAGGGAGAGGGTGGTTGTGTTATGGACATTGGGGAGGATATGTGTTATGGTTAGTACTGTGAAGTGTGTAAGCCTGATGATTCACAGATCTGTACTCCTGGTAATACATTATATGTTAATGAAAAAGAGATAACGATCATAAGAGTAGATAAAAAAGCAAGATCCAATAACGATCATAAGAGTAAATAAAAAAGCAAGATCCAACCATATGTTATCTATAAGAAACCTACTTTAAACATAAAGACATTATAAGTTAAAAAGCAAGAAAATATACCATGTTAATAACTAATCAAAAGAAAGCAAGAATAGCTATGTTAAATTCAGACGCAGCAGAGTCGAGATGAGAAGTTATTAAGGATGAAAAGGGATGTTACTTAATGAATAAGAGGTCAATTATTTTAAAAGATATAAAAACCTTTAATGTGTATGCAGCTAAGTGTTAAAATACATGAAGCAAAAATTAATAAAACTACATGAATAAATAGATAAGTTCATTATTTATAGCTGAGAACTTCAACAGTCTTCTATCAGAAATGGGCAGATCAAACAAGAAGAAAATCAGTAAGAATATAGTTGACAGAACAATACCATCAAACAATTAGACATAAATGACATGTATAGATTATACAATACATTGGTAGTAGAATACACATTGTTCTCAAGTTCACATGGCACATTCACCAAGATAAGATACACTTTCACAAATTTAAACACAATAATGTATTTAAAATATTAAAAAAGAAAAAAAACACAGTGTCTGCTCTCAGGTCACAATGTAATTAAACTTGAAATCAGTAACAGAAAGATAGTTGGAAAATTCCAAAGTACTTAAGAGATTAAACAACATGATTATAAATAACAAATGGATCAAAGGAGAAATCTCAAGATAAAATTAAAAATGCTTTGAGTTAAATAAAAAGGAAAACACAACTTATCAAAATCAATGGAATGCAGCAAATGTAGTTTTAGATGGAAATTTATAGTATTGAAAGTACATATTAGAAAAGAAAGATGTAAAATTAATAATCTAAGTTTACACTTTAGGAAACTAGAATAAGAATTACAAATTAAACCCAAAGTAACTAGAAGACATAATAAAAATTACAGCATAAGGCAATGAAAATGAAAACAGAAAACCAATAGAAAGAATCAATGAAACCAAGGGCAGTTTTTTTTTTTTTTTAAGTTAAAAAAAACAAACAAACTGACAAGATCCTAGAGAGGCTACCTAAGGAAAAAAAAAGTAAAAGAGTACACAAAAGGGGACATCACTACAGATCTCATGGACATTAAAAGCATAGTAAAGGCATACCACAAACAACTCCACACCCACAGATTTGTTAACCTAAATGAAATGGACCAATTCCTTGAAAGACACAATCTACTGAAATTTATAAAAGAAGAAACAGACAAATTAAATAGGCCTATATCAATAAGAAACTGAATCAATAATAAATAACCTTCCAAAATAGAAAGCATTAGACCAAAAGCAGTTCACTGGTGAATTCTACCATCTCAGAGAGAAGTTGTATCAATTCTTTACAATCCCTTTGAAAAGAAAGAAGCAGAAAAAAAATACTTTCTAACTCATTTCATAAGGGCAGCATTGTCCTAATACTCCAACCAGACAAAGTCCTTATAAGAAAGGAAAACTACTCATAAGTAACCATAAAATAACAGAAAGAAAACTGAATCTATAGAAAGGAAAGAAGAACATAGGATATTACATACAAACATAAATATAAAAATTGTTTTTGTTCTTATCATTTCTTTTAAAGATGATTGATTATTTTAACATTATAAGAATAACATTGGTGAGATAGGCTTTGTAACAGATGGATTGACAAAAGATAAGTATGATAGCAAAAATGAAGGATGATGAGTAAATGGAAATATACTATTTAAAGTAGAAAGTATTCAGGAGGAAGTAAGAAGTGTTCAGTGTCAGGTGTAAGGGAATGTCTTTGGCTGGCCTCTGATAAGATTGCAAATTTTGATCCCTAGAGCAAATAACAAGGAAAAAAAAAAACCAAGAAACAGATACTATGAAGTAAAAGAAAATGTTTTTATTATTTTGAAACAACTCAAGAAAGGAGCGAAAGAGGAACAAAATCAAAAGAGAAAAGTAAAAATTAAATAGGAAATTTGCAGACTCAAACTTAATCACACTGATAGTTACATTAAATGTAAAAAGACTAAAGAATGATTAAAATTAAGAAAATGACAGACTGAATAAAATATCAGGAGTGAACTATAAGCTATCTATGAAAGATCTACTTGATATCTAAAGACATAAATATACTGAATTTAAAAAAATACATGGTGACTCTATTAATACCAGAAGTAGACTATGAGGTAAAGAAAAGTACAAGAGATTAAAGAACATTGAAACAGAATAAAAGAAACTATAAAACATTGATTAGAAAAATTGAAGCAAATACAAATAAATGGAAAGATACCTATTCTCATGGATTGGAAGAACCAATATCATTAAAATATTTACACTACCCAAGATAATCTATAGATTCCATGCAATCCCTATCAAAATACTAAGCAGCAGGGGCGCCTGGGTGGCTCAGTGGGTTAAAGCCTCTGCCTTCAGCTCAGGTCATGATCTCAGCGTCCTGGGATCGAGCCCCGCATCGGGCTCTCTGCTCAGCGGGGAGCCTGCTTCCTCCTCTCTCTCTGCCTGCCTCTCTGCCGGCTTGTGATCTCTGTCTGTCAAATAAATAAATTAAATCTTAAAATAAAAATACTAAGCAGCATTTTTCACAGAACTAGAATCATCCTAAAATGTGTATGAAACCACAAAACTCTGAAGAGCAAAAACAATCTTGAGAAAGGACAAAGCTAGAAATACCACAATCCTAGATTTCAAGATATACTACAAAGTAGTGATTAAAAACAGTATGGTACTGGCACAAAAATAGACACATAGGACAATAGAACAGAATAGAGACCCCAAAAATAAACCCATGCTCATATAACCAATTAAAGAAGGCAAAAATATGCAATGGAAAAAAGGTAGTCTCTTCAATAAATGGTGTTGAGAAAACAGAACAGTTACATGAAAAAAGAATAAAACTGGACAATTTTCTTATATCAAACATAAGAATAAATTCAATATCGATGGAGACCTAAACATAAGGCCTGAAACCATGAAACTCCTAAAAGAAAATTTAAGCAGTAATTTGACATTGACCATAAAAACATTTTTTTCTAGATAGGTCTTTTTAGTCGGATACAAACAAAAACAAAACTAAATTATTGGAACGCCACCAAAATAAAAAGATTTTGCACAGTGAAGGAATCAATAAAACAAAAAGTTATCCACTGAATGGAAGAAGATACTTGCAAATGACATATCTGATATGCGGTTAATATCCAAAGAACTTCTACTACTCAAAACCAAAAAACAAACAACAAAAAATTCCCACGGAAAACAAAAACAATCCAATCAAAATATGGTCAGAGGACCTGAATAGAATTTTTTTTTCCCAAAGAAGACATACAGATGGTCAATAGACACATGAAAAGATGCTCAACATCACTTATCCTCAGGGAAATGCAAATCAAAACTACAATGAGTTATCACCTCACACTTGTCAAAATGTTTAAAATCAACACATGAAACAACAGGTGTTGGCAAGAATGTGGAGAAAGGGGAAACTCTTGCATTGTTGATGAAAATGAAAATTGGTGCAGCCACCCTGGAAAATAGTATGGAGTCTCCTCAAAAATTTTTTAATAGAATTACCATGTGATCCAGTAATTCCAATAGTGGGCATTTACCCAAAGAAAATGAAACACTAATTTGAAAAGATATATGCACCCTTATGTTTACTACATTAGGATTTATAACAGTCAGATAGATAAGGAAGTACCCCAAATATCCATCAATAGATGACCGGATAAAGAAGCAGTGTATACACACAATGGAATATTTTCAGCCATGAAAAGAACGAGATCTTGCTATTTGCAACAGCATGGTTGGACCTGGTAGCTCTAATACGAAGTGAAATAAGTCAAAGAAAGATAAACACTATATGATTTCACTCATATTTGGAATTTAGGAAATGAATGAATTAAAAAAAAAAAAGAAAAAGAACAGACTCTTAAATATAGAGAGCAAATGGATGATTGCCAAAAGGGAGGTAGACAAGGGGATGGTTAAAATAGATAAAGGGAATTAAGAGTACACTTAGATGCATACTGAGTAATGTATAAAATTGAACAATAATATTGTATACCTATAACCAATATAACGCTGTACCTTAATTATGCTTCAATAAAAACGGGCACTTGAAGAAACTTTTGGGGAATATATATGTGTTCATTACTTTGCCTGTGGTGATTATTTCATGGGTGTATATAAATGCTAAAGTTTATTACAAATAAAAAGAAACAATTCCCCAAAAGACAAAATAATCAAGAATATATAATGTATACAGTTACAATTATGTAGCAAGTTTACAGGATTAAAGGGAACAAAAAACCTATTAACATAGTTGGGGATTTTAGCACTTTACTTAGTATTAAATGGGGAAAGTAGTAAGTGAAGTAAAAAATATAAACAAATACTTGAACACTAGCACCAAAACTGATTTAAATGATACCTACAAAATATTAACACAAAAATAAAAATACACATTTAGGCTTATTTAGAATGTTCATAAAGAAAAACTATATGTTAGGCAATAAATCTCCCAAAGTGTCAAAATTTAGAAGCTCTCCCTCCTCTTCTATTTTTTAGACTAGTTTAAGAAGAGTAGGTATTTTGATGTTATTTTCATTGTCATTTAGTTGAAAAGAATTTTTAATTCACTTGTGATGTTTTTATTGTACCATGGCTTACTCAGAGTATATTATTTTATTTCCAAATATTTGGTGATTTTCAAGATAATTTATAGCTATTGACTTTTAATTCCATCTGGTAAGAGGACATAAGCTGTAAGGTATCAGTATTTTGACACTTTGGGAGATTTATTGCCTAACATATAGTTTATCTTGATGGACATTCTAATGAGACCACTAGAAAAGAGAACTCCAGGCCAATATCTTTAAATACAGGTACAAAAATCCTCAACAGGGGCGCCTGGGTGGCTCAGTGGGTTAAAGCCTCTGCTTTCGGCTCAGGTCATGATCCCAGAGTCCTGGGATCGAGCCCCGCATCGGGCTCTCTGCTCCTCGGAGAGCCTGCTTCCTCCTCTCTCTCTGTCTGCCTCTCTGCTTGCTTGTGATCTCTGTCTGTCAAATAAATAAATAAATCTTTAAAAAAAAATCCTCAACAAAATATTAGCAAACTGAATCCAGCAATACATAAAAAAATAATAATAATAATAAAAAAATAAAAAAAAATTCAACATGACCAATAGGGATTTATTCCTGAAGTGTGTTTCAGGGTGCGTGTGTGTGTGTGTGTGTGTTATATAAACTCTTCTTCAAATGTTTACTGGAATTGACCTGTGAAGTTGTCTGGTTCTGGCCTTTTTTTTGGGAGGGTGGGAGTTTTCTGACTACTTATTCAATTTCATTGTTGGAAGTTGGTCTTATCAAAGTTTCTATTTCTTCCTGATTCAGTTTCAGGAGGTTATATTTCATAGGAGTTTATCCATTTTTTTCTATGTTATCCAATTTGTTGGCATATGATTTTTCATAATCTCTCATACTCTTTTGCATCTCTGTGGTTTCAGTTGTTATTTCTCCTCTTTCCTTTCTGATTTTGTTTGAGTTCTCTCTTTTTTTTTTTTTTTCTGCTTTTGATGAGTTTGGCTATTGGTTTATCAATTTTGTTGATCTTTTCAAAGAACCAGCTCCTGGTTTTACTAATATTTTCTATTGTTTTGTTTTGTTTCTATTTTGTTTCTCTTCTAATCCTTCTTATTTTCTTCCTTATACTGGTTGTGGGTTTTGTTTATTCTTTTTCTAGCTCATTTGAGAATGAAGTTTAGTTGTTTGACATTTTTCTTGCTTTCTGAGGTAGGCTTGCATTTCTATAAACTTCTGTCTATGAATAGCTTTTGCTTCATCCCAAACATTTTGGACCACTGTGTTTTTATTTTCACTGTCTCCATGTCTTTTGATTTCCTCTTTCAAAGACAAATACCATATGATTTTACTTATATGTGGTATTAAAGAAATTTAAGAAATGAAACAAAGAGATCTACCAAAAAACAGACTCTTAACTATGAGGAATAAACTTATGGTTCCCAGAGGGGAAGTGGGTAGGGGATGGGTGAAGTAGGTGAAGGGGATAAAGAGCACAATTACCATGATTAGACTGAGTAATGTATGGGACTGTTGAATCACTACATTCTTCACCTGAAACTAATACAACACTTTGTTAAATATACTGGAATTAAAACATATATATATAAATTGAAATATAAAATGTCATAAATACACCACAAACACTCATAGAAAAAAATCTACTCTGAGATACTAATTCATACTTACTGGAATACCTAGAATTAAAAAGGCTAGTGATGCCAAGTTTAATTAATGATACAGAGAAAGCAAGACTTTCATACATAGCTAGGTGAAAAATTATATAATCACTTTGGAAAATAGTATGGCAGTTTCTTATGAAGTTAGTAATTCATTTCTTATGTAACCTAAATTCTACTCCTAGATACTTACTCAAGAGAAATTAAAATATACATACACAATAAAATTTATTAAAAAATATTCATAGCAATTTTATTAATAATAATCAAGAACTAGAAAGAGCTCAAGTGCCAGTAAGTGGAAACACGAATTGTAGAATATTCATACTCAGCATATACTCAGCAATAACAAGGGACAAATTACAAATACATGTAATAACATGGATAAATCTCAAAGCACCCACAATTATAATCCCCATCATATATTTATCATGTAATAGTGTCTATCAATATGTCAGGTATGTAGCACCAATTTTCATTTGGTGAAAATTTTAATCCATTCACATATTATCAGGTATTTTCCATCATATCTACTACAAAAGTTTTGTTTACATGGTTACTGTGACACAATCAGTCTCTTGGCATATTTTCTTCTGTCTACCTTATAAGTCACATCAATTATTAATTCCTCTTCATTTTATACACCACCTACTTCCTCTTTGACTCTGTTCTTACCCACTGTGTATCTTAGGAAACTTTTCACAGTATGAATTTGGAAGTCAAACACTTCCTATTCTGTCCTGTTTCACCAAATCCGAAGGGAAGCACCCAAATTAGCCAAGATGCTCATTTCCCACCAACGCTGACAAAGGTGTCTGCCACTGAGAGACAGCTCAGCTACCCAGGTGGGAAATACTGTCACAGAGCAGACAGCTGCTCTCAATGCCAGAACAAACAGGTGCAGATTTTATTGAAGCAACAGAAGTGAAATAAACAAAACAAAATAGAATTCCACTCAGAAATGCAAATTTCCCAGAGTAAAAGCAGGGAAGTGGACTTTCAGAGTAAATAACAAAGTGCCTTTTCCTGATTGAGCTCAAAGTCATGACACCTGTTCTTCATAATATTCTATAGTCTTAGAGCTCTTATGGCTATCTCAGTCCTATAATAGTTTCATGGACATAGGGTTCTCTTCTGAGAACATAAATGTGCTTAAATAGAAAGAGGTACAAGTTAAAAAATTCATTATTTTGGAATAGAGAAATGATTTGGTAAACTCAGAAAAAAAATGACCACAGAATTTTACAATATCTCTTATTAAATGAGAAAATCTTTATCTTTACTCCTTTAATCTAGACTTGGCATTGTGACTTGCTTTAGCTAGTGAAACATTAGCAACCATGATGCAAGCAAAAGCTTGAAAAGTGCTTGTGCATAGGGACTTACTGATTTTGGAACCTAGCTGCCATGTGAAAAAGACTGAATTATCCTACTAAATGCATGTAACATATTTACCCCAGCAAATAGCCAGACATGGATAAGGCCATCCAGGATCAATCAACTCTTTCTGATTCATAAGCTAATTGCAGTGGATTGAGTGAACCCAGGCAAGATAAATAGAATAGCTCAACTGAGCCCCATCCAAATAATTTACTCATTGAGTCAGGAACTAATAAATTATATTTGTTGTGTTTGTTACACAGTAACATTTGACTGATACAGATGGTATAGCCAGCTCAAAGCTACAAAGAGATTAAAATGAGAAGATTCATGTTCTGCTGAGTTCTGAGTCATCCTCCAGATCACATTTCTTGCCAGAGCAGTGACCTGACTCCTCATGACATTCAGCCTTATTCTAACTCCATAAGGTTAATGGAAAAAAAGGAGTTTGTAGTACTAATATCATGCACCATGCCAAAGAAAATATATGTTGGAATTTTTTCAGTTTTCAGGTTATATTGGCATGTTGTGTACATATCCCCAGATGTGATCTCAAAGCAGGCATTTGAGAAGAGTGAATCTGTGAATAACAGAATGCTAAGAGATTTAAGTAACTCTATTGCAGTATCCCTAGAGCCCACCCCCATTTAATTATAACTAAAAACAACTACATATTCTTGCCAAAGAACTCATTTAAAAACCAGGTAGAGAAATCTGCCAATGATGGGGAAAAATATACATAAAACAGAATATTCTAGACAGAGAGAGAAAATTGAGGAGAAGAAAATTGAGGCCATAACCAAGTCAGGTGCTCCAGAACAGTGCTGCTCGGGGTGCCTGGGTGGCTCAGTGGGTTAAGCATTTGTCTTCAGCCCGGGTCATGGTCCCCGGGTCCTGGGATCGAGCTCCACGTCGGGCTCTCTCCTTGGCGGGGAGCCTGCTTCTCCCTCTCTCTCTTCCTGCCTCTCTGCCTACTTGTGACCTCTCTGTCTCTCTCTGTCAAATAAACAAGTAAAATCTTAAAAAAAAAAAAAAAAGAACAGTGCTGCTCAGTCTCTAGGGATCTTGTTAAAATGCAGATTCAGTTTATCTGGGGTCTGGTCTAAGAATTTGCATTCTAACAAGCTCCTAGGGAATGCCACTCCTGTTGTACACATTGTGTAGCAGAGCCTAGAATCTCTCCTGGTCTTTGAGCAGCTCACATGACTTTGACAGAATTTATAAATAAATAATTAGACATTCATCATTGGATATTGAAAGTAATATTTTATTAGAAAAATATACTTAAGAGCATAAACCTCCACCAAATGCAAGACTCAGTGAGAATTCCTGATTTCATTATTCTATAAGTGACTTCAGAATAAGCTTTTTCTTATCTCAGGTCTCATTCCTGTTAAAATCTAGTTTTTGATGCTATTTCTCTAGAAATGTTAATAACTTGATGAAATGATACCTATGTAACATGGACTAAGGTTTTTATTTTATTTTTACTTTAATTGTACCTTAAGCAATATTTTCCCTTAAGATTTATTAGATAGGGGTTTATATTTTGGAAGAAAAAATACTTCTGGTTTTTAAATATGAATTTTACCTGCACACCTAACACCTCTGGAAGTACATCATGCCAAAGCTTATCATTTTAAAATCTGTAATACATAGACTTTCTTTCTACTTTATTAATACCTGCTCAATTTAAGATAAATAATTTGATAAATTTAAACACATAGGATTCGATATTGTTTTAACTACTTTGTCAGGAGGTTATTAAAATAGAAATATTTGAGGAGAGAGGCAAGATGGCGAAGGACAGTGGACCAAAATGACATCAGATCTCAAGAGTTCAGCTAGATAGGTATCAGACCATTCCAAACACCTACAAACTCAACAGGAGATTGAAGAGCAGCATTTCTAGGAACAGAAAATTGACCACTTTCTGAAAAGATAGAATATAGGGTAAAGTGAATTCAAAGTGGTGCGAAGATAGACCACAGCAGGGAGGGGCCAGCTCCCAGCAAGCAGAGGAGCAGTAGAGCACAATATCACAACTTTTAGAATTCAGGTCCACTGAGGGACATGGCTCCAGAGGGTAAGCAGGGGGTGGAGCCCTCATGGGGACAGTGTGGTCTCAGGTCCCACAGGGTCACAGAAAGATCAGGGGTGTCTGAGTGTAGTATGGCTGCCAGCTATCAGAGTGGGGAAGCCAAATAGATAGACAGAGCTGAAAAGTGAGCTTTCAGATCGGGGTTACCCTAAATCATGATCCAAGGCACAGTTGGACCACTGCTCTTTGAGCAGGCACCCCACAAGTGACAGATTTGGAGAGACTCGCCTTCTTGTTCCAGGAGAAGCAGTGAAGCAGGAATCTGCTGGGTTTGGAGACTCCAGGTGGGGCCGTGTTCCAGAGATAGAAATGCTCAGTCACAGGCCATGTGTGCACAGAGCATGGCTAGAGACTAGAGAGCCGGGAGTGATTGATTGTTTGTCTCTGGAGGCACTATGAGGAGCTGGTCCCTGAGTGCTCTGCTCCTCCAGGCCAGAGACTGGGAGGCCACCATTTTCATTCTCATCTTCCAGAGCTCTGTGGAAAGCATTCAGGGAACAAAAGCTCCGAAAGCAAACTTGAGCAGATTACTTAGCTCAATCCCTGGCAAGGACAGTACAATTCTGCCTTGGGCAAAGCCATTTGAGAATCACTGTAAGATGTCCCTCCAACAAAAGATCAACAAGGGCATCCAGCCAAGACCAAGGTCACTGATCAAGGAGAACAGTGGAACTCCAAGGATAGGGGAAAGCAACACGTAGAATTCATGGCTTTTCCCCAATGATCCTTCAGTCTTGCAAAGTTATTTTTTTAAATTCTTTTTCTTATTCTATTTGTTAAAATTTTCCACTTTACACTTTTAACATTTTTTAACTAGTCTATCTTAACAATACCTTTCTAAAACAAACAGAAAAAAATTAAACTTTCATTGTTATAGTCAAATTTTATCCCTTCATTGTATTTAACTTTTTTAAAAAAAAGATTTTATTTATTTATTTGAAAGAGATGACAAATAAACAGAGAGGCAGGCAGAGAGAGAGAGAGGAGGAAGCAGGCTTCCCATTAAGCTGAGAGCCCAAGGCAGGGCTTGATCCCAGGACCTTGAGATCATGACCTGAGCCAAAGGCAAAAGCTTAACACACTGAGCCACACAGGCACCCCTAACTTTATTTTTTGTATACATATAGGTATTTTTTTTTTCTATTCTAGAAAATTTTGGGATACAATTTCCTCTAATAGATCAAAATATACCCTAACCTAGCACATGGCTTGTTCTAGTCTCCAGCTTGAGCACATTCTTTTTTTTTTTTTTTTTCTTTTTCTAACAAACATCAATTGCTTTTTTAGGAATTTTTAAAATTTTCATCTTTACAGTCATATTCCATCCCTTCATTGTGCTTACCCTTACTTTTGAATATATACGTTATTCTTTCTTTAAATTTTGGGAGGTAGTTTCTTTAAGAGACCAAAATACACCTAAAGCAACTGGGTGGCTCTGTTCTATTCACCAATTACATATCATATATATATATATATATATATATATATATATATATATATATTTTTTTTTTTTTTTCTGTTCCCACACTTACTTCTCCCCACCCCCTGGTTTTAGATCTCTTCTGATTTGGTTAGCTTACATTTTCTGGGGTCATTGCCACCCTTTTAGTATTTTATTCTCTCATTTATATATATTTTTAAAGAATTTATTTATTTATTTATTTATTTGACAGAGAGAAAGAGAGATCACAAGTGGGCAGAGAAGCAGGCAGAAGAGGAGGGGGAAGCAGAACCCCTGCTGAGCATACAGCCCAATGAAGGGCTTGATCCCAGAACCCTGAGATGATAGCTGAGCCAAAGGCAGAGGCTTACCAGTGAGCCACACAGGTTCCCCTTGTTCAAATATGCTTATATGGACAAAATGACAAGGCAGAAAAACTCACCACAAAAAAAAAAAAAAAAAGAACAAGAAGCAAGACCAATGGCTAGGAACCTAATCAGTACAGACATTGGTAATATGTCAGATCTAGAGTTCAGAAGGACGATTCTCAAGGGGCTAGCTGGGCTCAAAAAGAAATGGAAGATATTAGAGAAGCCCCTTCTGGAGAAATAAAAGCCCTTTCTGGAAAAATAAAAGAACTAAAATCTAACCAAGCTGAAATTTAAAAAGCTATTACTGAGGTGCAGTTAAAAAAAATTGGAGGCTCTTACTGCTAGGATAAATGAGGCAGAAGAGAGAATTAGTGATATAGAAGGCCAAATGATGGAAAATAAAGAAACTGAGCAAAAGAGAGACAAACAACCATTGGACCATGAGGGGAGAATTCAAGAGATAAGTGATACCATAAGATGAAACATATTAGAATAATTGGGAATCCAGAAGAAGAAAGACAGAGAGGGGCAGAAGGTACATCTGAATGAATTATTGTAGAGAATTTCCCCAATATGGTAAAGGGAACAAACATCAAAATCCAGGAGGCACAGAGAACCACTCCCTCTCAAATCAATCAAAATAGTCCACACCCTGTCATCTAATAGTAAAACTTAAAATTCTTAGTGACAAAGAGAAAATCCTGAAAGCAGCTCCTGAGAAGAGGTCTGTAAAATACAATGGTAGAAATATTAGATTGGCAGAAGACTTATCCACAGAGATTTGCCAGGCCAAAAAGAGTGGGATGATATATTCAGAGCCCTAAATGAGAAAAATCTGCAGCCAAGAATACTACACCCAGATAGGCTATCATTGAAAATAGAAGGATAGATAAGAAGCTTCCAGGATAAACAAAAATTAGAAGAATTTGCAAACACCAAACCACACACACAAGAAATATTGAAAGGGGTCCTCTAAGCAAAGAGAGAACCTAAAAGTAAAAGACTAGAAAGGAACAGGGACAATATAAAGTAACAGTTACCTTACAGGCAATACAGTAAAACTAAATTCATATATTCCAACAGTTACCCTGAATGTAAATGAGCTACATGTCCCAATCAAAAGACACAGGGTATCAGAAGGGATGAAAAAACCAAAGCCCATCAATATTCTGTCTATAAGAAACTCATTTTAGACCCAAAGACACCTCCAGATTTAAAGTGAGAGGGTGAAAAACAATTTACCATGCTAATGGACATCAAAAGAAAGCTGGGGTGGCAATCGTGGTATCAGACAAATTAGATTTTAAGCCAAAGACTATAATAAAAGATGAGGAAGGACATTATATAATATTTAAAGGGCCTGTCCAACAAGAAGGTCTAATAATTTTAAATATCTATGCCCCTAACATGGGAGCAGCCAACTATGTAAACCAAATTATAACAAAATCAAGGAACACAATGACAATAATACAATCATAGTAGGGGACTTTAACACCCACCTCACTGAAATGGACAGATGATCCAAGCAAACAATCAACAAGGAAATAAAAGGCTTAAATGACACACTGGACTAGATAGACCTCACAGATAAATTCAGAGCATTCCATCCCAAAGCAACAGAACACAAATTCTTCTCTAGCACAATGGAACATTCTCCAGAATAGATCATATCCGGGGTCACAAGTCAGGTCTCAACTGGTACCAAAAGATTGGAATTATCCCCTGCATATTTTCTGACCACATGCTCTGAAGCTAGAATTCAATCACAGAGGAAAGTTGGAAAAAACTCAAACACATGGAGGCTAAAGAGCATCCTAGTAAAGAATGAATGGGTGAACCAGGAAATTAAAGAAGAATTGAAAAACTTCATGGAAACAAATGATAATGAAAACACAATGGTTCAAACTCTGTGGGGCACAGCAAAGGCAGTCCTGAGAGGAAAATATATAGTGATACTAGCCTTTCTCAAGAAACAATAAAGGTCTCAAATACACAATCTAACCCTACACCTAAAGAAGTTGGAGAAAGGACAGCAAAGAAAGCCTAAACCCAGCAGGGGGAAGAGAAATAACAAAGATCAGAACAGAAATCAATGAAATAGAAACCAAAAGAAAAGTAGAACAAATCAACGAAAATAAGAGCTGGTTCTTTGAAAGAATAAAAAAAAAAAGATAAACCCCTGGAGAGACCTACCAAAAAGAAAAGGGGAAGGACCCAGAAGATAAAATCACAAATGAAAGAGAAGAGATCACAACCAATACCAAGGAAATACAAATAATTATAAGAACATCTTATGAGCAACTATATGCCAGGAAATTTGACAATCTGGAAGAAATGGATGCATTTCTGGAGACATATAAACTACGAAAACTGAACCAGGAAGACACAGACAACCTGAACAGACCAATAACCAGTAGGGAGATTGAAGGAGTCATCAAAAATCTCCCAACAAACAAGTGCCCAGGGCCAGATGGCTTCCCAGGGGGATTTAAACAAACATTTAAAGAAGAATTAACACCTATTCACCTGAAGCTGTTCCACAAAACAAAACAAAACAAATACAAAAACAAAACAAAAACAAATAAACAAACAAAAACAAAACCAATAAAAGAACTGGAAAGAAAACTTCCAAACTCATTTTATGAGGCCAACATTACCTTCATCCCAAAACCAAACAAAGACCCCATGAAAAGGAGAATTACAGACCAATATCCTTGATGAAAACACACTTGAAAATTTTCATGAAAATACCAGCCAATAGGATCCAACAGTTCATTAAAAGATTATTCACCATGACCAAGTGGGATTTATTCCAGGGCTGCAAGGTTGGCTCAACATCCACAAATCGATGTAATACAATACATTAATAAAGGAAAGAACAAGAACCATATGATACTCTCAATAGATCTTGAAAAAGCATTTAACAAAGTACAGTATCCTTTCTTGATTAAAACTCTTCAAAGTGCAGGAATTATAGGGTACATACCTCAACATCATCGAGCCATCTATGAAAACCCCACACCAAATATCATTCTTAATGGGGAAAAACTGAGAGCTTTTCTGTTAGGTCAGGAACATGACAGTGCTGTCCACTATCACCACTGCTATTCAACAGAGCACTAGAAGTCCTAGCCTCAGCAATCAGACAACAGAAATAAATAAAAGGCATCCGAATTGGCAAAGAAGTCAAACTCTCACTCTTTGGAGATGATATGATATTTTATGTGGAAAACCCAAAACACTCCACTCTAAAACTGCTAGAACTCACACAGGAATTCAGTAAAGTCTCAGGATATAAAATCAATGCACCAAAGTCAGTGGAATTATTATAAACCAGTAGCATGAGAAAAGAAAGAGAAATCAAGGAGTCAATCTCATTTATAGTTGCATCCAAAACCATAAGACACCTAGAAATAAACCACCTAGAAATAAACCTAACCAAAGAGTCAAAGAATCTATACTCAGAAAACTATGAAGTATTCATGAAAAAAATTGAGAAAGACACAAATAAATGGAAACACATTTTGTGCTCATGGATTAAAAAAACAAATATTGTGAAAATATCTATGCTACCTAAAGCAGTCTCCATGTTTAATGCAAACCCTATCAAAATTCCTTCAATTTTTTTTTCAAAGAAATGGAACAAATAATTCGAAAATCTATATGGAACAAGAAAAGATCCCGAATAACCTGAGGAAAGTTAAAAAAAAAAAAAAGCCTAATTTGGTGGCATTACAATTCCAGACTTCAAGCTCTATTTCAAAACTGTCATCATCAAGACAGTGTGGTACTGTCATAAAAAGACATACAGATCAACAGAACAGAATAAAGAGCCCAGAAATAGACCTTCAACTCTGTGGTCAACTAATCTTTGACAAAGCAAGAAAGAATGTCCACTGGAAAAAAGACAGTCTCTTCAACAAATGGTGTTGGGAAAACTGGACAGCCACATGCAGAAAAATGAAACTGGACCATTTCCTTATACCACACACACAGACACACACACACACACACACACACACACACACACAGACTCAAAATGGATGAAAGACCTCAATGTGAGACAGGAATCCATCAAAATCCTTGAGGAGAACACAGGCAGCAACCTCTTTGACCTCAGCCACAGCAACTTCTTCCTAGCAACATCACCAATGGCAAGGGAAGCAAGGCAAAAAATGAACTATTGGGACTTCACCAAGATCAAAAGCTTTTGCACAGTAAAGAGAACAGTTAACTAAACCAGAAAACAGCTGACAGAATGGGAGAAGATATTTGCAATTGAGTTATCAGACAAAGGAATAGTATCCAAAATCTATGAAGTACTTATCAAACTCAACACCCAAAGAATCAATAATCCAATCAAGAAATGGGCAGAGGACATGAACAGACATTTCTGCAAAGAAGACATCCCGATGGCCAACAGACACATAAAAAAGTAGTCCACATCACTTGGCATCAGGGAAATACAAATCAAAACCATAATGAGATACCACCTCACACCAGTCAGAATGGCTAAATTTAACAAGTCAGGAAATGACAGATGTTGGAGAGGATGTGGAGAATGGGGAACCCTCCTACAAAACAAACAATACCAACAACAACAACAAAAAACCCTATATTCACCATGATTGAGTGGGATTTATTCCTGAAATGCAAGGGTGGTTTAATATTCACAAACCAATCAATATCATACATCACATCAATAAAAGAAAAGACAAAAACATATGATCATTTCAGTAGATGCAGAAAAAGCACTTGACAAAATCTATTCACAATAATATCTTGACAATAATATCCATTCACAATAAAAACCCTCAACAAAGTAGATTTAGAGAGAACTTACTTCAAAATAAATAAAGGTCATATATGAAAAACCCACAGGCAATATCATACTCAACAGAAAAACTGAGATCTTTTCCTCTACACGGTCTGGAACAGGACATGGATGTCCACTCTCACCACTTTTATTCAACTTAGCACTGAAAATCCTAGCCACAGCAATCAGACAAGAAAAAGAAATAAAAAGCATCTGAATCAGCAAAGAAGTAAAATTTCACTATTTACAGATGACATGATACTATATATAGGAAACCCAAAAGACTCCACCAAAAAAAAAAAAAAAAAATTGCTAGACATGGTAAATGAATTCAGTAAGGTCACAGAATACAAAATCAACCTAAGGATATTTGTTGCATTTCTATACACCAATAATAAAGCAGAAGAAAGAAAAATTAAAGAATCAATCCCATTTACAATCGTACCAAAAACCATAAGATAACCTAGGAATAAATCTAGTCAAAGAGGTGAAATATCTGTACTCTGAAAACTGTAAAACACTGATGAAAGAAATTGAATATGACACAAAGAAATAAAAAGATACCCCACACTTATAGATTGAAAGAAAAATGCTTACACTACCCAAAACAATCCACACATTTAATGAAATTCCTACCAAAATATCAAAGGCATTTTTCACAGACCTGGAACAAAGAATCCTAAAATTTGTACAGAACCACAAAAGATTCCAAATACCCAAAGCAATCTTGAAAAAGAAAAAAAAAATGCAAATTAGTAAAGTAGTAAAGTAATCACAGACTTCAAGTTATACCATGAAGCTGTAGTGATCAAAACATTATGATACTGGCACAAAAAGAGACACACAGATCAAGGGAACAAAATAGAAAATCCAAAAACGGACCTATAAGTATGTGGTTAACTAATCTTTGACAAAGCAAGAAAAAAGATTCAATGGAAAAATTGGCAGTCTCTTCTATAAATGGTCTTAGGAAAAGTGGACAGCAACATGCAAAATAATGAAACTGGACTACTTTCTTACATCATACAAAAATAAATTCACAATGGATGAAAGACCTAAATGTGAGACTTAAAATTATAAAATCCTAAAAGAGAGCACAGGCAGGAACTTCCTTCACATTAGCCATAGCACCTTCTTCCCAGCTATGTCTCCTGAGGCAAGGGAAACAAAATGTAAAATAAACTATTGGGACTATATCACAATAACAAGTGTCTGCATAGTGAATGAAACAATCAACAAAACCAAAGGGAACTTATGGAATGGGAGAAGGTATTTGCAAATTAAATATCTGATAAATGGTTAGTATCCAAAGTATATAAAGAACTTACAAAACTCAACACCTAAAAAACAAACAAACAAACAAACAAACAAAACCACTTAAAGATGAATGGAAGACACAAGTACACAAGTAGACATTTTTCCAAAGAAGACATACAAATGGCCAACAAACATGTGTAAAGATGATCATTCTAATCATCAGGAAAATGTAAATAAAAGTTACAATGAGCTATCACCTCACACCAGTTAGAATGACTAAAATCAAGAACACAAGAAACAATAGGTATTGGCAAGGATGTAGGGAAAAGGGAAACATCTTACACTGTTGGTGGGAATACAAACTGGGGCAGCCACTCTGGAAAACAGTATGGAGATTCCTCAAAAGGTTAAAAATAGAACTAACCCAGAGTGCCTGGTTGTCTCAGTCAAGTGTCTGCCTTAGGTTTAGGTCATGATCCCAGAGTCCTGGGATGGAGGCTGCATGGGACTCCCTGCTCAGTGGGAAGCCTGCTTCTCCCTCTCCCACTCCCCCTGCTTGTATCCTCTCTCTCTCTCTCTCTCTCTCTCTCAAATAAATAAATAGAGTTAAGAAAAATAGAACTACTCTAAAATCTAGCAATGGCACTAAAATCTAGCAATGGTATTTATCCAAAGAATACAAGAATACTAATTCAAGGCAATACATGCAATGCACCCTGATGTTTATAGCAGCATTATCTACAATAACCAAATTGTGGAAACAGCCCAAGTGTCTATAGTCTCATAGTAGATAAGGAGGATAAGAAATATTCTATTATCCAACTATAAAAAAGAATGAATCTTGCCATTTACAACAACATAGATGGAGCTAATAGTATTATGTTAAGAAAAGGAAGTCAGAGAAAGAGAAATTCCAAGTGTTTTCACTCATATGTGAAAATTATGAAACAAAAGAAATGAGCAAAGGGGAAAAAAGAGAGAGAGACAAACCAAGAACCAGACTCTTAACTATAGATAATAATGTGATGGTTACCAGAGGGGAGGCAGATTGGGGGGGGTGGGGAAAGGGTAACAAAAGTGATGGGGATTAAGGAGTATCTTTGTTGTGTATGTATGTATAGTGTTCAACCAGTATATAATATACCTGAAACTAATATTACACTGAAAGTAATGAAAGTTGAATCCAGAGACTTATGTAATTGTTGCATGATAGAGGGCACTGAGGTCACATTAAGCAGGTTAGAATTTATCCTTGCAGCAATGAAGGACCCTTGAAGGATGATATGCAAGATGAAGATAAGGATGGATTTGTGTATTAGGTTGATTCCTTTGGCAGCCAGAAAGATAATAGCTTTGAGAGACAAAAAACTAGAACTAAGAATATCTGGAAACTTCAGCAGTATTCAAAGGGAGTGAGTATGAGAACAGTAGGGTTAAAGAAGGATGGAAGAAAGTGATATGAGAAATGTTTGTGTTATGAAAGTGGGAAATCTTAATGTTAGGATGGAAGAATGATGAAAATGGAGGAGAAAGGGTGACTAATGCCATCTGGTTTTGTAACCTCATTGATTAGGTAGATGGCCAGTGCCATCAGTAAGATAAAGAAAGAGCAAGAGGATCAAGAGTTCAATTTTGGATGTATTATGTTTGAGGTGAGAAGATGTCTAGCAGGCATTCACCAGGGTTAGGAACCACACCTCTCTATACTTTCTTACAACTGCCATCTTTCCCAATGTAAATGCACAGTGACCATGGTCATCTTTTCTAAACTATACAAATCACACAATAATAAAGTAGAATATCAACAGGAAACAGCATCAACCTTACAGAAATTTAAAAAGTGCAAGTCCTGTATGTCAACATATGCACATTTTCTTATTCCAAACTTTTTGTACCACTTCTCTTCTCCATTCTTTCAGGAATTACTGACAAGGTTCCTCTATGTCTTCAACTAGTTCTTACAAGCTCCTGATCCTAGAATAGTTCATCAGCATACTTGATGTTATCTTACTATCCCCTCATCTTAAATGTCATTCAGTCCTTAATGAAATATTTTCTGCTCTTTTGGTTTTAATATTTCAATGACAGAGTAAAAACTTTTGTGTTCTTCTTTCTTTTTCCCATTTTTCAGTACTGTTCCATCTTCCCACAAACAATACTCCCAATCTATGTTTGTTCCTTTGCTCAGTTAAAACAGGAGTTCAAAATGCCCTATTTGTATGCTAATAACAATGTCAAATTTTTCTACCTCTTGCCATCTAGACACTTTTTATTCAAGTCTCTCCCATATTTTATTTTATTTTATTTTATTTATTTTTTTAAAGATTCCATCCATTTACCTGACAGACAGAGATCACAAGTAGGCAGAGAGGCAGGCAGAGAGAGGAGGAAGCAGGCTCCCTGCGAGCAGAGAGCCTCATGTGGGGCTCGATCCCAGGACCCTGAGATCATGACCTGAATCAAAGGCAGAGGTTTTAACCCACTGAGCCACCCAGGTGCCCTCCTCCCATATTTGAAAATTATATTTGACTCCTTCCAACTTTGGGTTATATATTTTTCAAAAAGATCTTATTTTCATTTGCATTAGACTGTATACTTACATTAATAAATCAATTTTATCAAACTTCTAAATACAGCCGACCCATTCCCTTTTTGTGATTCCTCCCATCAGAACTTAATTAAGCTCTTATAGTTTATATTTTCCCACTACATTTTTATGAAGATGATAACATCTTCTTCAATGACTAAATAATCTCTTCTTTGCTCTATGTTTCTCCAAAGTAACATGACTCTTTTCTATTAAGAGCTGCATCACATCTACATTTCTATTCATTCTGTCCTTGGTTGTCACAATTACCTCAAAATAGCTATTTTCTCAGTGTTCCTATTATTTTTCAGAAGAACATATGCATTTGTCAAATCCTCTGTTTTTAGTAGAATGATACATACGGCATAAGCTTAAATCCTTCATTCCTACTATACCTCATTTCTGTAATTCTGTCTTTGCAATCCTTATTAGAAAAGCTTTGAGCTTATCACCCATCTGATCAAGCAGACTATAAGTCACTTCCTTAACAATGCTATATTTGTGTCATTCTTTTCATTCCGTTTCATGTGTGTGTCTATCAGCCATACGACTCTTAGGTGGCCAGAATTCCAAACAGGATTATGACAAAATACTTGAATTTTTGGCCATAATCTGTCTCTCATTTAATCTTTTCAGTAACATCTATTTTCTATGGTTTTCTGATTTTCTGAACCACTCTAGAAAATCTCCATTTGAAGAAAAAAATATCTTGTGCATTGATTTGTAGTTATTCGTAATTATTTCAGTCATTCAAGGGGAGTCATAATGCCTTCTAATGAGTCTATCACTGACTTGCTTAATATATTTTTTCTTTCTTAATTTTCCACTTCTCTCCCTCTGAACCTTTTATCCAATCTATAAGACCTCACATTGATAACATGTTGTTGAACATGTTCCATTCACCATAAACATTCATACCAGTGGTGTGCACATAGCCCATTTTGCCTTGTGTTTTATTTGCTTTCTTATGTCTCCTACTGAGCTAAATTTCTAAAGGGGAATACATCTAGTTTTTGTTTGAGTACCCTTATCAGTATCAACTACATATTCCAGGTGCTTTGTAATTAAAAACCAAATGAATAAATAAATCTGCAACAACAATAGCCCTAACTTTTCCTGTCCAGCTATCAAATTGATTGTATTAGAAGTGAAAAAATGAAGAATTCACTTTATAGTGCTCACTTACTAATTCACACATACCGAATCCAGAAAATTACAACCAGAACAGTTGATTAAAAGAATTGAACTGGACTCCATTACTGTACTTTAAAGTAAAATATGAAGCATAAATTTAGATTCTTTCCTGTATTGAACATCAATACAAATACAGAAAGACGTAATCATGTTAAGATCTTCAACATATCAACAGTCAGATATAGAGAGCTAACTGCTTGAGTCATTTACTTCAGTCAATACTTAAATAGGAAACTGACTCCTTAAAATGTATTCCTTCAATTTTCTATTTGCATAATTAAAGCTATGGAAGAAGTTGATTTGCACAGTTTGTTTTCCCAAGATAAGTAGTTACCATGACAATGGTTATTGTTTGAGGATGATAAGGATATTAGTATGAGTATTATTCAGGGCAGAATTATCAGAGAATGATCCTACTCAATTAAGTCAGTGCATCTAAAAAAATATATAACCACTCTGAGCATTTCTTAAATGAGATTTTGAAAATTAAATTTTAGGAAAGATAGTTTTTTTCCCCAAAAAAACACAGGACTACTAATTTATTCAAATGTCACAAAACACTAGTTTAAATCAGGTGCTGCACAAGCTCTGTTCCCTATAAAGACAATGCCTTCTGTTCTTGATAATTACCGGCCACGACAGTGTCACAAAAAGAATATTTCAACAGAAACTGCATCGCCAAGAATAATTCAGATTTAGAATTATGATTATAGGATTAGGAATGTGTTTCTTTTACCCATAAATAATTCAATTGTATACAATGAAGTATATAGTATGTAGCAGGTAAGAGTATTAAAAACATCAACAACAACCTAGGGGTTTCCAAACTTTTGTTTTGATAATATACCTCTTTGCTATTTTGAGTATGTTATATAAAGGCTGTACCTGAGATATTTTCCCTATAAATTGAGAAAAATAATTCTTAACCTGTTCCACAGATATTTGTGCTACCTACAACATATGCTTAAAATTGTCAATAACCACATCTTCTCTCACATCTATGCCACTAATTGTATCTTCTCTTATCAATGGACAAGGCTGCCATATATGGCTACTCAAAATCAAGATGTCTACTTAAAACTACCAAATAAAATATACATGTAAAACCAATGTGGTATCCCTACAATCTGGCTACCTTTGTACCACTGAGGTTTGTTATCAGTTATATGAGATTTTTATTTACTGGGATAGAAAGTTTTGTCAAAATGAAAAAGAATATTGAATTCTAACTTATTTGCTCTTTGAAATAGTTAAAATTTCCAGAAAACATTTTTCTATTTCTTGAGTGGCTTGCATTATTTCTACATTTCAAAAATAGCTGGTTATCTACTTGTATTCTTTTTGAATTAGTTATATTTTTGACTATAAATAATTCAAAGCAAAAGTAGAAGAAAATTTTGAATCATTACTTTCTGATTGTAAATATATGTAGTTCTGATACAAAATAAAAAAAATGCCAACCAACTTTTAAAAGTAAAATTTACTTTTCAAGAAACTTCCTATTTTATGGTAGGTTTTATTGTTCTCTGCCCCACCTCACATCATCCCAAATGGACTGGCTGTGCTTCTTCCTATAGTAAGGGACATTTTGGTTGCAAAATCAGAGTCTTTGTTCCACTTTTAACTGCTTAGAATTGAATGGCTTTGTTATGACTTTCACATCATCCATTCTAAAGAAACCTAAAGCCCTAGTTAAAAAATAACTTTCCTTTTTGAAAATGAAATACCAGCTTTGCCTCAAGATAGAAACAAGTTTTTATTTTTATTTTTTAATGATAGTATTCAAGTCTAAAAAAATTGCATAAGAAAGATCAGGCCTTGGGACGCCTGGGTGGCTCAGTTGGTTAAGCAGCTGCCTTCAGCTCAGGTCATGATCCCAGGGTCCTGGGATCGAGTCCCACATCGGGCTCCTTGCTCGGCAGGGAGCCTGCTTCTCCCTCTGCCTCTGCCTGCCTGTCTGTCTGCCTGTGCTCACTCGCGCTCTCTCCCTCTGTCTCTGAAAAATAAATAAAATCTTTAAAAAAAAAAAAAAAAAAGAAAGATCAGGCCATACATTTCCAATAGAAATAAAGCTTGCTAATTTTTTAAAAAAGTAATTGGAAAATGGGTATCAAGAGTCTTAAAAATATTTTTTGCCTAATAATTCCATATTTAAGAATCTCTCTCCCATACTTAAGAATTCTATTATTAAGAATCTCTTATATCGCTCTTAGGGAAATAATCCTGAAATACAAAGAATGACTGCTACACAAAGACATTCTAACATTATCAATATATTAGTAAGACCTAAAGGTCTTTTTTCATTATATCTTAATAATTAACTATGTTGAGTTCATGTACCAGGACACTTTCTGTGCAACGAAAAACACAACTCAAACTTACTTAAACAATAATGAAAATACATACATCAGCAAAAGAAATCTATCAGTTCAATGGCTAAAATCATCGGGGATATAACAGGAAGACCTATAAGTACTGGGGAACAAAAACAACCTGTTTTTGTTCAGCTTGTACCTGTTCAGCTTCATCCAAGTGGCAGATTTCCTTAAGTGTCAACGGGGCTGCTATTAGCACTAGGAGTATATCCTTCAAGTCCAGTATAAGAAATTAAAGGACCTCTTGTAGCTTATATATGGGTTCTGGGATTTATTCTTAATATACCATGTTGCTTCAGTGAAGAATTCCTGCCTAAATTTTTTTGATGGCTTACAAAATCACCCTAACTGCCCAAACTTTGATCATGTGCCTCCTGAATGAATCACTATGACAAGAGAGAGAGACTGTCATTTTTGTTTGATTTTGGGGTTCTCAAAGCTCCATGACGTTGGGAAAAAAATGCTAACTTTACAGGAACTAGTTTCCCATCTATCTAATGAGAAATCTGGACCGGAGATAATATGGATCATTTTGAAAGCCTTCTAACCATATCTATGATATTATCATGTTGGCTATGGACTGATTTATAACAAGAAAACATTTCCTGGACAGAAACAAGCATTTCAGGATAAACTATAAACCTGAAGCGTGTGCTCTGTTACCAGCAATTCTTGCAAAAATATCACAGTTAACTTGAAAGAATTGTGCCAAGAACAAGAACTGAGTTTATAAAAATATTGAAAAATACTGACTTAATGAGATTGGACCAGACCATTTTTAGTGAAAGCACAATGGGGAAACCTATCAAAGCCCAGGACAGATCCAATCTATGGATGCCATTACCTTGCATTGTTATTCTTTAGGTTTGTGTAAATGGCACAATTTGTAATGCAGATAGCTTTTTAGCTGAATGTTATGTTATAGTCATATCAGTTCAGATTTCCATACTTTGCCATGTAACTTGGAAGCTGAGCTTTTAGAAGACATCCAGTCTAAGAGATTTCTCTGCTCCTTTTAATTCTATCTTGTTTCTTAAACAGGAAATGTTAAAGTTAAGATAAATTGTTAAAGTCCTATCCTTTGGCTACACAAGAATGAATGATCTCTTGTACTGATGTGAAAGCTTTATCCTCAGAAATATTTAAAAATTATTTTCATGGTGTTAATAATCAGTTTCCCCTATTATTTGTGTACACCAAATATCAAGTTTCTAAGAAATGAAGGTACAGGGGTAAAGTGGAAGACAGTGAAGGAAAGAGTAAGAAAAATTAAATTTGATCTCTCCTATCCTGAAACTCACTTGCTAGTTTAATTTTTTTGGTGCATAGTGTACTGTGTGTGAAATGGTACAGTTGGCACCTTTATTCCCTTTTTTAAGATTATGTGATGTTTTATATAGTTATGTATCATGATTTACCAAAAGTGGAGTCAGAGATATAAAAGGAAAATGTCTGAAGTGAAAAATTACAGCCGGTATCAAATCTACGGGGGCCCTATTTTTAGGAATGAGGGTTTCTTCACAAGCTTTTGGATGACAAATGACTCATCACACGTATACTACATATTTGGCAAATCTTTCTAGAAACTGTATGGATAATTAGAAACCCTTATTAAAAAGTCACTGTAGTTTATAAAATATTTAAAATAATTACATATGATTATGAAATTACTTCATAAAGTACAGAGCAAAATCATAAAGTTCCTGCATGAGTCACTCAAGCCTAGACCTAGTTTTTTTTTTTTTTTTTTTTTTTTTTTTTTTGGGAAATGATTCTTATTCACTGATTATAAGTTTTGATTAAGTTAGATGAATAAAGAATGCCTTGTTAGTCTACTGGTTTTGCCAAAGACAGATCCCGCCCTGGCATAATAACAAGACTAGATACAGAAGTATACAAATTTCATTCTACTGATGAGAAACATGACTAATAGAGAAATTTATCACTTAGGAGAAGCTTTTAGTGAAATATTTATAGGAAATTTTATACTTCTCTAGGGATATAAACTTTTTTGCCTGCATTTAACAAGATTTTTATCATGTGTGTCTGTAATGTAATGCAGCTAATTTTATACCAACTTTTTAGTATTGACTATCCAAATGAAGCTGACCCCTTTGAAGCAGCCATCTTGGTAGGCAACACATTGATTCTAACCAATAATGTTCTTACAATGCTCCTGGGAGGAGATAGTGAGAAAGAAGCAACAGGGGAACAAAAGGTAGGGGAAAGGAAGGAAGAAAATGTGAGGAAAAGAGGTCAGACATATTATTCCTTTTTAAGAGTTTGTTATATTCCAGGTACCACCTCATAACAACATTGAAGTAGATATTACTAGCCTTGTTTTATAGATGAGAAAACTGATCAAGAGGGTTAAATAACTTCCCTTAAGTTATATATGTCTGTTATTTGTTCACTGTATAACGAATGTTTACCCCCAGATCTAGTGGCTTACCAGAACAACCATTTTATTTACTCCCAGTCCTCTGGATTAGCAATTTAGGATGGGATCAAAGGAACAGGTCTTCTGTTAGTCTTAAGTGGGGTAACTCACATGGCTGTAATCACTGGATGGCTCACTTGGGTTGAATGGTCAAAGTAGCTCACTCACATGTTTGGTTAGTGGGGGTGGCTATTGGACTGGCCACATTCCTGCAGCATAGTGTCTTAATTTCTTGATGTAGTGGCCACATTCCAAGAGATGTAAATTCCAATATGCAAATGCTTTTCAAGATTCTATTTATGTTATGTTTGATATAACAGAACAGTATCTACTATTATACATTTAAGGAGTGGTAAGAATAAGATTCAAATCCAGGTTTTTCTGATAATAGTCCTTCTGCTCTTTCCAGTGTCCCATACTATATATTTTTGCTGGTATGAGATAAGCTTCCACTTTTTCAATGAATGTTGCTGAGATAGGAAAAATAGCTATGCATGGTTTGCCAGTAGTAAAAGCCCATATTATTACAAATCTGTTTTTAAAAATATTTTTAATATTCATTGCATTAGTTAGCTTTGCTATGGCACAGAAAACTCTAACATCTTAACAGAATATAGTTATTATAGTTCTCACATTGTTCTTGGAATACCATACAAAATCTAAAGGGTCAGTTTACCTCTCAAGGAGTAATGGTCTCCTTTAATTCATTCTAGCAATGCATTTCCTCTCAAAAACTTTTCTTTTTTGGGGGGGTGTATTTTATTCTATTCATCTCCTTTGTCAGGAACCATATCAACAAACTTTGTTCTGCCTTTCCTCATTCTCTAAAACCCTGTTTCCCAGTGTAGGAAATATTAGTCACATACATCTCTTCTGCATTTGAAATGTGACTTGTTTAAATTGAAATGTGCAAAAAAAAATAAAATAAAATAAAATAAATTGAAATGTGCTATTAATGTAAAGCATGCACCTGCTTTTCAACACTGAGTACAAAAAAATGGAACAGGGCTGGAGGAGTCAAGATGGCAGAGAAGTAGCAGGCTGAGACTACATCAGGTAGCAGGCGATCAGCTAGATAACTTATCTAAAGATTGCAAACACCTACAAATCCAAGGGAGATCAAAGAGAAGAAGAACAGCAATTCTAGAAACAAAATCAACCACTTTCTGAAAGATAGGACTGGCAGAGAAGTGAATCCAAAGTGATTGGAAGGTAGACTGTGGGGGGAGGGGCTGGCTCCCAGCAAGTGGTGGAGCAACGTAGCACAAAATCAGGACATTTAAGTCTGTTCTGCTGAGAGACATCGCTCCAGAGGCTAAACCGGGATGAAGCCCACGTAGGGTCAGGGTGGCCTCAGGTACCGCAGGGTCACAGAAGGATCAGTGGTGTCTGAGTGTTGCAGAGCTTGCAGGTATTAGAACGGGGAAGCCGGCTACAGAGACAGAGCCGAGGAGTGAGCTCTCGGCTCGGGGTTACCTTGAACCGGTCGCAGGGTGGGTGAGCTCGGAGCATGGCTGGAGGCCAGGGAGACAGGAGTAATTGGGCCCTATTCTCTGAGGGTGCACTGAGGAGTGGGGCCCTGAGCTCTCGGCTCCTCCAGGCTGGAGACTGGGAGGCCGCCATTATCATTCCCGTCCTCCAGAACTCTATGGAAAGCATTCAGGGAACAAAAGCTCCTGAAAGTAAACCCAAGCTGATTATTCAGCCCGGCCCCTGGTAAGGGCGGTGCAATTCTGCCTGGGGCAAAGACCCTCGAGAATCACTACAACAGGCTCCTCCCGCAGAAGATCAACAAGAAATCCAGCCAGGACCAAGTTCACCTACCAAGAAGTGCAGGTTCAATACCAAGGAGAGCAGTGGAATTCCAGAGGAGAAGAAAGCAAAGCACAGAACTCATGGCTTTCTCCCCATGATTCTTTAGTCTTGCAGTTAATTTAATTTTTTTTTTAATTTTTTTTCTTCTTCTGCTAAATTTTTTTAAACTTTTACCCTTTTCTTTTTTAACGTTTCTTAACTAGTTTATCTAATATATATATATATATATATATATATATATATATATATATATATAAAATAGTTTTTCTTTATTCGTTTTCTTTTTTAATTTTTTTTTTCCTGAACCTCTTTTTATTCCCTTTCTCCGCCCCAAGATTTGGGATCTCCTCTGATTTGGTTAAAGTGTATTTTCCTGGGGTCTGTGTTATCCATTTAGTATTTTACTTGCTCCTTCATATACTCTTATCTGGACAAAATCATGAGGCGGAAAAAATTCACCACAAAAAAAAAGAACAAGAGGCAGTACCAAAAGCTAGGGACCTAATCAATACGGACATTGGTAATATGTCAGATCTAGAGTTCAGAATGACGATTCTCAAGGTTCTAGTGGGGCTCGAAAAAGTCATGGAAGACATTAGAGAAACTTTCTCTGGAGAGATAAAAGCCCTTTCTGGAGAAATAAAAGAACTAAAATCTAATCAAGTTGAAATCAAAAAAGCTATTAATGAGGTGCAATCAAAAATGGAGGCTCTCACTGCTAGGATAAATGAGGCAGAAGAAAGAATTAGTGATATAGAAGACCAAGTGACAGAGAATAAAGAAGCTGAGCAAAAGAGAGACAAACAAATACTGGACCATGAGGGCAGAATTCGAGAGATAAGTGACACCATAAGATGAAACAACATTAGAATAATTGGGATTCCAGAAGAAGAAGAAAGAAAGAGGGGAGCAGAAGGTATATTGGAGAGAATTATTGTAGAGAATTTCCCTAATATGGAAAAGGGAACAAGCATCAAAATCCAGGAGGTGGAGAGAACACCCCTCAAAATCAACAAGAAAAGGTCCACACCCTGTCACCTAATAATAAAATTTACAAGTCTTAGTGACAAAGAGAAAATCCTGAAAGCAGCTCAGGAAAAAAAAGTCTGTAACATACAATGGTAAAAATTTAGATTGGCAGAAGACTTATCCACAGAGATCTGGTAGGCCAGAAAGAGCTGGCATGATATATTCAGAGCACTAAACAAGAAAAACATGCAGCCAAGAATACTATATCCAGTTAGGCTATCATTGAAAATAGAAGGAGAGATAAAAAGCTTCCAGGACATACAAAAACTGCAAGAATTTGCAAACACCAAACCAGCTCTACAGAAAATATTGAAAGGGGTCCTTGAAGCAAAGAAAGAGCCTAAAAGTAGTAGATCAGAAAGGAACAGAGAGTATATACAGTAACAGTCACCATACAGGTAATACAATGGCACTAAATTCATATCTCTCAATAGTTACCCTGAATGTTAATGGGCTAAATGCCCCAATCAAAAGGCAGAGGGTATCAGAAGGGATTAAAAAAACAAAACCCATCAATATGCTGCCTACAAGAAACTCATTTTAGACCCAAAGACACCTCCAGATTTCAAGTGAGGGGGTGGAAAACAATCTACCATGTTAATGGACATCAGAAGAAAGCAGAGGTGGCAATCCTTATATTAGATCAATTAGATTTTAAGCCAAAGACTATAATAAGTGATGAGGAAGAACACTATATCATACTCAAAGAATCTATCCAATAAGAAGTTCTAACAATTTTAAATATCTATGCCCCTAACATGGGAGCAGCCAACTATATAAGCCAATAAATAACAAAAATCAAAGAAACACATCAGCAATAATATAATAATAGTAGGGGACTTTAACACTCCCCTCACTGAAATGGACAGATCATCCAAGTAAAAGATCAACAAGGAAATAAAGGCCTTAAATGACACACTGGACCAGTTGGACATCACAGATATATTCAGACATTTCATCTTAAAGCAACAGAATACACATTCTTCTCTAGTGCACATGGAACATTCTCCAGAATAGATCATATCTGGGGTCCTAAATCAGGTCTCAACTGGTATCAAAAGATTGGGATCATTCCCTGCATATTTTCAGACCACAATGCTCTGAAGCTAGAATTCAATCATAAGAGGAAATTTGGAAAGAACCCAAATACATGGAGATTAAACAGCATCCTATAAAGAATGAATGGGTCAACCAGGAAATTAAAGAAGAATTGAAAAAATTCATGGAAACAAATGATAATGATAACACGATGGTTCAAAATCTGTGGGACACAACAAAGGCCATCCTGAGAGGAAAATATATAGCGGTACAAGCCTTTCTCAAGAAACAAGAAATGTCTCAAGTACACAACCTAACCCTACACCTAAAGGAGCTAGAGAAAGAACAGGAAAGAAAGCCTAAACCCAGCAGAAGAAGAGAAATCATAAATATCAGAGCAGAAATCAATGAAATAGAAACAAACAAACAAAAAAAAATAGAGCAAATCAATGAAACTAGGAGCTGGTTCTTTGAAAGAATTCATAAGGTTGATAATCCCCTGGCCAGACTTATCAAAAAGAAAAGAGAAAGGACCCAAATAAATAAAATCATGAATGAAAGAGGAGAGATCACAACTAACACCAAAGAAATACAGACAATTATAAGAACATACTATGAGCAACTCTACGCCAACAAATTTGACAATCTGGAAGAAATGGATGCATTCCTAGAGACATATAAACTACCACAACTGAACCAGGAAGAAAAAGAAAATTTGAACAGACCCATAACCAGTAAGGAGATTGAAACAATCATCAAAAATCTCCAAACAAACAAAAGTCCAGGGCCAGACAGCTTCCCAGGGGAATTCTATCAAACATTTAATGAAGAACTAATTCCTATTCTCCTGAAACTGTTCCAAAAAAAAAGAAATGGAAGGAAATCTTCCAAATTCATTTTATGGGGCCAGCATCACCTTGATCCCAAAACCAGACAAGGATCCCATCAAAAAAGAGAACTACAGACCAATATTCTTGATGAACACAGATGCAAAAATTCTCACCAATACACTAGCCAACAGGATTCAACAGTTATTCTGCAAGTTGGTGCAGCCACTTTGGAAAATAGTGTGGATATTCTTTAAGAAATAAAAAACAGAGCTTCCCTATGACCCTGCAATTGCACTACTGTATTTACCCCAAAGATACAGATGTTATGAAAAGAAGGGCTATCTGTACCCCAATGTTCATAGCAGCAATTACCATAGTCACCAAACTGTGGAAAGAACCAAGATGCCCTTCAACGGAAGAATGGTCCATCAGAAAGGATGAATACCCAACTTTCGTATCAACATGGATGGGACTAGAGGTGATTAGGCTGAGTGAAATGAGTCCAGCAGAGAGAGTAAATTATCATATGATTTCATTTACTTGTGGAGCATAAGGAATAACATGGAGAGCATTGGAAGATGGAAAGGAGAAGTGAGTTGGAGGAGATAAGCCATGAGAATTTTTGGACTCTGAGAAACATACTGAGGGTTTTGGAGGGGAGGTGGGTGAGGGATTGGTGAGCCTGGTAGTGGGTATTAAGGAGGGCACGTATTGCATGAAGCAAGGTGTGGTGCATAAATGATGAATTTGGAACACAAAAAAATATATTAAATTAAATTTAAAAAAAAGAAAACCAAAAATTAATAAACTCCACTAAAAAGTATTTATTATGACATCTTACTGAAGAAGACAGACAACTAGCAAGTAAGCATATGAAAAGGTGCTACACATCATATGCTATTAGGGAAATGCAAATTAAAACAAGATACCACTACATACCTATAAGAATGGTCAAAATTTGAAACACTGATAACACCAAATGCTGGTGAGAACTTGGACCAAAGGAATACTCACACAATGCTAATGAAAATGCAAAATGATACAGCTACTTTAGAAGACAGTTTGGTGATTTCTTAAAAAGCAATCATACTCTTTACCACACAACCCAGCAAACGTGCTCCTTGTTATTTACCCAAAGGAGTTGAAAACTTATGTCCACCAAAACAAAACAAAACACCTGCAAACAGATATTTATAGCAGCTTAATTTGTAATTGGAATACTCAGAAGAATCAAGATATCCTTCGGCATAGAAATGGGTAAATACACTGGTGTAATCAGATAAGGAAATATTATTCAGTACTAAATAAAATGAGCTACTGAGCCATGAAAAGACACTGAGGAAATTTAAATGCATTTTACAAAGTGAAAGGAAGCCAATATGAAAAGGCTACACAGGCTGATTCCAACTATCCAACATTCTATAGTAGACAACATTATGAAGATGATAAAAATATTAGAGGTCACTAGGGGGGTAGTGTGGTTGGGTGGGGACAAATCGGTAATGCAGAGAGGATTTTTAGGGCAGTGAATATACTCTGTATATTATAATGATGGATATATGTCATTATACATTTGTCCAAACCCATAGAATATACAGCACCAAGAAGGTAAGGGAAAGCAAGTTACCTTAAGTTAAATTATGTGTGGTTAAGATGTGTCAAAAAAAAAAAAATCATTCTGATAAGTGATGTTGGGGAAGGCTATGCTTGTGCGGTAGAGGGAGTATATGGGAAATCTCCACACCTCCTCTCAATCTTGCTATAATTCTAAAATTGCTCTAACAATAATCTTATTAAAATATGCTAACCTTTCATTAGTTTTAAACTTATGGACAGCTAAACGTTGGTTAATACTTATCGCTTACGGAGCTCTTACCATATGCTAGGCATTTCCTAAGGCATTTAGATTAATTCATTCATGCAAGTCCTATAACAACCTTCATCTCCAAATGCTTGGTTAAATTATAAAATTTATTCAAATCTAATGGAGAAAATAGAAATTATACAAAATCTAAAGGAATAAAATTAACAACCAAAATTTTATCACCTAGAAATCCTATCTGTTAATTTATTAGATTATATTGACCTTTTCCTTATGTTTCATCCTTAACATGATTATGGACTTTCTTACTGCAAGATCAGGCACATTTTTTTTTCTATTTTACTACATCATTTTTGCTTTATTTACCCCTTAACTACATGTTATGTGTTGAATGTTTGTGTCTCCTGAAAACCTGTATGTTGAACCCCTAGCCCCTAAATCGACCATAGATGGATATAGGGCCTGTGGAGAGATGACAAAGGTTAAGTAAAGTCTAATAGCGAGACCTTCATTTAATAGGGCTGATGTCTATATAAGAAAAGGAGGAGAAAGCATCTATCCCTCATGTGAGGACATGGAGAAGGTGGCTCTACAAGCCAGGAAGAGAGCTAGCACCAGAAATAGAATAGGCCTGCCCCTTGAGCTTCAATTTCCCAGACTCACCAACTATGAGAAATAATTTTATTTATAATAATTTTATTTATATAAATCATTTATATTATTATATAATATATATTATATTTATATTAATTATATATATTATTATAGAAATAATTTTATTTATAATAATAAATTTCTGTCCTTTAAGCTACCCAGGTTTTGGTATTTTGTTAAAATAGCCCAAAGCAGACTAATACATTAGATTTGCTATTAATTTTTAAGATCAGCCATTTTTTCATAGCATCACTTATTATATCCCTCTATAGATTAGGTTTGCCAATTTTTTAAGGTAACGTTGTTTCATATATAATAAAATGCACTCTAAATTTTTCAGTTCATTTCTGCACCTAATATACCCCAATTTAATTTTAACTTTTGTTAACATATTGTGAAGTCTACTTTTATAAGCCTCTTCCCTCATCCCCCATTATTCCTTTTTCTAAGTACTTTCAGTACATTCTCCCAAGCAATAAAATATTGTCATTCATTATAATTGGTACTGATTTCAAATCACAAGTAATTATATAGTAAATAAAAATTTTTAGGGGCACCTAGATGATTCAGAAGGTTAAGCCTCTGCCTTCAACTCAGGTCATGATCTCAGGGTCATGGGATCAAGCCCCACATTGGCCTCTCTGCTTGGCAGGGAGCCTGACTCCCCCTCTTTCTCTGCCTGACTCTCTGACTACTTGTGATCTCTCTCTCTCTCTCTCTGTGTCAATAAATAAATAAAATATTTAAACAATTTTTTAAAAATAAATATTGAGGTGTTTTTTTTTTTATTCAGGAATACAGCATTTGTTGATTAAACGTTTTATTTGTTTTCTGAATCATACTAAGTTCTGAAGTTTTCTTCATCTCATCTAATATCTTTTTAAAATTTTATTCTTTGTATTTTTTGTTTTGATTACTGTTGATAAGAGCACCTCTCAGCCCAGGCACTTCTCAATGATGGCTATTTGTAGAGAACTTAGAGTAGCTTCTACCCATGGGCTTAGTATCTTCCCTTAGATCTAGTGTTGTTGTTTTTTTTTTAATTTATTTTCAGCATAACAGTATTCATTGTTTTTGTACCACACCCAGTGCTCCATGCAATCCATGCCCTCTCTAATACCCACTGGTTCCCCCAACCTCCCACCCCCCCACCACTTCAAACCCCTCAGATTGTTTTTCAGAGTCCATAGTCTCTCACGGTTCACCTCCCCTTCCAATTTCCCCCACTCTCTTCTCCTAACTCCCCATGTCCTCCATGCTATTTGTTATGCTCCACAAATAAGTGAAACCATATGATAACTGACTCTCTCTGCTTGATTTATTTCACTCAGCATAATCTCTTCCAGTCCCGTCCATGTTGCTACAAAAGTTGGGCATTCATCCTTGCTGATGGAGGCATAATACTCTAGTTCTTAACTTTCCTGTGCTACTGAACTTCAGACTTCCACATCACCTGCCTTTTGTTTGCATTAGACTCCTGGCAGCTGTAGGCGGAGCAAGTTGAGGATGGAAAAAGAGGTTCTTTGCGGTATTTCTACTCTTCCATTTTAGCTTCAGGTGGCAATTGTGGTGGAGACTGCATTTAATAAATGGTTCCAGTTCCTTCCAGATAGTCCTGCTGTCATCTCTCTTTTGTAACTGTCTTTCGTATGATTGGTATAGGGTGATGTTATCAGAAGAGGAAGAAGATCTTTTGGAACAGGATCTTTAGTACATTAAAGTAATGAAAAAAAAAGAATCTTCTTCCCAGTATTTTATTTACTTTAACATGAGTAATCCAGGATCTATATGGAAAGAATTTTAAAAAGCAAATAAGCAAAAGGAGTGTAATAGAGTATACATGGTCTTCTGTATTTTTTCTCATATTGTAATTGAAGCATCCTTTTCCATGTAAAGATGGCAGATATAGTATTATTTTGAATATTTGCAAATTATTTCACTGAAGGATGATTCATATGTTCAACAATTTTTTTTTAATTTTATTTGTTTATTTCACAGACAAAGATCACAAGTAGGCAGAGAGGCAGGCAGAGAGAGGGAAGCAGACTCCCTGCCAAGTAGAGAGTCCAAAGTGGAACTTGATCCCAGGACCCTGAGACCATGACCTGAGCCGAAGGCAGAGGCTTAACCCACTGAGCCACCCAGGTGCCCCTATGTTCAACAATTTAATATCTCTATTAGAACACTTAACTTTTACCCTTTTCCCTAATATAAAGAATACTATGATAAAAGTATGCTATAATAAACATGTTATTGTACATCTGTAAAATTACCTATGGTGAAAAATCTTGATGGTAAAATTTTAACTTAAAAGTCATGGGGCACCTGGGTGGCTCAGTGGGTTAAAGCCTCTGCCTTCATCTCAGGTCATGATCCCAGGGTCCTGGGATGGAGCCCCACATTGGGCTCTCTGCTCATCAGGGAGCCTGTTTCCTCCTCTCTCTGCCTGCCTCTTTGCTTACTTGTGATCTCTGTCTGTCAAATAAATAAATAAAAATTTTTGAAAAAATAAAAAAGTCATATTAGTTTTTAAGGCTTTTAACTCACACTGCTAAATTATTCTTCAGCAAATTTATGCCCATTTTTATTGCCACCATCAGTAAATCACAGTATTCTTGTTCTCAGTCATCACTGTGAATATCATCATTTTCCTTTTTGTTGATTTAAAATATGAAAAAGTATAGTTCATTGCCTTATTTTGAAATTATTTTGCACTAGTAAACTTGCTATTTACTACAAGTTTGTTAATTGGCCATGTGTCCTCTTTTATGATTTGCCTATAAATGTTCTCAGAACATCATCTCTTATGGTATTCATGTTCCTCATGTTTCTCTTTCAGAGTTAAAATAAACTAACATTGTGTCTTCAGTTGTCATATGTCATATATTATCTATTTGTCACTTACCTTTCAACTATAGGTTCAATCTTTTATGATAGAGATTTTTTTTTAAGATTTTATTTATTTATATGACAGACAGAGATCACAAGTAGACAGAGAGGCAGGCAGAGAGAGAGGGAGGGAAGCAGGCTCCTGATTGAGCAGAGAGCCTGATGCGGGGCTTGATCCCAGAACCCTGAGATCATGACCTGAGCTGAAGGCAGAGGCTTCAACCCACTGAGCCACCCAGGCACCCTGAGATTTTATTTTTTGTAAGAAGAATAGTTAATGACATTTTATCTAACTTGTAGTCAACAGCTCCTCTACTAGCCATCTGCATAAACTTGGGCAAGTTAACTGCCTAAACTCTAATGTTCTTATCTGTAAATAAAAGAAGGTAATAGGACTTATCTCTCAGAGTTATTATTGGGATTAACTGTCACATAATATGTAAATTAGATCTAACAGGTAAATGCTAATATAAAGCTTGGCATGTAGTAAATCTTCAATCTATTCAAATACAGATCTTCTGCTTCATTATTTTTTTTTTAGTCTAGCTTAGATTTCTCTAAATATATCCAATCTGATTTTATCTAGTATTATGTCCTCTTACTTACTCCAATGTGACAGTTAATGAAAGATCTTTGTTAATTTTCTAGTAGATCTTTCTTATCTATTCATTTTTCAATTTATCCTAATTCTTTATTTCAACTTTTTTGTTCTTCATTTTGTTATACTTCTGTTATTGAGCTTCCTTAAGGCTATAAAACATATTTTCTTAGCTATCTGAAATATACTGTTTTCAAAGGCATCTATTTCCTCTATAGTTTTAAGGTAAGATACTATTTTATTTCCCTTAAATGGCATTATTTTTTCCTTCCAGTCCCACACTTTAGTTTTCTTTCCTTATATTTCTCTTTCAGTAAAGTTCAGCCCAGACTAAAAACTCATGTTTGCTTATGGGATTATTCGTTTCTACTTCCTGTGCCTTTGGGTATTATTTGAATCTCTTTCTCAGTTCTACAGCTCAAGGGCTAGAAGATGCAAACAATTAACTGCCTCTAGAAGATAATCTTCTAATGCAACTTTGATCTGTTAGATAACTTTCATATCCACTACTTGGTTCTCTAATATTATGAATTGATGGAAAAGTTAAAAACAAAAGCAAAATTTCTAGATAAACCATTGCTAGAGTTTTTCTTGTTTTGTCACACCAACAGTATTCTAATTGTGAAGAGTTCACCTGCCTGGATATACTATACCACCAATCAAATCCATCTCCACATTTGCAATAATTTCTACCTGCTTTCTTTCCAGTTTTTCCCAGTAAGTTAAAATCTTTGGGGTTAGATATTTGACCAGAAAAGAAGAAAGAGAAGGGGTGAATTGACCTTACAAGAGTTGCCTTACAAAGTTATTCTTTCTCACTTTCCTAGCAAAGGGATTCGGCTGGCTCTCAGACCACTAGAGTCTATGGTACTCTAAGTCAGAGCATATATAATAAAGGATAGGTAAAGGTTTCTCCTTTCTTTTCTCATGTATTATTGATTTCTTAAATTAAAGCCAGAGTATGTTTTGGGAACAAAAGTTGTCTTACAGATGAGGAGAGTTCTTCAAGTATCTGGAAACTGTGGGGAAACAGAGAGTGAAGCCTGTTAAGAATCAAAGGAGTCTGTTGAAGGAGGGTCAGACCATACCGTTTAAGGCCTATATGCCTACCAATTTCATTTGTATTTATGATGTAGGTAATGTGAATTCATGGAAGATTTTAACTGAACATATCATAATCATATTTGAATTTTAAAATGATTACTCTTTTGCACCATGGTATATGATAAATTTGAGAAGAGAATCTAGGATAAAGGAGATAAATTTAGAAACTATACCATAATTGGTGAGAAATGATGAAGGCCAGAACAAAGACTTCAAAAGTTGGTATAAAGAGAAGGAAAATGGATTTCAAAAATTATAAATTCTCAAGGTTAAAGGAAGAACTGGAAAGAAGTCTCCAATACATTTTTTCTCCAACTTCACATTAAAACAATAAATGGGATACAAGACTCAAAAGTGACAATTCATACCTCCAACAAAAACTGAGAGGTAATGATGGATCAAAACAATTTTCATTCTGACAAGGGAAAAAGGCTTTATGAAAGCACAGACATCACAATGAGGGGATCAGTAACAGAATACACTGCAGAGGAATGAGATGCAGAGAAGAGCAGAAAGCTATGGATGCAGAAAGGAGACCAAAGAGGAAAAAAGGCAAATGTGGTCACAGCTTGACCTCAGAAATTTTTATGGAAAAAAAATACCCTTAAATATTTTAAGCATTATCTGACCTAGCCTAAAGCTCTGTGACACTATGATTTATTAATACCCAAAACATATACATATATATAATATGTAATTTATATGCATGCTATATATCTAGTCATATATATAACATATAACTATATATATATATAAAACTATGTATATATAGTGGCAACATAAATACTTTGAGAAGGTGTCTGAGGACACTTGCAAGTAAATTATAAAGGAAACATAACAAATTAACATACTTTTAGTAACCTTCTATTTGGATTATTTATATAATGACTAGAGAAAATAAATCACACATAGGAAATTTATATAGGTATTACACAATTCCAAAAGTAGATCAAAATGTATGTGGCTTTTAACCTGAAATCTTAGGAAGATGTACACAAAAAGCTCTGTCGGACCCTTTGGTCACTAACATACTCAAATATGTTTAGAAAGAAAAGCAAGGTTAACATTTGGGGTCAAATTTACACACACACACACAATTTCTTTTTGAAATTATCCTCCACAGTTATGTCCTATAAAGGCCCCAGTTTCCCAAGTTATATGTGTTGCAGGTAAACTTTCCCTCTTGAAACTGGAGATTCCAGGCACCTTTTTGAACAGTCATTCTCCAAAGAGAAATGCCAACTATTCTGGGTTGCCAGATACTTTGAAGTTATTGTTCTTAAATGTAGTATAGAGGGTGTAAGCGAATAAGAGGAGATTTAAAAATCTATCTTAAACATCCCATTCTTCAAGCTCTGTTCTGGCTCCTCATCTTCTAACTAGGACTGTCCCCTGCAAGTGAAGCAGGCTTTCATCTAATTCTAGCTGAAACTTGACAGTCTCATTAGTTTTTTGATGACATTTCCTGTTCCTTCCATCACTGAGGCCTTTTGCATGACAGACACTGTCTGGCTGGGGCCCTGAAGTTTTCTTCAGAACTTCAACCCTCTGGTTTCCAGATGGGAATTCTTTTATATGCACATCAGCTCTCTGCCCAATTGATCTGTTTGAGGTTTTTCTTTTGTCCTATTTAACTATTTTCATGCTCCATATCATTACTAGTACTCCCTGGAAATAATCTTTCCTATTGTCCTACATCCTGCACTGTTGAGTTTTACAATGACTTACACAGAGCAGAAAAAGGGAGCAAAGCTTCTCTCCATGACTCACATGATTTCAGAGACATTTCTGGGAAGGCCTGCAAAGCAAGAAAAAATTTCTACAAGTCCTCCATCTTCCTCCCTACTCGTGAAACCTCAAGAAAAAACTACTACTTCAGAAGAAGATGCATTTTTATATATTATAATTCATGGTATCAGATGATCTAGAAGTTTATTTACATAGTAATTTGGTGAAGATATGTCTTAGGAGAAAAGATTCTCTTCTTTGGTTCTTCCTATGACTATCATACTGTCAACTGCAGAATTACTTCTATTACCCCCATTCAAATCTGTTCCAAGGCTTTACTCTTCCATGAAGTCATCCCAAATCATGCCTGCCTGAGGTAATATTTCCTTGATGTGGGCTATTTGTACCACTCAAGGTATAGGACATTCAAGGTACTGTATTGCCAGTTTTTTCATGCGTATTTTTATTTTATAAAAATTTTTAAGATTTTATTTATTTATTTGACAGACAGAGATCAAAAGTAGACAGCGAGGCAGGCAGAGAGAGAGAAGAGGAAGCAGACTCCCCGCTGAGCAGAGAGCCCCATGCAGGGCTGGATCCCAGGACCCAGAGATCATGACCTGAGCTGAAGGCAGAGGCTTTAACCTGCTGAGCCACCCAGGCACCCCTACACGTATTTTTAAACTATGCCAACTGTGAGATTTGTTTCCTAATTGTAAAATGGATTGAACAGAATAAAAGTGTTGTAACATACTAAGCATTCAATTAATGTGAGTTGTCTGCACTTCCCATGTCTCTTGCCTAGACTACCACACACAGCCATGCACATAAATTAAATACTTGTATACTGTTTGGGAATCACAACATCATAGCTTGTATATGGGCTTATTATATTACATTCTGTATAAATGAAATCATCATGTACCATATTCACATTAACCCAGAGTTTCCAAAATAATAAATCCTACCACAGAAAGTTAATGAAGGGCATAAGTGAAGTGAGTATGCTCTCTCCCCAACTTTACAGATGTTTATATTCCATATACAACTTGACTTGCACAGAATTCCACTGAGACTTAAAATTCTGTGACCCTATTGAGAAACATGTCCTTAGAAGAGCTGGTAAACAGTGAGAACTTTTCTCCAACTCATGGGTGGGAAGGCAAGTTTAAACATGTGTGGGGGCAGAGGAGACACAGATATTCACTATGCAGCCTTGAAAAGAAAGGGGGATTTTTTTCTTCTTTTTTCTTCTTCGTTTTTACAAATATGATGCTCCAGAATAAAGTCACAAAGTTGAATCCCATAAATCCCATCTGGCTGCAGATTTATTTTAGCCAGTACAATAGTGATATTTCTTTTAATTAAGCCACCACCTAATAATGAGAAGAGTCATATAAAATGCTCCCACTCAGTTTCCCAAAAACAAAAACACAGAACAAAACAGGAAAAAAAAAAAAAAAAAAAACACCTCTGATGATCTCTGTCAACTTGGGCTCTAATGCCTACATGGTTACCAACTTAATTTGTTTTCATATTCCAGCCCAAACCAACATTATAAGATACTAATCTTTTTTTGGCAATTAGCCTGCCTTCGTGGAAACCTGGGGAGAAATAGGAAGCTGATGTAACAATTGTTAGTCACAATTGTTATCACAATTGTGATAACAGAAAAAGGATCTACATTTTAGGATACAGACATTTCCAGTTTTAGTTGCTGAGATTCCTAAATTCTGGACATCATAAGCAAAATCCTAAGCAGGCATATTTGCAATTATAATTAGGAAAAATGAGTCTGTGTCTCTACCTCCTGTTTTTATTTGGTTAATATAAGTAATCTTAAGATTGTTTTGTTTCCAGTCAGGTTTTTGAATGTTATTTATATGCAAAACAATACCACAACAGTTTTTCTCTGAAGATTACATTTATCAATAGATAGACAAGAATTATGGCTGCTACTGTCCAGAGTCTCATCTGACAAGGAATGATTCCTTCCAAAGAGGACCAGCTGATAGGCAGTCATCTCTAGCCCCTTAGGTTATGACTTAGAACTCATTCTAAACAGTGTTTTATAAACCTCTTTGCCATACGTAGAGCTTTTTCTATTCTAAGGGCTGAGGTCCCTCAGCTAGAAGCATACTAAAAAATCAAATGTGGTGGTATTAAAGTATGTCCTTCTCCCATTATTTATACACCTCTCATTGAAAGGCAAAGTTCTCTTGCTTTTAATCTGTGTGAGCTTGTGACTGCTTTGACTAATGGAGTATAGCATTAAGTGGCTTCTGAGAGAAAGTAAAAAAAAGCCATGTAACTTGATGCTGTTGGGATGTTTGCTCTGAGTGAAGCCAGTTACCATGCGAGAAGTCCAACTATACCCTGAGACCACCATGCTAGAGAGTGTGTGTATGTATATATATACATATATATGTATATATATATTCAGGTTGACAGTCCAATTGATCCCCACTAATGTACCTGATATGTAAATAATGTCATCTTAGACTCCCCAGACCAGCCCACCCACCATATGGATAACTCTGACCTCAGCAGATACCACAGGGAATAAAAAGCATGCCCAATAAACACTCCTCAAATTCCTGACTCACAAATCTGTATGAAAAAATTAATGCCAGTTTCACACTGCTAAGTTTTGGTGTGGTGTGCTGAGCATTAATAGTAACCAGAATACATGCTGACTGCTATTTTTTATGTGACTATAAGATTAGAACTAAGAATAATTAGTGTAGGGGTACCTGGGTGGGTCAGTCGGTTAAGCATCTGCCTTCGGCTCATGTCATGATCTGAGGGTCCTGGAATCAAGCCCCGCATTGGGCTCTCTGCTCAGCAGGGAGCCTGTTTCTCCCACTCCCTCTGCCTCTTACCCCAGCTCACGCTCTCTCTCTCTCTCTTACTTGCTTGCACTCTCTCTCTCTCTCTCTAATAAATAAATAAAATATTTTAAAAAAGAATAATTACTGTATGTTATTAATAAGCATATGATAAATTAAAATGAAGAAAATTTTTCTAATATATTCTATAATAGAATAGATTGCTATGACAGGTTAGAAGATTCTTCACACTGGAAGCCGGTAAGCAGAAACCATATAACCATATACTAAAGATGTTGTCCTAGGAATGAAATTTTCAGGAAAAGAGGAAATAAGAAAGGTTTCCTATCTGAGAATGGTTGTATGCAAAGCAACACAAAAATGATAGTATTTCATTTTACTTAGTCCCCAGTTTTTAAACTGGTTTAAAAATAAATATATTTAATTTCAATTTTGGGATACCTCTGTAAGGTAAATTGGTATATCTATAGTCCTTAATTTATAATTTATTACAGCTAATATTTTTTTTAAATTTATTTTTTATTTATTTTCAGCATAACAGTATTCATTGTTTTTGCACCACACCCAGTGCTCCATGCAATCTGTGCCCTCTCTAATACCCACCACCTGGTTCCCCCAACCTCCACCCCCCACCCCCACCACTTCAAACCCCTCAGATTGTTTTTCAGAGTCCATAGTCTCTCATGGTTCACCTCCCCTTAAAATTTTCCCTAACTCCCTTTTTTTTTTTTTTTAATTTTTTATTTTTTATAAACATATATTTTTATCCCCAGGGGTACAGGTCTGTGAATCACCAGGTTTACACACTTCACAGCACTCACCAAAGCACATACCCTCCCCAATGTCCATAATCCCACCCCCTTCTCCCAAACCCCCTCCCCCCAGCAACCCTCAGTTTGTTTTGTGAGATTAAGAGTCACTTATGGTTTGTCTCCCTCCCAATCCCATCTTGTTTCATTTATTCTTCTCCTACCCACTTAAGCCCCCATGTTGCATCACCACTTCCTCATATCAGGGAGATCATGTGATAGTTGTCTTTCTCTGCTTGACTTATTTCGCTAAGCATGATACGCTCTAGTTCCATCCATGTTGTCACAAATGGCAAGATTTCATTTCTTTTGATGGCTGCATAGTATTCCATTGTGTATATTGCAAACGACATATCAGATAAAGGACTAGTGTCCAGAATCTATAAAGAACTTAGCAAACTCAACACCCAAAGAACAAATAATCCAATCAAGAAATGGGCCACAGCTAATATTTTTATTGAGCCCCCAAAATTAGGCGTTTTGGAAGAAATCAATACATTCCTAAAAACATATAAACTCTCAAACTGAAATAGAAGAAATAGAAAATTTGAACAGACCCATAAGCAGCAAAGAAATTGCATCAGTAACCAAAAATCTCCCAACAAACAAGAGTCCAGGGCTGAACTGCTTCCCAGAGGAATTCCACCAAACATATAAAAAAGAGTTAATATTTACTCTTCTGAAGCTATTCCAAAAAACAGAAATGGAAGGAAAACTTCCAAATTCATTCTACAAGGCCAGCATTGTATGTATTTCAAAACCAAAGACTCCACTAAAAAAGACAATTACAGACCAATATCCCTGATGAACACAGACATAAAAACTCTCAACAAGAAACTAGCTAATAGGATCCAACAGTACTTTAAAAGGATTACTCACCATGATCAAGTGGGATTTATTCCTGGGCTACAGGGATGGTTCAATATCCCAAATAAATCAACATGACACACCACATTAATAGAAGAAAGGGTAAGAATCATATGATGATCTCAATAAATGCAAAAAAAGAAGTATTTGACAAAATACAGCATCCTTTCTTGATAAAAACCCTCAAAAAAGGATAGAAAGAATACACCTCATCATCATAAAGTTCATATATGAAAGACCCACAACTAATATCATCCTAAACACTGTTGTTCAACACACTGCTGGAAGTCCTAGCATTAGCAACCAAACAAAAAGAAATAAAAGGCTTCCACTTTGTCAAGGAAGAAGTCAAACTTTCAGTTGCAAGATATAAAATCAGTATACAGTAATCTGTTACATTTCTATATACTAATAATGAAGCAGCAGAAAAAGAAATCAAGGAATCAATCCCAGTTACAATTGCATCAGAAACCATAAGATACCTAGGAATAAACCTAACCAAAGAAGTAAAAGATCTGTAATCTGAAAATTATAGAACACTTATGAATGAAATTGAAGAAGACTCAAAAAAATGGAAAAACATTCCATGCTCATGGGTTGAAAGAACAAATTTTATTAAAATGTCTGTACTATCAGAAGCAGTCTGCACATTCAGTGCAGTCTTGATCTCCTCCCCACTGCTCATATACACTCTGTCTCTCCTGAATACATAAAATCTTTAAAATCAAAAGACAGTCTCTTCAGTAAATGGTGTTGGGAAGACTGATTGACAACATGTAGAAGAATGAAACTAGACTACTTTCTCATACCAAAAATAGACTCAAAATGGATGAGTTAAATGTGAGACAGGAAACTATCAAAATCCTAGGGAAAAAAAAGGAAGTAAACTCCCTAATCTGGTTATAACAACCTCTTTACTAGGCACATCTTTGGAGTCAAGGAAAACAAAAGCAAAAATGAACCATTGGGACCTCATCAAGATAAAAAGCTTCTGCACAGCAAAGGAAACAACCAGCAAAATTAAGTAACTAATGGAGAAGATATTTGCAATTGACACATCAGATAAAGGGTTATTATACAGAATCTGTAAGAAACTCAACAAAACTAACACCCCAAAAATAATCCAGTTAAGAAATGGGCAGAAAACATGAACAGACATTTCTCTGAAGACATAAAAATGGCTATCAGACACATGGAAAATTGCTCAAAATCAAATCAAAACCAAAGTAATATATTACCTCACACCTGCCAGAATAGCTAAAATTAACAACTCAGGAAACCACACATGTTAGCAAGTGGAGAAAGGGGGCCCTTTTGGACTGTTCGTAGGAAGGAAAACTGGAGCAGCCACTCTGGAAAGGAATATGGAGGTACTCAAAAAGTTCAAAATTAGAACTACCCTACAACCCAGTAATTGCACTACTAGGTATTTATCCAAAAGATACAAAAATATTGACTTGAAGGAGCACATGCACCCCAATGTTTACAGCAATCTATCAATAATAGTCAAATTATGGAAAGAGACCAAACGTCCATTGACTGATGAATTAATACATATACAGTTGAATATTATTCAACCATCAAAAGAATGAAATCTTGCCTTTTGCAAGAACGTGAATGGATTAGAATGTATTATGCTAAGCAAAATAAATCAGTCAGAAAAAGACAAATGCCATGATTTCACTCAAGTGGGGAATTTAAGAAAACAGATGAACATAGGGGAAAGAAAAGAAAATTAAAATAAGACAAAAACAGAGGGAGGCAAACCCTAAAAGACTCTTAACTATAGAGAACAAACTGAGGGTTGCTGGAGGGGTGGTGGGTGGGGGACTGAGTATAATAGGTGATGGGTGTTAAGGAGGGCACTTGTTGGGATGAACACTGGGTGTTATATGTAAGTGATGAATCACTGAATTCTACTCATGAAAGCAATACTACTATACTCTATGTACTACTATACTCTATGTTAACTAACTTTAATATTAAAAAAATGAGTTAATGTATATAAAAACTTATAAAAGGATTGGCACATAGTAGCATTGCATTTATATTTATAAAACAAGATCAGAATAAAATAAGACCTGTTAAGTTTGTAATAAAGAAAATAATGCTTGGTAGTCAAGAAGAAAGGAACACTTGATTTGAAAATTCAGGGCTAGAGAAAAATGCCAAATTTCAACACTTCTGTTTAATATTATACTATTAATGTGCCTAGCTGTGTGACAAAAAGAAAAATAAAGTTGAATATATTGAAAATCTAGACAAGAATCATATTGTTAGTCATTAACAAATTTTCAGGGGGCTGTGTATTTAGAAAACTCAAAAGACACAAGAATAAGTAAGAGTTTAGCAAAGTCGATGGACATAAGATCATTTTCCCAGGTCAATTATTATATTTTATATAAGAGCAAAAGTTAAAATGCAATTTTTAAAATCACGAAAAAAGAAACTGCATATGAATAAATGTGACTAAATATTAGGTACATATAAATGAATCTAATGAATGGTGTGCAAGATCTTTATGGAGAAAATCCTAAAACTTTAGAGCAATAACAATAAAGAAGCACAAAAAGAAGATTTATTACTTTTTTGGTCACCTAAATATCATACTATTACTGATTCCCCCTATAATGATCTCTAGACTAAATTGAGTCCTATTAAAAATTTCAGTGCATTTTTCATGGAACTAACAGGATGACCAATCAACTTATAAAATCATGGTACAATTAAATAGTTGGCAAAAATTAAAAGCATTAACAGCACCACAGCTGGCAAAGTTACAGAACAATGGGAATGTTCACAAACTGTTGATGGAAATACAAATTAGTAAATGTTAATTTGATATTTTCTTGTAATGTTGAACATTTGCATAGCTTATTGCCCAGCAATTACACCCTACAGATGTTCACACGTGGAAAGAAAGCATGCACATGGACACCTATATGAGATATTTCATAAAACCATTGTTCCTCAAAACAAAAGCAAAAATCTGGCAAAACCTAATAATTTAAAAACTTATGGACAGGAAAACAAATAAGCCAGTTATGGAATCAGCCCCATTCATTTCACACCTCATATGACACCTGTGCATGAAATTCAAGAATCTTCCTTCTAAGTGGACAACAACGAAAAACACCCCTCTTCTGGACTGATGCTTGGACTTGATGAGGAGTAGCTTGGGCAGATTTTAAGCTCTACCACTGCTGGCTTACCTGTGCCTGACAATTTTATATATTCATACAAGGAATGCTTCATATGAATGAACACAAACCATAGATGTGGCAAAATTAAAAGATATTAAAACTATATTGTTGACTAAAACAAATGTACTTCAGAATATTATTAAATATACTTTATTGAGGTATGCTTACACATTAAGTTAGTTTCACATGTATAAAAATTATTCAATATTTGTAAGCCCTGTGAAATGGGAGGTGATCACCACAAGTCTAGTTACCATCCATCACCACACAGTTACGCTGCCCCTGCCCCCGTGATAAGAACTTTTAAGATTTACTCTCTTGGCAACTTTCAAATAGTCACACAATATTATTGCTTATACTCACTGTGTTGAATGTTTTATCCTTATGGCTTATTTATTTTATACCAGCAAGTTTGTACCCCTTGATTTCCTTCACACATTTCACCTACCCCAATACCTCTTCCCATTCTGTTTTCTGTATCTACACATTTCATTTTCTTTCTTAGATTCCTCATATATGTGAAATCATCATACAGTGTTTGTCTTTCTCTGACTGACTTGTTTCATTTAACATAATACTGTCAAGGTCCATCTACGTTGTTGTAAATGGCAATTTTTTTTATGACTGAGTAGTATTCATACACACACACACACACACACACACATACATATGTATATATATATATATAATCCCATCAATATCATCCCATCTTATGTATATTCATCCCATCAGTGGATGAATATAGATGTGTGTGTATGTATACACACACATGTACATATATCTTATATATATACACATATATATATCTGTATATATATGATATCATATATATACAGATATATATATGTATGTGTATATATATACACATTTATATTCATCCACTGATGGGCACTTAGATTGTCTCCATATCTTGGCTATTGGTTTTAATCTCTATTTTCTTGATGGTTAGTGTGATACTGAGCATTTTTTATAGGCCTATTGGCTATTTATAGGTCATCTTTGGAAAAATATCTATTCAGATTTTTCTGTCCATTTTCTAATTGATTATATTGGCTATTAAGCATACAAGCTGTTAACATTTTGGATATTAACCTCCTATCAAATGTATGAGTTGCAAATATTTTCTCCTTTCAAAAGGTTGCTTTTTCATTTTGTTGATGGTTTTCTGTGCTGGGTAGATGTTTTTAGCTTGATGTAGTCTTATCTGTTTATTTTTTCTTTTGTTGCCTTTGCTTTTGGAGTCAGATCCAATAAACCATAGCCAAGACTAATAACAAGGAGTTAACTACCTATGTTTTCTTATAGGAATTTTATAGTTTTAGGTCTCACATTCAAGTCTTTTATCCATTTTTTAATTAGTTCTTATGTATGGTGTAAGATGGTAGTCTAGTTTCATTCCTTTGCATGTGGCTGTCCAGTTTCCCAACACTATTTCCTGAAGAGACTGTCCTTTCCCAATGCATGTTATAGGTTCCTTTTTCATAAACTAGCTGACCATACATGTATGGGATCTCTTACATATTATTGGGCTCTCTATTCTATTCCATGATCTAGCGGTCTTTTATCCATGTGAATATCATACTGTTTTGATTACTACAGCATTGTAATACAGTTTGAAATCAGGAAGCATGATATTTCCAGTTTTGTTTTTCTCTCTCAATATTGTACTGATTATTAAGGATCTTTTGTGGTTCTGTACAAATTTTAGGACTATTTCTTCTATTGCTATGAAAAAGGTCACTGGAATTTTGATATTGAATATGAAGATTTCTTTGGGTATGGACACTACCAATATTAATTCTTACAATCCATGATCATGGAATATTATTCCATTTATTTGTATCATCTTCAGTTTCTTTCATCAGTGTCCTAGTTTTCAGTGTACAAATCTTTCATTTCCTTGGTTAAATTTATTCCTAGGTATTTTATTTTGATAATGGTTATTTTCCTACTTTCTCTTCTAATTGTTAATTATTAATGTATAAAAACAACAGATTTTTGTATATTGATTTTGCACTCTGTAACTTGACTGAGTTCATTTATTAGTTCTAACAGTTTTTTAGTAGTCTTTAGGGTTTTCTATATATGAAATCATGTCATCCACAAAGAGTGACAGTTTTACTTCTTCCTTTCCAAGCTGGATACTTTTAATATCCTTTTCTTGTTTAATTGCTGTGACTAAAATTTTTATTACTATGTTGAATAAAAGTGGTGAGAATGGGCATCCTTGTTGTGTTCCTGATCCTATAGTAAAGATGTTAGCTATGGGCTTGTCACATATGGCCTTTACTATGATGATATTCATTTTTTATACACACTTCTTTGTTGAGAGGTTTAAGCATAAATAGACATTGAATTTTGTCAAGTGCATTTTCTGCATCTATTGAGATGTTTGTATGATTTTTATCCTTCATTTGGTTAATGTGGTAGATCACTTTAATTGATTTGCACATGTTGAACCATCCCTGCATCACGGTAATAAATCCTGCTTAATCATGATATAAGATTATTTTACTGCATTGTTGAATTTAGTGTGCTAATATTTTGTTGAGGATATTTGCATCATTGTTCATCAGGGATACTGGCCTATAATTTTCTCTTTTTTGGGGGGTGTCTTTGTACAGTTTTGATACCAAGGTAATGTTGCTTCTTAAAAGCAGTAGAAAAACTCTTTTCTCTTCAAATTTTGAAAGATTTTGAGAAAGACAGATATTAAATCTTCTTTGAATGTTTGGTAGAATTCATCAGTGAACTCATCTGGTCCTGGGCTTTGATTTGTTGATAGGTTTTTGATTACTGATGCAATGTCCTTACTAGCAATTTGTCTATTCAGATTTTATATTTCTTCTGATTCAGTTTTGGAAGGTTATAGGTTTCTAGGAATGTATCCATTTTTTTTCTAGATGTACAATTTGTGTGGGTGTAAAATTGTTCATAATAGTTTCTTGTGATCTTTTGTATTTCTATAATATTAGTTGTAGCTTCTCTCTTTTATTTCTGATTTTATTTATATGGGCCCTCTTTTTCCTTGGTGAACCTAGCTCAAGTTTTGTCACTTTTGTTTATCTTTTCTAAGAACCATCTCTTAGTCCCATTGATTTTTTTTACTGTATTTTTAGTCTCTACTCCATTTATGTCTGCCCCGATCTTTTATTTCTTTCATTTTTCTGACTTTGGGTATTGTTTGCTCTTCTTTTTCTAATTTCTTTAGGTGTAAGTTTAGATTGAAAATGTTCTTGTTTCTAGAGATAGGCTATATCACTATGAGCTTCCCTCTTAGAACTGCTTTTGCTATATCCCATAGATTTTGGTTTATTGTATTTTCATTTTCATTTGTCTCAAAGTATTATATTTCTTCTTTGATTTCCTCATGATCTATTATTGGTTGTTGAGCAGCATGTTGTTTAATCACTACTTATTTGTGATTTTTCTAGCTTTCTCTTGTAATTGATTTCTAGTTTCATACCATTTTGGTTGTAAAAAATTCTTAAAATCTTTTTAAATTTATTGAGGCTTGTATTTCAATCTTCTTAAATTTATTGAGGCTTGTATTGTGGCCCAATATATAATCTCTCCTGGATAATGTTTCATGTGCACTTAAGAACTCTGCTGCTTTTGGGTAAAATGTGCTATATGATCTATTATGTCCTTCTGGTCTAATGTATCATTTAAGATTAATGTTTCTTTGTTGATTTTCTGTTTGATAATCTGTCCATTAATGTAAGCAGGGACTTAAGTCCCTTACTGTTATTGACTTGCCTTCAATTTCTCCCTTTATGTCTGTTAATATTTGTTTTACGTATTTAGGTACTCCTATGTTGGGTACCTAAATATTTATAAATAATATGTCTTCTTGCTGAACTGGCCTCTTTATCATTATGTATTGCCCATTTTTTTTTCTTTTATTACAGTCTTTTTTCTAAAAGATTTATTTTTCTAAAGATTTTACTTATTTGTCAGAGAGAAAGAGACAGAGAGACTGCAAGCGGAGGGAGCAGCAGATAGAGGGAGAAGCAGGCTCTCTCCTGAACAAGAAGCCCCATGCACAACTCAATCCCAGGACCCTGGGTTCATGACCTGAGCTGAATGCAGTCACTTAACTGACTAAGCCACCCAGACATCCCTTAAAAAAGATTTGAGAGAGAGCGCAAGTGACCATGAGTGAGCAGGTGTCGGGGGAGGTGCAGAGGGGGAGGAGGACAAGCTAACTTCCTGCTGAGTACAGAGCCTTTACTTTTTTTTTTTTTTTTTTTTTTTTTTGCTATTTTGTTTAGGTGAATTCCTCTTCTTCTGTTTTTATCTACTCTGCTAATGAACCCCTCTAGTGAATTTTTCAGTTTATTACATTCTTTAGCTCTGTGACTTCTTTTGGGTACTTTCTTATATTTTCTCTCTATTAAAGTTCTCTCTGTGTTCATCCCTTCCTCTTGCAGTATCTGTGACTATTGTTTTGAATTCCTTATCAAGCAAAGTATTTGCCTCTGTTTCTTTAAGGTGTTTTTGGGGTCCTCCCTTCCCCCCGCCCCGTACCCTGGAGTTTTATCTTGTTCTTTCCTTTGGAATATATATTCCAAATACTTCTTCATTTTGTTTGACTTTGTGTTTGTTTTTATGTATTGGGCAAAACAGCTATCTCTTCTAGTCTCAAAGGAGTGGGTCACAAGAAGAGTGGGGATATGCTTCAGTCTGCTATCTGTGCAGTGCCCTGGGTATGGAGGGGGGGTGAGGTGGCCTGCAAAACAATCTCTGCTTAGTTCAGTCCCATGAAGTCCAGAAATGCAAACCCTCTGGGCCACCAGAGGCAGGTTATCAAGAAGCATCACCCATGTGGACTCTGTGCTCCCACTGGCTTTGGGAAAGCAGCAGGAGAGTGAAGGGGTTGAGGTGTGCCCACTGGCTTTATGGAGGCAGCAAGAGAGTGCAGGTCAAGGCATGCCTGGTGGCTTTAGTTGGGCAGCAGGAGAGTACAAGAACTCTGTATATGTTCTGGCGATAGCAACATAAAAGCAAGGCAAAAAAATTGCCCCTGTCAATGCCTCCACCCCTAGAAAGAGCCCCCTGCCCCTTAGATAGTTATTTTAAAATTAACAAATGAAGGCCCTTACATATTGTCCAGGCACTTTTTGAACTACTACTTTTGCCCTGTGCACTGCGGCAAGTGAATCTGCATGCAAGCCCTTTATGAATAGTATCTTAATTCCCTACAGCCCTTTACATCTCCTAGACATAGCCCTATTGGTTTTCAAAACTAGACATTTGGGGCTTGTCTCTACTTAGCTCCATATTTGTGAGATTCCTTCTTATTGTGGGTCACGATGTCAATGTGGAAGTTTTGGGCAAGACCACATCATCTCTGACTCTCCTACTCATCCAGCATGCCCTGCTTTTTAAATAATTTTTTGTGAAGTTTCCATTCAGCTATTTTTCAGGTCTTTTTCCAAACTAATTTTCCAGATTTAGCTGTAGATTTGGTATGCTCTTGGGAGGAGGTAAGTTGGATTTTTACGTATGCTTGTCATCTTGGACTCCATCTCCTAAGGGTTAAAAAACACGACTAAACCATATATTATTTAGAATATGTACTTGGTAAAACTGCAAATAAAAGCAAGAGCTTTATTTTTAAAAATTAGTAGTCATTGCCTTTACAGGGAAAACAGATGTGAGCAGAGGACCATAAAAAACTTCACTGATTTGGGTAATGGTTTAAGTTTAGCCATAGGTGATTATTGTGCTTCAGCCTATACCTCTGTAGCACAGACTTTTGAATGCACCAAATAGTCAATGGATTGAAAAAAGTTTTAAGAAAAAAATTAAAGAAAAAGCATAAAAATAGTCCTAAAAGACATAAATTAGAAAAATCTGAAGAGATGGAATCAATGAAGGACCTCTATCTCAAAGGTATTTCAGAAATAAAGACAATAGAAAAGGAAAATAACTAATAGAACAAGCTAAAAAATATCTCACAGTTGTAAGAAAAAAAAATAACACTACAAATTCAAAGCATCAAAACACATAGATTGCTGTGAGAGGAAAATGTCAAACACTCTAACCTCGTTGTAAAATTTAAGTATACCATGAATAAAGAGAAACTACTAAAGATTTACAATAGAGCAAGAAAAAGAAGAAATAGATGAAGATTACGTGTAATGGAGTTAGAATCATATTAACATTGAAATTATCATTAGCAGAACTGAATTCAAATGTGGTCAGAGTTCTGAGAGTAAATGGTTTTGACTTAGAAACATGTCGTCAGAATTTCAATCAAGATGTGGACAATACAAAATTATCTATAATTCACCCATTTTATTTTTACTCGAGGATATATTTAAGCAAATTAAAATGAATGGCATAAAGTGAAGGAAATATAAGTGACCAAAATCTATGGTTCCATATTAAGAAAGGAAGAACAGGAACTGCCCTGGAATAAACAACTGCCCATCTATCTTACACTCTCTTCTACCTGGTGACTTTCTCTAGCTACCTCCTCTCATAGCATACTGGAATTTTCTTTTAATGGTGATGGCATTAAAAACTTATAAATAAGTTGCAATGAACATAATTTTAAGAACTTGTCTCCTGAACTAGATACCAAGCTCTTTGAAGGAGGAATCATGCCTGTAGTTTTTACCACAGCATCTTTAAAGCTTAGCCTAGAACTGGCCAATAATAAATATTCAAAAGTGACCAGAACTCTTGCATCTATTCTAGGGTCTCTATGCTTCCTGTTCCATAAACTCCCCCTGTTATGTCCATCCCCATGGGTTCAAAAGTTGTCTACCCATATACTGATGATTATCAAATCTCATTCTATAGTTCTAGGGTTGCCGACACATATACTTATTGTCTATTATATATCCACCTTAGATATTCCCCAAAGCATCTTAATGTGAATATATCTAACACTAGATTCATTATATTTCCCTATCCCAAATGTACTTCCTTTTCTATGTGTTAAGTCAATATCCTTCTACTGTCTACATTCTCACCTATTTTTGCTAAATGTTTCTTTCTTCTTCCTCGTTTACTATAGAAATCAGCTCTACAAATTCCATATGCTGTGTGTATGTAAGCTGTAACATTCTCACTGTCTCCTGGCTAATGCCTTCACCATTTTTACACATATTATTACAATAGCAGTCCACTAGTTATACTTTTTAATGCACCTAGACCACTTTCATCAGAACTGTCTTTCTTAAACCAAAACATAATCATGAAAAATTACTGCTCAAAATTATTACTTTTTTTTTTCATTTATTGTAACAAATCACTAACCAAGAGTCAGGGGAAATGGCACTGACAGGTAACAATTTATGATCGTTATAAATTAGATTGTTTGAGGGACAGATAAAGTGTTATGCCTGAATGGTGACTGAGGAAACAAGCAGGAATAGGTATCTAGGATGTAAGGCAGAAAGAAGCTGATGCCTACAGGGAACTTTGATTCTTGAGTAAGCTATTTTTAACACAGCTGTCTCTAAGAAATGAAATTTGTAAAGGTACCTAATAAGTTCAATATATGGGAAAAAATTTAAATCATACCGATATAGTTTCCATGTTTCTGGATGATTTAGCAAGTGATATTTGCAATTCACTCCTTTTCAAGAACTTTTCAAGAACATGTTATTCTACTGTATAATAATAAACCAACAGAGTCAAGACAGTTACTTTTCTTGCTTTCTATGTACTATAAACAGATTTGTTTGAAATACCTTCCGTTCTTTTTATTCAGCCTGTTTCTGATTACTACCCAAAGAAGGTAGTTAAAATAGGCCATTGCCAGAGTGATAATACTTACTTCCTCAACAATGATCTTTGGTAGATGATAAAATGTTACTTTCCCTTGTAAAGGGAAAGGGCAGCTGCCTACAAAGCAACAGTGAACTTCTACAGTGTGAGTGCAAAGAAAATGTATTGTGCAATAAAACTACGAAGCAAAGAGTTATTTTAGGACTACTGTGTGACGTCAGATGTGGTCTTTTGAAGGTCAGCAATTTCATGATCTATGTTATGAGAAATTTCAAGGAGCATTGCAGTATCTTAATCTGAATAATTTTTTTGTATAAATTCTTTTGTTGGTCTTTCCAGCTAATTAAAAAAATAGTTGAGGCCTATATTTATTAATCTTTATCTTTGGAAGTTCCAGAATTTACCTAAAGACACAACTGAGAAAACCCGAGGAGAATAACCACTATTTAAAAGATTCCCCACTGACTATAAGATAAAATTCAGATTCTTTAAAGTAGAAAACAAAGATGGTTCACATACTGTCAGCTAACTACCTTTCTAGCTCATCTCCAGCATTCTCAACACATAGTATCCTGCAAACACATATTCAAAGTCTACCAAACCAGAACAGTATGAGCTCTTTGCATCAATATGCTACTGCATTAATGTCTTACTATTACTCATTTTGTGATGAAAACTTCTACTTTTTCTTCAAAGTGCAGAAAACACATAACTTTAGTAGACTCCTCTCCAGATAGCACACAACTTTTGTATCTGTCTTTGAGATAGTTACAACCATAAAAGTCAGATATGATGCTTTCAAAGGGTTTCTATTTCTCTTAGGATAGGACACACAATTCTAGAAATTATTTTCAAGCTCCTTTCCAGCCTAAACCACCTTCATCCTGACCACCCATTTGGAATTTCTTTCATTTCTTTGAACATACCCTGCTGGTTCTCAACTGTTTTTTTACCCTAATATATTCATCCCCACAGGGTTCAGTTTAAAGGTGAACCTGACAAGAAGTTTCTTTAGATCCTTAATCTAGATTAGTCAGTTTGCTCCCAAACTCCCAAAAGGCCTTTCAGTCTCTATTATAATGCTATTTATTTATAATTGCTAATTGGCTTTCTACAGCAGACTGCAAACTCCAGGAGAATAGAGGTGATTTCTCTTATTCACTGCTGTTTTCTTAACAGTTTGTTTCCTGGCACATTACAGGTGGTTTATTAATATTAGTTGAATCAGATTGACTGCCTCACTACACTGCCAAGGTCTTTCAGACACCTGTCTTTCACAAGTCCATGAACCCACCCACTCAACATTTATTGAGAATCAACTATGTGCCTGCAAACAGCATAATCTCCAGCAGTGCATGAGAGCACGAAACACAGTTCCAGCACTGAATAAATTCACAGACTGTATAGGGGAGGGTGTAAAAAAAAAAAAAAAAAAAAAAGTGTGCTGCTTGGTAGAACAACTTGTTTGAAAGTAGACTTTTGATCTATGCCTGGAAAGTATATATCCTTTCTTCTCACAGGCCACAGTGATTGCTTTATGAACAGATATGGGATACAAATGGATGTGATTAGAATAAATCTAAGAACCTTTGTAATATTTGCAAGAAAGAACACTTTGCTTTTGTGCTTGTTATGAACTTTACAGGCTGAGTATTGTACCAGTCCTACTGTCACCTCATAAGACTAAGGAAATAAAGCAAATAAGGAAGAGCAGAAACTAACAGACAACGAGAGATTGTTGGAGACCCCAAAATACTGATGGATTTGTTTTATTCCTGGATATTTCAGTTATATGAATCAACAAATTCCCTCTATTATTTATATGTTTTTGTTTATTGCATTAAGTCAGTTTGAGTTGGACTTCTATGACATGTGATGGAATTTCTTACTAATACATAGAGTCACAGATAAAACAATATCTTAACTAACTCTTGAAAGTTGAAGAGCAGTTTGCCGGGAATAAAATAATATTAATAACAACATTATATTAACTCTACTTTGTTGCAACACTGTTAACATTATTTTAAGTGATTTGCCTAGAGTAAGAAAGAATTTATGGAAAAAGTCAGAGGCATAAAAGGTAACAGCATATTTGAGTATATAGTGAACAATTCAGTATCTTCAATAAGATGTTTACTGGGAAAATTAAGATCCAAAAGTAGAGACGAGCGTGAAGTACACTGCTGCCATCAGATTGCAAATAATTCCATGTGCTATGTTAATAGCAACCCTGATTCCATTTATATTCAATAAAAACATACAAATGTAGTCAATCAAGCCAACCAGAATTTCTCATAACCAGAGTTCTTAAAAAATAAAACTGAATTGCATCCAAATTTCATTTCATAAAAAGCTTCAAATGTGTGTTATAGCAGAAATCTAGGGAACTTAAGTGACTTGTTCTAGGTGAAATTAGGCAACTAAGTATTAACCAAAACAAAATGCAATTTTCAGTTGCAGATCTGGAACTCTTTCCAAAATGCCCCATGTACCAGCCAGTTTCCATAGCCCTCACAGACACCTAACACAGGATTAAAGAAATACAGACTTTAGCACCAAATAAAATTGGTCATTTTTCCGGTTCTATGACTTAATAATTATGTGACCACCAGCAAGTGGCTTTACTTTACAAAGTCTCTTTCTTATTTATAATGTGGGAACTGTATGTCCCTTTTCTTCATAGGGTTATTTTGAAAAAAATAAATGATAATATATTTAGCACAATGCCAAAAGTGCCCACATTTAGTCTTTACCGGGTGAGGTAAATCTAATCACAACAAAATATGAATTAACACATACTGCATGTGAGAAATCATATGCAAGTAATATTAAACTGGGTTCTTTGTTGATTCTAAAGAAACTATCTCTACAAGGTCCTTTGTTTCCTCCACCTGAAATGGCCACTTGTGGTTCTCAAGCCCCTTGATCAGAGGTTTGTTTGAAGTGATTAATCAAATATGCATGGATCAATTTCCAGAACCAGATGAGAGGGAAGCAAATTGGTTAACACCATGTTGGCGTGAGCCTGCTAAGTGGCAGACCAGCAGCTGGACATACAGAACAAATAGAAAGACTATTGACATGTAAGGCAAAGCGCAACTAATAGCTGATACACATTTACACTGTTGATTGTTCCTTGGGCTCAAGGCCAAGAGTTAATCCCATGATAGAGAAACTACCTGTAGACCACAAATTTTGCTCCAGTGAAATATCAGGAAGCATGAAACTTACTCTGCTGGGATGGCCATCAGATTGCTTAACTTCAGCTTTGGTTCTTCCTTCTCATCTGTGCTTTGGAACCTGGTAGAAAAATAAGGGAAAAGAGTTATTTAAAGATCTGGAAGTACTAGCTGGAGAAGAAGGAAACATAATAATTAACCTGTTGTGCAAGAATCTGGGCAAAGAGTAATGATTCTTCCAGGAACTTTGAGGACAGAAGCATTAGGCCTTTACATGAGAACAAAACACTGGTACTTAGACATGTTATAATCCCAGGTAGATTTAAAGACTGAAGAGTGAGCTGAGAGAAAGGTTAAGAAAATCAACAGAAAAACACAAAGAGAAAGGGAGAGTCAGACGCATCATAAAATGATGCATTTATTCAATATTTTAAGACCCACCATATATAAATCCCATAATTGGGTACTGATAGCAGAGAGCCAATTACAATCTCCACCTTTGAGGAAGTCAAACTCTTGAAGACAAGAAATCTAGCAAAACAGAGAAGTATAATGCAAAATGATGTTGGGCCAAGGCTTAAATAACAATAAACAGACAAGTGTTAGGAGTAGTAAGACATGAAACAAAAGAATAAAATGAGAAAATCTAAGCTATTCAGAGTTGTTCAAGAAAAGTAAAATTTGCATGGAGCACTGGGTGTGGTAAAAAAATAATGAATACTGTTTTTCTGAAAATAAATAAATTAATTAAATTAAAAAAAAAAAAAAGTAAAATTTGGGGCACCTGGGTGGCTGTGGGTTAAAGCCCCTGCCTTCAGTTCAGGTCATGATCCCAGGGTCCTGGGATCAAGCTGAGCCCTGCCCTGCACTGGGCTCGGAGAGCCTGCTTCCTACTCTCTCTCTCTTTGCCTGCCTCTCTGCCTACTTGTAATCTCTGTCAAATAAAATAAATAAAATCTTTTAAAAAAAAGATTTAAAAAAAAAGAAAAAGAAAATTTGGTAACTTGTAGATGGCAATGTGCAAGGTTTGTGGGTTTTTTTTTTTTAACTAAATATGATGGCAGATTTTCCTTGCTTTTGGTTTATGAAAAGATGTGTACTAAAGGAATAAATCCAAGTCAGAACTTCTTTTAACTACAGTTTATTTTTTTTTTAATTTAAGCCTGAAAAAAAAAAAAATGAAATACATCCAAATATCACTTAGTCATCAAATTTTCAAGTGGTACCTTACTGTGACGTCCCCATCTACATCACCTCTAGTAATATCTGTCACAGGGAAGAGCCAGAAATGATACTAAAAGCTGTATTTAGAGAAGAAAAGTACATTTTGCTACTGGTACAAACTGTAGGTAGTTTATGAATCAAGGATTGAGGTATACTTCAGTATCTATGACAGATGTAACACCACAACTGAACCTTAAGAAAAAGTCATTTCAAACTATTTAAACTTTTGGATGCTCATAGTAATTTTGCCCCTGGACTGACTTGGAGGGATCAACGGTGCAAAAAGAGAAACGAGCTATAGAAATAAGCTTCTGGAAGCTAAAGTGGTTTTTGTTTTCTTCTGGCTCTGGATTATGATGAGTTATATGTTGTCTTACTTTGGCTTTAACTGAAATCATTAAGATCAAAAGTATTTATTTTGGTAAGGAGAAAAATCTATAAAAGTTTAGTTTTTTAACACACGCTGAGATAACCCATTAGGCTGGTGTATTTACATTTTTTGACCTGCTATCAAGTGAGTCAGTCGCGTCTGATTTTTTAGCAAGGATTAGGACAGAGGTCAGTTTCAAAGGAAACTTTTATATTAAAAAAAAAAAAAAGGTAGTAAGCCTACTAGGAATCAGAAAATTTTGAAGTTTAAATTTTAACACTGGACAAGCCACCTGCCATAAAATGAAGAGAAAAGAGAGCTTAAGAAGAAATGATAAATCCATGCAGGAAAAAACCTGTATTTTTCAAAAAAGATGTGTTGCTTAATTGGAAGCGGGCTAGGAGTACTTTGCATCTGTCACAGATTCTAGGCTACGGAGAATAGTTAAAGCATCCTAAATTGTCCCAGGCACTCTTTGTAGATCTTAGAGTGTGGAATCACTCTGCAAAGAGCCCTAAGTGAATAGTGTTGCCAGATTAATGTCCCAAGTGATCTGGGAATTATTCAAGGGCTTCCTTGGTTGGTTTTGCTTTGAAATGTGGACTCTATTTCTGGCACACAGCAACTTAGTGGTCCTGAACCCAGGTTCTGAACTCAGAATAAACCTGAATTAGAGGCTAAGTCCTGGCAGCTTCCTCACACGAAAAGTAGTGATAATTAACAGTACCCATTTCATAGAGTGGTTGGGAACTTTCTATGAGCTACAGTGGACAAAACACAATGCATGTCAGATACAAACCCTATCAATATGAGCTTCTATATTTATTCTTATTAATAGAAATAATAATATTTCAGTCCACTGGACTCTAGGTCATGTTTTGTTACATCACAATGGATGTTATAACAATACAAACCACATAAGATTCTCATCATATTAAATTGATAATAGGAAACCTGGTTTAGAACAAAAGTTATGCTTTCATAACATAAAAGCAAAAGCAAGAACAGTTAATGTTTCAGAACTTATAATTTTGTATTTATTATTACACTTCATCTGTAGAAACATTCTACAGATAATGAAATTGACATTCAGAAAGGTGAAGTTAATTATTCAAGTCCACCCACCCAGTTGCAGATAAGATAAACCCAAGCCTTCTAAATAAAGGTAAAATATACTTTATTTGTTAATGCTTTTAATAGCAATAGTACCAGTTGACTCTTGCTCTATAACAACTCTCCCCAAAACTTAGATGCTTAAAGAAACAAACATATGTTGCTTTTCCTTGTGACTCTGGGTTAGATGGGATACTCTTCTGGTCTGGGCAACTTTAACAAAGTCTAGATGACGTTAGATAGCTTCACTCATAAGTTGGAAGTCTAGTTGGCTTAGGAGGTCTCTCTCAGCCAAGATGCCTCATCTCTGCCTCATCATCCATCATGATGGTCTAGGCTTTTTCATAGAGTGATCTCAGAGGGCAAAGACAGGAAGTGAGCAAGTCCTACAACACAAGCATTTTTTATGCCTCCATTTGTACCATATTTTGCACTGTTTCATTAGCTAGACAGATCATATGGCCAAGTTCAGAGTCTCTACATACAAATAGGCATGAACAAATTAAAGTATTCATGGTAAACTTGTCAAGAGTTTAATATCCCATAACCCTGACTGGTAGGATTCTGGGTTTTTGTTTTACTTTTCTTCATGTCCCAAATTTTTCAAAATGACAATTATTTTTAAAATAAAAGCCATTTCTTAAATAATTTAGAGAATTGAGCCATTTTCTGGAGAACCACAAGTCCTTGTTGCGAGCTTATTTCTTTTTGAAGTGAGAATTAAACTTTTATCTAAACCACAACAGACGTTATTTTTAGTATTTCTCAGGGATCTCTTTGTCCTTCTTACCTTATTGCTCTACACACTCATCCAGTGTGAGTTCATGAATTCTTGTTCCTTTGATTTTGATTTATATGTTGATAACTCCCAAATTCATACACCCAAGCACAGTCTTCATATAAGTGTTTCCAACCTGTCTTTCCAAATTCCTGCAGTACATTTCCCCTTGGAAGAGGACCATGTCCCTCTCTTCCACTGTATCTCTTTTGTGTCTCATTCACTCATTTCTCACAGATTTCTCACAGGTCTCCCAGTTTGTTTTTTGTCTCATTCCCCCTTGGCCCATTTTTCCACAGCTGGGAGCTCAGCTTTGGCACACAAGCCTTTGCATTGCTGTTTCTCTTCTTTGAAGCTCCAGAAGTACATTTTTCTTCTTTCAATGAAAATTCATCTTCCTGATAAGCTTTTCAACATCCACCAAAATAAGGGCAGTAGAATATTTGAGAGAATCCAAAGAATGTACCACAATATTTTTCCATTGTTGATTGTAGAAGGCATGAATTCCTAGGGAATTCCAGAAAACAAATATATCTGAATTCTTAAACATTTCATTATTCATGTTTTAAAAGGGGCAAAAAAAAAAAAATGACTTTATTGGCATTTACCTCCTATTTGTTCATGTCAAAGGCAAGAGTAGACACTTTCCATACAGTTTTATTCAAGAGATAATCCCAAAATTAGGTAACTCTAAAATTAAATGATATATATGTATATTTATTAAAGTTTAAATTTATTAAATATATCCAGTCATATGGCACTCCATATCTTAATGAAAATAACTTAATACAACAAATACTTTTAAAACAATATCAAGAAAACACAGCCTTTTAAACCATTCATTAACACAGTTTATCTGGAACAGTTGCAAAGCACTGTGGATCCTTATACTTAAGGAAAATGTTTTAGTAGGTTACTGTTTCATAACAAGAGAAAAATTATGTGTTAGTAGAAACTTTTTCCCCCACAAAGAAATTCGTAAGTCGAACTGAGAATCCTGTCCAATATTTGCCTCTAGTGAATATTTCCATCTAATTATAATGTAATTAAACCCATGGGGTTTAGAGTAAGGGTGAATTTTGAGAGTTCCCAAACCTTCAGTCTCATTTTTTTCATTTGCATAATGAAACAATTATGTCTATTTTATAATGATATAGTGGAATTCAATCTTTTATTCAACTGAAGTTTATTGAGTACCCATTATATAATAGGTTATTATTAGTAATGAACAAGATACACACAGACAACTATGCTAAGCTTACCATTGAATGGAGGACAGTTTTTTAATGAGTGTGACAAAGTAATTAGCACAGCACTCTGCACATAATAAACACTCAATAAATGCTGATCATTATTAGCATTGTTATTCCATCTCAAAGAAGCAATAGAGTATGTCATCATTAGACTAAAGGAATAAAAGGCCAGGGTGTGAAATCAGTTGTGTTCATATGAGCATGTGTACATGCACATACACACACACACACACTTGCATACCCACACAAAGATACATATACTAAATCCGAATATACAAACATGTCAAGGATTTTGCCATCTCCACTATGATTCTTTATTTTAAAGGTATAAAATCCAACACAATTTCTTTTAGTACTGAAGGCTTAGGATTCAAACTAATTTAATAAAGATTTTAAATGAAGTTGGAATAGTCAGTGACTCATAGGTCAGAAGTGGGTGGCAGGGACAGAAGAGAAGGCCTCAGGCAGAAAAGAGACTTTTAGTACCAGTTTCCCATTCAAAATGCTATGAGGTATTATTTCTTCTGTTATTTTAACCTGTGGTTGATGCATAAGTCACATTTTCCCACACTTCTGTCCATGAAACTATTTGTTTAGAGAATTTCTGAAAGCTTGTCAAGCACCCCTAAAACCCAACAAAACCAAAGATTAAGTAAAATTTTAAGAGTCATAAACATAAGATTACATGTTTAAAGATTCTTACAGAATCAGCTGCCTCTTGTTTAAGCAAAAACTATGCAATTTTATGAATTTAGCATTATATCCAAGATTTTGTTATAAAGACTATTTTGTCTGAATTTTATAATATTGGTTGATTGTCCTTAGTAATTTAGAAGTACATAAAGCAAATATAAATATACTTTTAAACCTGCACAATACCAAATCAAAGCTTTTCATAGTTTGCTTTCCTCAGTATTATACTCATGAATGTATTAATGTATGAGCAAAAGTTCTCTGGGCTATAATTTCAATACAGAAGGGCTGGGTTGTCTTAACTGTTGTAAATTGTATAAAATGTATTTGAGGAACACAAATTATTCCAATAACCCAATAACATATCTAAGCTAATAACTTACTTGGAATGTCCGGAAGGTCCTAGTAATAATAACAATAGTAATAAAAAATAACAATAAATAAAATAAACTTCCTTGTTTAATACGAATTCATTTAACAAAAACTCACTCATTTCCAAGCATAAAAGTCCTAAATTAAAAATATAATTACAGAATAGTATGCTAGGACAACTAACAAAAGTCTATAAAAAACATAGGAACGATTATGAAATATCTTTGCCAGTCCTTTAATAAGAGCAAGGATGGAGAATCAAATGGGAAATATTGCTGTCCTTCTTATGGTCACCATAATACATCTATCTCATCTGAAACCATTAAAGATAAATGCTTAATAAACTAAACATTACCTTAGATACTTTTGGCAATTTGGTTATGCCAACATGATATTACGGACATTGTAAAAAGAAATAAAAAGCAAATACAAGCATGGGTGTGTTTAATATAAATCTACCTTATGAATCAACACCAATAACCAGTATCATTCACTGCTTAAGATACAATGATTAAGGAGGAAAGTGTGTATATTAATTAAACAGCCAGGATGAATAGAGGGCATTGTATGTGGCACTTAGTTGACTAGATCCTGTCGGTGATTCACAAGAAGGATATTTATTTTTCAATACATGCAGAGCACTTGCTAAATGACAGAAATCTAACTAGTGAGTATATAGCAGGAAACATAATAACAAAGTCCTCATGCACTATGGGTCTGGAAAGACTGATGAATAAATAGGAAATTGAAATCTAATGAAATATATACCATAGTATAGGAAATGTAGGATTACACAGGGAATCAGGAAATGAAGTTGGTATAGATTTGAAAAGTTCAGACAGGAAATGTGAGAATGTAACTTTATATGGGATGGAGGTTAAAAGTTAGTGTTTAAAGATAAAATACTAACTAGGTAAAGTGAAGTAAGCTTACCAGAATATTAATTTAAGCCAGAAAGTAAGGACTTGTTATCATAGACAAGTCAACTATGGGAGTGACAGATTGAAAGTTTCATTTAAATATTAGGCATATAATGATGATGCAATGATTAAAAAACCATGTAGCATTATCTAAGCCTGGGTGTTGAAAACCTAGGCTCTTCCCTTTATTGAACAAGAAGGGGAAAAAAAAATAGACCAGATATTTTTGAAAAGAAGAATCAAAAGACATAGTGACATATTCGATGTTGTGTATGGGAAAGAGACAGAATTGTGGAAGGCAACTCTATGATTTGAGTTCAAGGACTTAGAAATGTGAGAACTGCTATACTCAATTTTATCTGGAAAGGAAGGACAGTTTGGAGTATAAGATTAAGTTCATTTGGCATCCACTTCAATCTACACTATTGCTGGTTGAGAAAAAACACAGGAAGAATGCAGGCTGAAGACAAGGGCTGAAGATGTCCTTTGGGAATTATCTGCAGGGGATCAGAAATGAAACCATGAATACGCTGTGAAACAGCAAAGTCTCAGGTAGAAGATTCAAGTAGAAGGTTCTCACATATCAAACATCCGAGGGCATCCAAGAAGCATAAGAACAAAGGTACAGTTACTGGCTATCGGGTCATAAAGGTCACCTCTAATCTTATATTTTATTTAAATTCAACTGATTAACATATAGCATATTATTAGTTTCAGAGGTAGAGTTTAGTAATTCATCAGTTGCATATAAAATCCAGTGTTCATTACATCACATGCCCACCTTAATGCCCATCACCCAGTTATTCCCTCTACCCACCCTCCCCCTCCAGCAGTCATCAGTTTGTCACCTGTAATCATTATATAGTATTTGCAAGAGTTCATGGGTTTGGAAGAAAGGGGAGTCTTATTTTCATAGTAAAAACGAGTGAGTAGGTAGAAGTTGAAACAATGGAGAGTCTCTTTCGTCAAGATTTTGATGCTAACTGGAAAAATTAAAAAGCAGCTATAAGTAATAGGATCAGGAAGGTGTTTTTTTTGATGTTTTAATAATAGATTTACTAGAGTTTGTTTGAGAAATAGCCTTTAAAGAACATCAGTTGGGCATCAAAGATGCAATAGTTAATAAATAGTAATGACTACCCTCAAGCTGTTCACACAGTAGTGGACTCTTCTCCAAAAAGCCTGAACAGAAACATGAGAGTATATTAAGTTGAAGATCAAGGAATTTGAGAGAGTTTTTAGCAAAATTCAGTTTGTAACATAAGCAGCAATATTTCACTAAGAATGAGGGCAGAAAAATGGAGGATGGATGGATGTTTCAAAGAGAAAAGAATAATAAGTGAGAGAATAGCTTTGTGACATTTGAGAGGTGGATAAAAGGGTTGATGTGATGACAGGTATGATCACAATGAAACTCCGTAGAATAAGTCTATAATTGTCACAATTCTTGTGCATTTTCTTTCATCAGCATCCCATGGCCTGACAGCCACAACAGAGTAAGCACTGAGGGTAATAAATGCTGGAGGAATGATGTGTAGGAAATAAGCATCATCTTTGAAGATTAAAAAGCAAATATAGTGACATAAAGTTAGATTACACAAAGTATAGCAATTTTAGTCCTGTAGCTGATTTGCCTTAAAGACTAATGATATAGCACAGCTAATAATATTGCTAATAGGCATCAATAACAAACATCAAATATATAATTATGGTATAAATCTCAATGATTCATTTCTGGTATGAACCTGCATGTGATTTAATACAGAACTTGGGAAGTAATAAAAATAGCTTTATGTTTAAGAGCTCTTACATATTCTTGTTAAATATCTGCCTTAGTTCTCACAGGGTAACTTAACTCCAGAGCTAAAAACAGATGAAAATGACAAGCCAAGTATCAAAATCCTAAAATTGGCCTTGGCACCATAACTTGGTTTTTGCCACAGGTTCTTCTGGAGAAAGGCCACAGACAGAATCCCCAGTGACAAGGTCAAGGGTAAGAAGAGCTCTCATAATAATAGGGCCTTCCAATATTGTAAGGCAGAATTGCTATATTGGCCTTGTTTACTTCACTCCCAAGCCTACATACCAAACTGTGGGAAGGAGAAATGACGAACTTGGAGGGCAGAAGATAGAGTTATGTTCTTTATAGCTCTTCAGTTAGACATGTTTGGGGGCAAATAACAGAACCACAAAAATAAGTTAGAAATAAATGTTCCTGTAGGTATACAATAGTCAAAAAGCACATTTATTCACAACCAAGAAATGAAAGCTTGTCATCATAGGGCTTGTGTGAGGGACCTGGACTATTAGAAATTTGTTTCTTTCTCTCTCTCAGATTCTTCTTTCTGTTTCTTGCTGCTGATCTGTTTTTCTTCCAATCTTCTTTATCTCTGATGGCCATTTTTCCTATATTTTTTAATGTGGTCAATCATGAGCTCAGCATAAGTTTCCCAGTTGATTAATTCACATTCTCAGTCTAGCTAGGAGAGATCACCCAATCGATTTCCAGGATTTGGGGCAGGGAGTTTCCTCAAGAAGTGTTTAGGTGAGGAAAACATTTAGCATTTCCAGTAGGACAGTATAGAATTTCACCAAGAATATGTATTCCAGACCACGTCTAAATAGAGCAGCTGACTCTAGTGTTTTAAGCAAAAACATTTTTGAGTAGATTGTCCACACAGCCATCAGTTAAAAGGTTTTCACATTATGCTTTAAGCTCAGCTGGAGGAACAGGCTTAGGTTATCAGACTATGTTGTCCTGCATTTTTCTGAATGCTGAAAATAAATACATCACAACAATAAGCTGGGAATATACAAGCTTAAAGACTGAGTGTGCAATCTTTCTTGAGATAGGTAATAATCTACTTCTTTGAGGATTCTTATTTTATATTTTCCATTCAAAAATTATCATTAAACATTTTAGGAAAACTAAAATCAAGTCTCTTTGGCTTTCAAGTGTGGTAGCTTGAAGAAATAAAAAGTATTGGCTATGCTTCCCTGGAAGAAACCAACAGAATACAGTAACATATACTGTAAGCCTATCCCTACGTAGGGGTTCATTACTTTAGTTATTTATGAATGAGAGACAGTGAGAGGGAGCATGTGTGCACAGGTGAAGGAGCAGAAGGAAAGGGACAAGCAGATTCCACACAGAGCACCAAGCCCTCATTGGGGCTCAATCCCACAACCCTGAGATCATAACCTAAGCTAAAATCCAGAGTCAGACCCTTAAGCAACTGATCCATCCAGGAGCCCCCAGACATCGTTACTTTATTAATTAACAATTTACATCCATATTTTTAAGTTTCTACTAAATCAAACTTAGATTCAGCTCTCTTCAAAGAGGGTATGACTTATTTCATGAAAGTCATTTATACTGAAGAAAGCTCAAAAACTGCCACCACCTCCTCTCCTGTTTCAATCTTGATCCAAGCAAGGAGCTTGTTTTAAATTGGATCCTCACACTTGAGTCAGATCTTTATAGGAACACAGCAAGACAGGAAACTTGTCCTGTGTGAATCATATCTTCACCAACTGTGTTAACCTGCAAAGATGGCGAAAAATGATTGAGTGCCTCATGCTGAAACTACAGATCAAATCTCTTTAACAACTGATTTCAGAGAGATATATTTTATGTTCCTTAAATGTCCTTGTTTGTGTAGAATATTGCTTCAGGCAGGCAACTCATCAACAATTGCAGGAAAACTTCATCATGTAAATATTTGGAATATAACAGACTTATCACAAGTTTTAAGCCATATTGTATGGACTGAATTGTATATTCCCAAAATTCATATGTTGAAGACCATCTCTAATGTGACTGTATTTGGAGATAAGTCTTTAGGATGAAATTAAGGTTAAATAAAGTCATAAGGGGGGCTCTTAATTTGATAGGACTCAAGGCTTTATAAGAAGAGGAAGAGAGAGAGTGTGTTCTTTTCTGCATATCCATGCACCTACGAAAGGCCATTTGAGCCCACAACTAGAAGGCAACCACCTGCAAGCCAGGAGGAGAGTTCTCACAAGAACCCAATTATGCTGACACACTGATGTTGAACTCAAGTTGCTCCAAAATTTGCTGCTAATCATCAAAGGAGAGATCTTTAAGCATGAAGGAGATTGTGTATTTGTAAATTCTAAGATGGCCTTTAATTAATTAAAGTATCAATTATAAACATGTGCTACATTTGGGCAGGTTGTGGATACACTTATTTTCTTGCAGTTGTGGAATAAATGCTAAAATATAGCTCTAAAGATAATTAAATCTTAAGCTGACACTTTATGAAAATAATTTTGATTCATAAGAAAACCCAATAGCTCTTAAAATAACTGAATTAATCGTGAAATGATTTTAGTATAGTATGATTAAACATGAAGATGAAGTCATTATTATATTATTAATTTATATACTACAAAGATGCAATTAATGTTTGTGATTTTTAATTTACAAGTTCCAAATACCAGTAAAGCCTGCTGCTAATTTGGGTCTTTGGTTTATCACTTCATTTGCCTCATTTTATGTAACACCACCTAACTCAGAGGAGAATTTCCGAATATGAATAGAGAAGGTAATTTTAGAAATTTAATTAGTGACCTGTCCCACACTGATTATGTTTGGCTTTGGATCATTGATTTCCCACCCCCACCCCCCAAAAAATTATCTCTAAAAATTCTAGGAGCTAAAATGAATAAAATAAATGATTTATTCATGATACAATCCCTGTATACTTTTCTCAAAATAATTCAGGTTTATCTCTGTTAATAAAAATGGACTTACAGAGTAATCTATATGGATAGCTTTTAAATAGAGTGTTTCTTTTCAAGGCTGCATGGTATTTCATTGAGGACTTTTAATATTATCTGTGTGACAGATGGGAAATATTAAAATATGTATATTATTTGGGCTATTGAGAGATGAAAGTGTTTTCATATTTTTGTGAGATAGAAGCACTTCAGGTGAATGGCAACTCTATTTTTAATTATTTTGTTAAAATGAAATACATTGAGCCAGAATGTTAAAAAATTACCTTATGGACATGTTAAGATATTGCAGATTACAGTTGTTCATCTCAGACTTCCTTTCAAAAGATAAAAAAGAGAAAGGATATACTATATTTAACTTTTTGTACATTCAACAAAATATTTATTGAGTACCTATGGGCTATGTACACTAGAAACTAGGAGTCTATGATGATTAAAAATAGATCTGATTTCTATTTTTACAGAACTTCCAGTCTAGTAAGGGACGATGACACTAATAAAATAATCATGTAAATCAACACAGAACTGCAGATGTGGTAAATGATGTAAAAGAAAAATTATATATTACTCAGAGTACTTTGGGTGAGGAGAAAAGCATGGAGATACCCTGACGTTGAAAAGAACTGACTGAGGAAGCTCCTCAGAACTGGGAAAACAAGAGGAACCTTGGTGAAAGACATTTATGTTTATCCTAAAAGTAATGAAAAATTTTAAAGATTTTAAGTATGTAGAGATAAGGACTGATGTAATTAAATTTTTACTTTGAAAACCTGTGTAGTCTAAAGAATAAATTAGTAGAAGAAAGTCTGGATATGTGCAGACCAGTCAGAAGGTTATTCTGGAAGTCTAAAAGAGAAGTCTTATTACACAGATTGCAGTATTGATGATGATAAGGGTAAGGAGAAATAGCAAATCAATAGAATCTGGTAGTGGATTGGATGTGTAAACCCCCCAAAAACAGATTTTCTGCTCTTAGAGATTATAGCACCAGTGTTAAAAATAAAAAGAAAGAAATATCGACTCAGTTTATGGTATAGAAACCTCTCTACCTTTGCTGCCAATGAGATAAACACACTACAACATGAACAAACAACTCTTCAGTATTGAGATTTCTTAACCTACAAGGGCTCCAAATACCAATATCCTTTTCCTGGTTCATTACATGCTGCTCTAGCGGCCTCCAGGTCTTCCCTTAGTTTGTTGTATCCATCTGTAATTTTGTCTCTGAATTTTCATGTGAGTTAAGTCTACTTCTGTAGAAACTATTTCACTCCCTGAGTGAAATTAACCCTAATTTGAAGGACATCACTTAGGACTTATTCATAAGGGTACTGACATTTCACCAGGGGAAGACAACTCTTGAATGCTGAAGATTTCTGGTTGCTAGGCAACCCAGGAAAGTAGTCTAGAAATTCTTAGAAAATAGGTTGTGCATACTAGCCTTCTCAAGTGGTCATATATCCAAGCATGACCATAAAAGAGTTAAATGTACATTTATAAGAAAATTCTATTTCTAAGTCTTTCTATATCACTTCCTGGTGAATTATGAAGAATTCTGATTTGAGATATAAATCAAGCATTAAGAAGATAACATAATGAGTTAAGTAGCTTTTCCAATATTTGAATCAACTTAAGTTTGTAATGGAGATTTTCTTTTTTTAACGGAATCATTGTTACCCCAAAATTTAAAGCATGATCTCAAATATTCACATCACCTAAATAATCTATTTTTCCCATGAAGTCAAAATTAGGACCTCAGTCATTTTTGTATGAATCATCTGGCTACTGAAGCACTATCTATGAATTCACAAAGGCAAATTCTCCCATTCATTTTGAAGTTGTGCATTTTGACTTTCCCTCTCAAGATAAAGTCTCTTACAAAATCAAAGGAAATAATAAAATCTTCAAATACCAAATTGGCTTTCTTGTCAATGTTCCCCCCCTGCCCCCCAGTATCCTATCTCCTGGGTTTGATTTCTTCTAAGGAAGAAATTTCACATTTTGAATTTTGAAACAGAAAAGTTAAATTCTTATTGTAAGATTTCCAACTGTCAGTTTATAAATATGTGTGTAAAAATAGAGAAGTATATACTTTATGAACAGACATTTTCCATTTGTTAGTCTTAAAAGAATAAGGTGTAGGAATTCCATCCCAGTTTTCTTATACCTGTTTCTTCATCTGGGAATACCCACCTTCTGACACTGCTGCTGACAATGTCTCCCCCAGTATGACAGTTTCATTATTTTACTTATTTTCTGTGGGTTGTATGAATTCAAAATATTCTAATTTTAAACAAATCTCACCTTAAAGACTTTTTAAGAGAAAACACCGTTTTCTAGTAAAAATTTAAATCAAAGATCTTACACATGGTAGAAAAATGAAAAGAAAAATGAAAAGAAAGGCCCCAAATACTAACATTGAAAGCCTAATACCTCCCATTTTATATCAGTTTTGCTCCTCTATTTTGAACTGCACATGCATTCCTTTTGATTCTATGGGCCTCTTGAATAGTTTTTCCTTCAGTTGTTTATTATTATTATTATTATTATTATTATTATTTTTATTTTTTTTAGTAGCACTTGATTTCTTACATTTCTCTTCTTGGTATTTAACCTTTGCTTGTTAAAACTAGAATATGTATTAATAGCTTTCCATTATAAATATATGCCATTATACAAATGTGAAATATAATGAAAAGAAACCTTCTATTCTTCCAGCACTCATTCAAAGATAACCACCGCTGGGATGCCTGGTGGCTCACTCAGTTAAGTTGTCTACCTTCAGTCATGATCTCTGGGTCCAGAAATGGAGCCCTGCATTGGGCTCTCTGCTCAAAGTTGAGTCTGCTTCTTCTTCTCTGTATTCTCTCTTGCTTTCACTCTCTCTCAAATACATAAATAAGTCTTTTAAAAAATTTTTTAAAAAGATAACCACCATTGATGCTTTTCTTATAATTTCAGAGTAACTACGCAAATAAGATACTTAAGAAATCATTTCAAACATACTATCTTCTTTTTTTTTTAGATTCATCAAATATTTTATTTTCAAATTTATATCTCCTTTGTGAAGTAAATGAAACTGTATATATTAAATATAATCCTATCACATGTAACAGTTACTAGTGCATCCCAGGACATACATAGGTCAGGTCCTACTCAAGGCATCACGGATAACTGGATTTAACTTTCTTTTCTTTTTTTTCATACTATCTTCTTTACAAAGACCAAAAGTGGAAATCCTCCAATTACACCTACACATTTTCAAGAACAGTGACTTTGAAGAGCAGAGTCAGAATTTTAGACATGTTCATCACTCAACTTACCAATGAAGAAATAACTCCAAGATACTTAAGTGACTTGTGGTAAAACAGCATGCATTGGCATGAGAAATGGGGGACAGCTCCCCTGTGTGGTTCCACTATTATTTAACTATAATCACAAAGCCTAGAGTATTTTCAATGCTGGACAAAAAAGACCAGCAAATTGTCTGTAATACAGATTACTGGACCCGTAATTATTCAATGGATCAGAATTTCTAGTGGAGAAACCCACAACTTTTATTCAAAGGTTGCAAAGCATTGCTGATGACCAGAAAGTTTTGCAAATCACATGAAATCTTGCCATTGGTGTAAATGAACTCTTTCTTCCTTCATAACTCTCACATTATAAATGGAATTGAGGTAATGTGTTCAGTAACATGCTAACTGCAGAGAGATATATAAAACACTAAGAAATGAAGCTTGTCCTTGAGGACTGGGCAGTAGGGGATGGTGGGAAAAGGAAAAAGGAATAAAGACATCCTAAACTAGTAATTACAATTTAAATGCTATAATTCAGGTATAAAATGTCATGTGAGTGCTATGGGATGAAGTTTGTCTCTAGAAAGTAGGTTTAATTCCCTAATCCCTGTGAATGTGATTTTTTTTTTTTTTTTTGGCGGGGGGGAATGGGTCTTCGGATGTAATAAGGTAAAACAAGGTCATAAAGGATTAGAGCAGACCATAAATCCAGTGACTAGTATTCATATTTCTGCATAAGGAATAAGAGAGAGCCACAGAGATACAGAGAAACACATATAGATTAAGGCCATGTAAAGATAGAGGCAAGGAAGGATTTTTCCTAGAGCCTTCACAGAGACCATGGCCCTGCTGATACCTTGATTTCAGACTTCTAGTCTCCAGAACTAGAGAGAATATATTTTTGTTTTAAACTACATAATTTATGGCAATTTGTTAAAATGGAAAACTACTACAGGAATCATTTAAGTAGCTTCATTTCTCAGGAAAAAAGAAACAGAATGGTCAGTAAAATTTATAAACATTAGGTAAATTGAAATCTTTTACATCTTGTGACTGCTGTGCCCAAGTCCTCTGGAAAAAAAATTATTTTAAGGCTGTGCTTATCTTTGTTTTTCATGAACATGAAATGAATAAAACACAGAGATATAAAGCTTTGGAATAAAATCTATTTTAAAATTTAGTAAATGCAAACAAAATATTTGAAAAATAAACTTTTTTAAACTACATACAGTAAAAAATCTAAATAACTTTTTTTCTTAGTGAGATATATACTGTACTCAATTATGTTACAGTTAATATAATAAAAGACTATGTGCTCTGCATTATATAGGCCAAAATCCCACAGCTACTGTTGAGACAAGGAGATAGAAGGGTCTAGCACAGAAAAAATGTTAAAAGAATGGTACTAATTGCAAAAATGGAAGAAATGGGAAACAGACATGTTAACAAAAACATGAATCCGACTTTAAGAATGAAACCTTTGGATCAAGGTAAGAAGATAGAGCTGTTATACAGCTATTTATCATCTAAATTAAATACTCATAAATGCAACTACTATCATAGAGGATGAAGCCTGATGAAAGAAAGATTCAATAAGAAGATGCCAATTGAAACTTGAAGAAATCTGAACTGAGATTCAGTTGTCCTGATTTGGAGTAAACAGCCTAACCCTTTACACAGGTAAGTAGATATCTGTGTTGGGTGTCTATCTTATTTTGTTTTGTTTCACTTTTGAACAAAATGTAGAGCTTACACATGTAGTATGACCAGATTTATAAGTTACGGATGGGACATTCATACATGGAAATATGGAACAATAAACTATTGTGGTTGCACTTATGTGTGAATAACACCAGTAGCTACTGTTGTGTTTTCTAACCGAGTTCTCTGCCTCTATTTTCTAAAATGGATTCTATCTGATGACAAAACACATGGATAATCATTATCACTTATAAACTAGCATTTTTGTGCTCTTACTGTATGCTAGGCATTACTCTAATCACACTGTATATACTATGTTACTGTCACATAAATAACAATTCAATAGGTATTTTTTTCCAAAGGTTTTATTTATTAGAGAAGAGAGAGAGACAGAGAGAGCGAGCAAGCGAGCATGAGAGGGTAAAGGGTAGAGCGAGAAGCAGTCTCCCTGCTGAGCAGGGAGCCTGATGTGGAGTTTGGTTTCGAGGTTTGATCCCAGAACTCTGCAATCATGACTGGAGCCATCCAGGCGTACTGGAATAGGTATTTTTATGCCAGTTTGAGTCTAAGTGATTTGCCCTATTGTTCAGCTATAAATGGCAGAATTAGAAATTCAATCCATGTAGGCCTAACACAATATCTTGTATTATTAACCACCAACTTTTGGGGTCTCCCTTTGTCCTCATTTCCTGTATCCCCTCTTTTCAAATTAGTTCAGGAGCAGGGTCAGTGATATTCCACTGTCTACATTGGTGGAAAGCCCTAAAGAAAGTGGAAAGCCCTCCAAAGGCTTTGTCTGACTCCTCTTTAGAGTCCCTCTATATCTTAGGGGGCAGGAGTCCTCAGGGTCTTGGGCTTGGAAAGTCCTTTCTAACATTTCCATAAGGTGAGGAAATAGAGTGAAGGAGAGGTCTCTCATGAAGTCCTAGACCCACAATGGAAAAATTTGGCTTGCTAGTATCACAGGTTCAAACTTTGCATGCCCTTTCCCACATGGTTAAAGATGGGTAATAGTGAAAGAACAGCTTTCAAACTAAAAAGAAATGGAAAATTCAGCCAAAAATTGGAAGGAAAAAGATCAGAGATATACTCAGAGAGGTCACTAATAAGAAACCCAAAGTTCTGCTGTTCCACCTGCAGTCAAAGCCCTAAATGGGTTGCATCTGGGTATGTGGAAGTAGGGAAGGGTGGATAGATAAAAATCATGGTGCCTCACATATGGTGGAAGATAGGAGACATGCTATACATAGCTTACTGTTTAAATTGCTCTTTCTGTTCTTATAATTTTACAAGAGGACAAATCCATCCTAGAGAAGGATGTCAATGAATGGTGTATATTTTATTGATTTTAGTTTTTACTATACAAGCATTCATATTTATCTTAGAAAAAGATAAATACAGATAAGAGCACCAGGGAAATTTTAAATAATCTATATAGAGATGAGTATTTTCATATAATACTCTTTTTATTCTATTCACTTGCATCAATTATATTTATTTAGTTATTTTATTATGTTCAATTAGCCTGCATATAGTACACCATTAGTTTTTTGATGTACTGTTCAATGATTCATTAGCTGCATATGACAACCAGTGCATCGAATATCTTTAATGTGTATAATATACACATATCTATAGATATGTTTACCTCTATAATACACTTATTTTTACAAAAGTAGAGATACCACATACAGCTTTCTATAACCTCCTTTCCCCTTATAAATTCTATAAATACTATCTATTATTGAAACTAAATTTACATAATTTTAATTGTGACATAATATTATATAGAAATAACATCTTTAAAATCCTCTTATAGAAAATTTCAATTATTTTATTTTTTCCTATTGTAAATAATATTGTGATGAACATCCTTGGCATGTGTCTAATTCCATGGTACAGACTCCTAGAATTAGACACTAGTTCAAAGACTATGTCATCTTTTAATACACATTGCCCTCTGGACATGTTGTCTTCTTTACTCCCACAAGCAATATATGAAGATGTCCATTTTCCAACACTCGCCCACACTAGGCCCAGTTGATGGCTTGTTTTAAAAACTATTTTATGTAGGATACTTATGCGTAGGAAGGAACCTTCAGTATAAAATGCAAATGTTGAGAGTATTTCTTTTTGAGTGAAACTATGCAACAAGTTATGTACTGCTCAATGAAGGTCAGATTTGCTAAGGAATATGAATTAATGGTAGATTACATTAATGGTAGGAATATTAGCAATGTTGGTAGATTACCATAAATGTTCACTCTCTCAAAACATTGTTTGATTATATTTTCCAATAATCAGAAACTTCAGTTTTAATGACTTAAATGACATTTATTAACTTTCCTATTATTAGTATAAAATAAACCAGCATGATTTTATAGCCAAAAAAATAATTTATCTGCACCACAGTTCCTATTCTGTGAGTCATAAAATACCACCTACCTGTGACAAGCTTCATGAGCCATTAGAAGGGATTTTCCACCCTCAGCAATGACTTAATGACAAAAAAAAAAGAAAAACAAAACAAAACCAACCAACCAAACAAACAAAAAAACTCTTATACAGTGTACAAATTAGTTTTACTTTCCCAGACAAGGGATTATATTAAAGGTGGTTTATACCTGAAAGAGTCATATGGAAAATCTGTATTTTTGCTTCCTTTTCACAATATATAGATCTATTTCAATGATTAAAAGGCAAGCCAGATATTTTGACTCAAACTTGGCGGGGGGAAGAAGAAACTACAATATGCTGAGTGGCTGAGTATAGTTATAAAGTGTTTATCATTTGCTCAAGGGAAGTGAAAGAATAAAAATATTCCATACTGTACACAAGGCAAAACTACAATCCAATCTCAGCATTCCTACATGTTCATGGAAGATGCAGATTCTGCCTCAGGCTCATGTGTACAAAGATCAGAACCAATGTACTCTTTGCCTAATTTGGATTTGAGTCACTGCCATGAGATTATCAACATCTTAGAACAAAATGATTCTATTTTAGAATTCTGAATAGAGCTTTATTTTGTTTAAGATACCATTTTTAGCATTAGTTGGAACGCTTCTGCCTCAACTGTTAATTTAAGAAATGTTAAAAGTCCTCAAACAATGCAACAATGCCAAGAAAAAGAATTTCATGTGCAAAGTTAAATGGTGGCTCCACCTCCCTGCACAGGATCACTTCTTGGAGGTTACTCATACCAACCCTGGTTAGGATCCATTTTGTGATTAGATAAGTCTGGAAAAGTGAGTGTTTTGTTTTTGTTTTTCTTTGTTTGTTTGTTTTGGTATGTTATCTCTAGAAATTTTCTTCTTTCCTTTTGTTCTTCTTCTTTTTTTTTTTTTAATCACAAGAGTTTTCAAAATATCTGATTACATGAAATATATTCAGATCCCCACTCTTATGTGGCCAGAACTTTGAGCGAGAACCACACCTAAATTCTATAATCCAGTGAGCCCTCCAGGGAAAAAATCAGCTAACTTTCTTTATTAGCATTTCTCCCTTTTAAAATGTATTAATAGTAATTCCCTTTTTTTTGAAGATTTTATTTATTTATTCAACAGAGACAGAGACAGTGAGAGAGGGAATACAAGCAGGGGGAGTGGAATAGGGAGGCAGGCTTCCCACTGGGCAAGAAGCCTGATGTGGGGCTTGATCCCAGGACCCTGGGATCATAACCTGAGCAGAAGGCAGACACTGAACGACTGAGCCACCCAGGCGCCCCACTAATAGTAATTACCTTACAATTTAGTGTCAACAACGGAGCCCGATGTAAAATCATGTGAAACTACATCAGATATATCACATCAATGTATTGTTAGTAATAACTGGCTATTTAAAAGTGGACAATTTGGTGGATATACTTAAGCATCAAAATCAGTATAAGGATCAAACGGCTTGTAGAATAACAGTCAAAAAGGCCTTGCTTCCAATTCCAGAATTTAATAAGTGTGCAATACTTGACTAATTCCTGAGTCCATCTGGGACTCAGTTTTATAGTTTGCAAAGGGGAAGGGCTTTTGTGGAGGTAAATATAATAACATGTATTAAAGTAGGTAGCATAGTACCTAGCACATAAAGGGTGCACAATAATAGATGAATAATTCTTAGGAATTTAAGAACTAACCATCTTCTTTCTATTCTGAAGGCGAACAAACCAACAGGATAGTTTGTTTTGTTCTTTCTGAAGTAACATACATGGTATTTTTCTTCTTTAATTGTTTTTTTTTTTTAATTTAAACAATATCTACTGTATGCTTCAGAAAACTGATACATAAAATTATTGTTTCCCATAATCTCATGTATGCCAAACTATTAAAGGAAAAAAGCTACATGGGAAAAAAAAAAAAAAGACATACTGAATGAGCCCAGGCCCTTCTCTTTGTTTCTTAATTAACTGCCTAACAGTAAACTTTTTTGCAGGGCTTTATTCCTTGAGAATGGGCATAACTTTAAGTATTGTCTGTATACCTTAAATTCCACTACACATGAGGAGATGGGAAAGTGTCTGAGAACATAGGATCTTCCTTAAAGTAGGAGGCAGTGTCAAAAAAAAGGTCTATATTTGCATATACCTTTTCATTAACATTGTAGTGCCCTCCCAAAACATATTAGACAGACATATCCTTCAGGTATGTATGGCACGTCCCATAGGTTGGCTCACTGAACATCCCTTTCAAGCCCCTTTCCCTTGCCTCTGTTTTATCATTCCAGAAATAGTCACACCTAAGAATGAACAGCTCTGGTAGTTGAGCAATCTTCTTTCCTCTTTTCCTTTCTCTTCTCTTAATCCAGACTAAATCCCTAAAGAAGCAATAGCCATCTTGCGGCAAAAGGGACCAAAAAAAAAAAAAAAAAAAAAATTAAAACAAAACCAAAAAACACACAACGGACAGCAAGAATTGAGTTAGCCTGATGATGTTATTGAGACATATACATTCCTAAATTGTTTTTCTTCTGCTTAACAGAAAGCCCTTATTTTAAGCTACTAAAGAAAAGGATTTCTATACTTGCATTTGAATGCATTATGGAATCAAGTCTGACTTTACATCCTCCCTCTGAGAGGATTTCCTTGATCATTAAAATGCTAGATCTTATAAAAGAAACATTTTAATCATTTCATAATTTCAATCTGTGTGTTTCCTCAAGGCTCCCTGAAAATATTTAAAATGCACAAAAGATATAAAGAAGTAACTTCTGCAATGAAAATGTGAATTTCAACACCTTAAAAAACATATTATACTAGTGTGACATGTTCATGGTTCATTTACTTTAACTTACCTTTCAGAAAACTTCTTAGAAAAACTTAGCACTCAAATTAATTTAAAAATCATTTTAAAATTACATGAAATGACATAAGGAGATGACTGCAATAGTTGCTAATGTTTCTTGAAGGAGTCATGGGGCAAGGGAGAGAAAGAAACAGATTAAGAAGCTGCAGACATTTGTTACTTGAATAGCAGCAGGAATGGAAAACACATAGGGGTAACATTTTAAAGCTGTGTGTGGGAGGCACTTGCACAAAATATTTTGTCAACAGGATTTCTGCGTACACCTCTCACACACTGCTTAGGAAATGTACCCCAGAATAGAGATTCTCAACTTTCCTTTTTCTTTCTTTCTTTCTTTTTTTTTTTTTTTTCCCTTGCAAGCTGTCTAGCCTACATAATTAAAGTCCGCCAGCAAAATAGTATTCAGGTACTGACAAGATTGATAGTTCCTCAGCCTTTGCCACAGAGGGACAAAGTTAGGCATTTTTATTTTACTCAGCTGTAGATGTGAAAAATACTCTCATCTGCCTCCGAGAACAATCTCCATTGCTGGTTTCCTCTTAAGTGTCTCTGTCAGGTCCAGATGACATTTCCCCTCCATTTTGCTGATAGACATTCACTCTCTCAAGCACATTTTATTAACATTTGATCAAATGCATTGTAACATCTTGAGCCTTTATTCATAGTAATAAGAAAATTATAAGTTCTCTTAAAGAGCATATTGTGAAGCAGAATCTATTGTAAGATGCTAAGAATCACTGATTTTCTCTTTATTTACAAGTATGTAATCCAAATGTCCCAAGGCATTACCATTGTGTATTTACCAGAGCACATTAACATTTAGACCCAAACTTGTACATTAATTAACTCAAATGTCATCATATAAGATTCAAAGTTTCTTCTGGGCCATATACACCAAAATCTCCTTGCAAAGTCTATCTCTATTATTTCTGAGCTTAACACTCTGAACTTAATACTCTCTCTAGAAATCCTATATGCACAGAAAGAAATTATAAACATGTATAAAAGAAACCTCATTTGAAATGGAGCCTGAAACTCTGAAGCAGGAGCTCTCACACACATACTTGCTACTGCAGCTTACCTCACATTCCTGGGCAGGAACTTCATTTTATTACCTGGCACAAAAAAAGGGAAGATTTCTCCTTGCTAGCCTAGCCAGTGAGAAAGTACCACAACTCAACCAATAAGAAACCATCACCACCCTGAACTCTTGCTTTCCTCCAACAAGCTCTTCCTTCAAAGCAGCTCTTCCCACTGTCATCCCTTTTCTCTACAAAGAAATATTCTATTGCTTTGTTCTCTGGATTTGCCTATGGTTTCCCATAGTTTGCATGTCTCCAACTACAATTCTCCTATTCCTGAATAAATTCATTTTTCTGGTAAAATAACTATTTCTAAGGTTAATAAAACACACACATACATGCAAGAACATAGTTGGTTTATCTTAGAGCAAAAATGAGAAAAGTTTTCTGAAAATAGGCAGACAGTAAAAATTTTTAGGTAGTAAAAGTCATATGGTCTCTGTTGCAACTTAATTTTTCTCTTGTAAGATACATAAACCAATAGACGTACCTGTGTTCTAATAAAACTTTATTTACAGAGACACTGGGTGCCTCAATCAGTTAAGTGCCAGACTTGATTTTGACTCAGATCCAGCCCTGAATTAGGCTCCATGCTGAGCATGGAATCTGCTTAAGATTCTCTCTCTCCCTCTCCCCTGTCTCAAAAAAAACAAAACAAAACAAAAACAAGCAAACAAAAAATGAAAACAAAAACAAAAGCTGTATTTACAAAAACAGCCTGGTGGTAGAGTTGTACTACAAGTTGAAGTTTGCCAATTCCTGTCTTAGACTGTGCTTGAATTGAATTAGCCTCATTATCCACCCTGTGGATAGTCATGTGAGAAAATCTTTGCTACTATATACCATGTGCATTAAGAATGCATTTTTTTCATAGAATTTTTTGTTGTTCCTAGAAACTATGGTTCCCACTTCTGAAGAATCTGTGGATCCCAATGATAAAATGAGTCTATAGATAATATCTGATAGGATTCTACCATTCTAAACAGTTCTGGAGCTTTTGGATCTGACACAGATACTCCATAATTCAGTCCCTAAAGAGGCATGAAAATTTATGAAACTTCTAAACCATTTTAATTACTATTGGAGAAACTTTAGAAATGTTACAATCTGTATACTTTTAAATATTTTACCTGTATAAGCAAACACATGGACAACTGATATAAATCATGGTATTTTCATTTATAGAATGTTTTTACTCAGCTCTAGCTATTCAAGCAAAAAAGCCCTGATTAATAAATATTACCAAAGTATCAAATCGCATATTCTTTAGGTTTATGGTCATTCTTTATTCAGTAAACACTTAATGAAAAAACTATCAGTGTCAGTTACCAGATTAGATACTAAAATGCAATTATAAATAACACAGTCTGTATCCTGAAGGGATGTCAAGAGTGGTTATTAGACTCTGTGTAGATTCTTTAATCGTGAAATCCAAACACCCTTTGCATCTCACTGGCTTGAGTATCCAGGTGGATTTTATAACCAAATTAGAATGACTAAGGGAACAATCAACTTTACTAACAGATTTTACCATTTCCTAGGGATCTTCTCACCCTCAAATCCTTAGTGCTGCTTGAATACGTGGATGAATTAGCTTATCTTCATTTGCTTGATAGAACATAGTCTGCCTTTCTTTTAAGGCCAAAATCTGTAAGTGCAAATCTTTGAATAACCCTGTCTTTGGCAGTTGTCTCCTGACTAAAGAGGTCAGCATCCAGAGTTGCTAATGGCTGTGCCGAAAGCCATAGCTGCTCTACAATGAAGTCACTCTGACTGACGTTATTGTCCCTATTACCACGGGCATCTCACTCATGACTTTCATATTCCTCCTGATTCTTTCCAGATTTCTGCCAATCAATCCAAGTAGTCTCCTTACAATTAAAAAAAAAAAATACTTTCCCCTCTTCAACTGGAACTCAGTAAAGAGTGCCTCAGAGCAAAATTGCTTGGATGCTCAGGGTTATGACGCTTCAGTGATCCAGCTCTTTCCATATATAGTAGTGTTTCTTTACATATCCATAAAGCCAAGATTAGGTCAAGATGGTTTCCCAAATCATCTACACTGTGCCATAACAAACAATCCTTCCACAGTGGTGTTCCTCCTTGACTCCAGTAACTGAGATCTTTGTAATAAATTCATATATCAATTTAGAAAAACCCTCTATAAATTTATTTTTACAAAGAAGATTTTACATTTTTCTGTCAGATAAGATTTTATATTTTTGAATTCTAATTTAAAAATCCATATCTATGGGGGCACCTGGGTGGCTCAGTGGGTTAAAGCCTCTGCCTTCAGCTCAGGTTGTGATCCCAGGGTCCGGGATCAAGCCCCATATTGGGCTCTCTGCTCCACAGGGAGCCTGCTCCCTCCTCTCTCTCTCTCTGCCTGCCTCTCTGCCTACTTGTGATCTCTGTCTGTCAAGTAAATAAAAAAAATCTTTTAAAAAATCCATATCAAAAAAAATAAAATAAAAATCCATATCTATGGGCATTACAAATACAAATAGCTATGTAGTTGTTTGTTTGCTCTCAATATTATCAAGCTATTTGTTTTGCAGAAGTGTGAGTCTTAACTTCACCTACTAAAAACAGCCTAGCTTCCATGTTCTTGTCTAGTCAGAGTCATTTTGCAACTTATTTATAGGATAGTCAGAATTTACTAATTACAGTTAAGTTCACTATAGAATAATCTTCTACTTAGGACATAAAAAGCTCTAGGGAACATCATTCATCCCCAACAATGATAAAAAGTTGCACAATCTACAAAATCGTAATTTTTGACCCTATCAGAAAGGTGTTTGTAAAGCAACTCAGTAATCTGGAGGCCAAAATGAATAAGCTCTTCTAAGGATAAACAAAGTACAAAAGAGTTGTACCTTTGGCAAAGCTTGGATGACACAGGCAGCTACCATATAAGCAGATAAGATAGAATAACATGTAGGACATCAGGAGAAGGAGAGGAGAAGTGATTTGGGGGAAATTGGCAGGGGAGATGAACCATGAGATACACTGGACTCTGAGAAACAAACTGAGGGTTTTGGAGGAGAGGGGGTGGGGGGGTTGGGCAAGCCTGTTGGTGGGTATTAAGGAGGGTATGTATTTCATGGAGCACTGGGTGTGGTGTATAAACAATGAATCTTGGAACACTGAAAAAATAAAATAAAATTTAAAAATATATATAACGTATTGTAAAAGGCCAAGTGTGGGTTAATATGGTATTTTAGAATAGATGCAAGCACCAGACAGAAGTGAAAATTGCATTCATTTGGAAAATATTTACCATGGGCCTCCATTAGATACTCAGAAGAAGTACAAGACTGGAAAGAGTTCTCAGTGGTACAAGATGTAAAAATCAAGTGATAGCCATTAGCATGTAGACACAAAGCACTGCCCACACCAATAACAAGTCTACTAAAGAGCTCTATAACCGCTTGAGAAAGGGCAATAGATTTGTCACTCTCAGAACACAAAGATCTATTATGACTAGGATTACAGTAGCAGATTAAAAAACCCTGTAGTCCTAGGGAAGGAGCAGTGATTTAACTTTGGACCGTAACAAGCAGAAGTCTCTAACTGTTGGACCCAGGTAAGTAAAAACAGGAAAATTGATACTCATTTCCAAGACCCATATGCACAGAGGCTGCTCCAGCAGTGATGGGGGAAGCGTAAGAACACAGAGACAGGGCGCCTGGGTGGCTCAGTTGGTTAAGCAACTGTCTTTGGCTCAGGTCACGGTCCCGGAGTCCCGGGATCGAGTCCCGCATCAGGCTCCCAGCTCCATGGGGAGTCTGCTTCTCCCTTTGACCTTCTCACCTCTCATGCTCTCTCTCACTGTCTCTCTCTCAAATAAATAAATGAACTAAAAAAAATAATTAAAAAAAAACAAAAATAAGACAAAACAAAACAACAACAACAAAAAAACACAGAGACAAACTCCCTCTAACAAATGCACACAGGGACTGTCAAAAGAAAAGAACAGGAAAACTGATAAATACCATATAGCAATGAAGCATATACTCTAAATACCAGGGAAAAGCAGTCCACCATCATAGGTATTTGAGGCCTTTAGAGCATGAAAGAAACACTAAAATAATACCACAATTAGTTCAGCTGCTGACAGACTCAACTCCCCCTGCTCAGAGCTTGACAAGAAAATTGCCTATTTCAAAGATTATTCACCATTTATTGTCTTGTCTCTTATTCTACACATGAACAGAGGCATTCAGTCAAAAAGTATGCCACAGAAAAGGAAAAAGAAAAACTCACTCAACTGTAAGGAGATAAAGCAATTGACACTATCAGACTCAAGGATACTTACAATATTTAATCCCAAAGAGAGAAAAGAAAGTGAATAGGGCAAAAATATATTTGAAGATATAATATGGAAAATTAAAATAAAGAAATACATCAAACCATACATTCAGGAAACTCTAGGAACTCTAAATCAAGATAAATACACAAATAAATAAATAAATAAATAAATAAGGGGGGAAGGACATGTCCTAGTTAAACTTATAAACTAAAACAAATAAAAAATCCTCCCAGCAACGATAAAGTTGTAAAGATACATTACAGAGAGAAAAACAACAAGAATTATAGCTGGTCATCAGAAATCATGCAAGCGGGGCACCTGGGTGGCTCAGTGGATTAAGCTGCTACCTTCAGCTCAGGTCGTGATCTCAGGGTCCTGGGATCAAGCCCCGTATCGGGCTCTCTGCTCATCAGGGAGCCTGCTTCCCTCTCTCTCTGCCTGCGTCTCCATCTACTTGTGATTTCTCTGTGTCAAATAAATAAATAAAATCTTTAAAAAAAAAAAAAGAAAAGAAAAAGAAATCATGCAAGCCAGAAGAAAAATTATTTTTAAATATCTTTTAAAAAAAAACTACCAATCCAAAATTCTACACCCAGAAAAATATTTTTTCCTGAGCAAAGGCAAAATGAATAATTTATCAGACAAACCCTAAGATAATTCATTTATAGTAGAACTCTATGTAATATTAAAGAAGTTCTTCAGGCAGAAGAAATATGATATTAGATGAAAACTCCATCTAAACAAATAATGAACATCAAAAATGATAAAAATAAAAGGAAATATAAAATAATTTTCTTATATTTTAATGAGTTTCCATAAATTATTGCCACTCTTGTTTGGTTATTTAAAGCTATGTAGAACATATTTAAAATTAAAAATTATGAAAAAAGTTCAAAAGTAGAAGGAAAATTGGAAATACATGCTATAAGAGTCATACATTATATATGAAGTGGTACATTATTTGAAGATAGACTGAAAAGTTAGAAATGTAGTTAAAGACATACATTTTAAATTAAGAACAACAACTAAACAGAAAAAACAGGTATAATAACAACAGTGGAGAATAAATCATAAAAAATACAACAGTAAGACAGAAAAGGAGGGAAAATGGAGCAAAGGACAAGACATATATAAAAAGCCATCTCAATATGGTTATTTAGGACCAACCACATATCAGTGATTACATTAAAGGGAAAATGTATGAAATTAAAAGGAAGAAAATCTCAGAACAAAGCAAAATTGAACTATATTTTCTTTTACTAAAAAAATAAACAAAGACATAGGTAAGTTGATAGCAAAATGACTGAAAATGATGGACATGTTATCAATAATTAAAAACAAAACTAGAAAGCTAGATTAATATCAACAACTTCAAAGAAAGGAACACTGATAGGTATATAGAGACATGTTACATGATGACAAAGAGTCAATTCATCAAAAAGATCTAAAAATGCTAAATCAGCATGTACCTAAAATAATTACATAAATCAAAAACTACAGAACTCATGGGAGAAACAGACAAAGCCAAAATTATAGTTGAAGACTTTAGAACTCCTTCTAAGTAAAATATATATATATATATCAATAAGTATAATAGAAGAACTAAATACTATCAACCAACTTCACTTGCTTGAAGTTATAATATACTTTACCTAAACAACAGCATAAGACACTATTTTCAGTGCACAAGGAACATTCACTGAAATAGAACATACTGGGCCACATAAATGTAGAAATAAACTTCAAGAAATGTAAAATATTTGAAGTGAACACAATGGAATCAACTAGAAATCAAAAAGATGAAGTGAAAGGATAAATTAACAAATAACCAGAGGTTACAGAGGAAATCACAAGAGAAACTAGAAAATATTTTCTGTTAAGTCATAACATGTCAAACATTGGTGAATATAACCAAGATAGGGGTTAGGGGAAAATACATAGTATTACCAGCTTTTAGTAGAAACAAGCAAGGTTTAACATCAATAATACAAATGCCCACCTTAAAAAACAAATAATCCCCCTCATCCCACACACACACACAAAACCAGAAGAAGAGCAAATTAAACCCAAAGTAAGCAAAAGGAAGAAAATACTACAGATAAGAAAAATGGCCAATGAAATTAAAGTCAGGAAAACCATAAAGCAAAAATAGTTTTATCTGTTAAAAAAATCAATAAAATTATTAAGTCTCTATACTGACTAAGAAACAAGCAAGAAGACAAATTACCAATATTAGATGTAAAAGAAGGGCATTATGACAAATCCTAGAGACAGTAATGGGAAGGGGACCTTCAGGGAGATCATTAGCAATTTATATAAAAAAATTTTCTATATCTTAGATAAAATGACAAATAAAAGATATAAAATACTAAGCTCACTCAAAAATAAATATATACCTTTGAGAGTTTTATATTTATTGAAGAAATTAAATTAATACTTTAAAAACCTTCCAATTCATAAAACCCCAAGCACATATAGTTTGGCTGGTGAGTTCTATCAAATATTTGGGGGAAAAATAATAGCAATTTCACACAAACTCTAGAAAATAAGAGACATTTTTCAACTCTCTGTGAGGCCAACATACTCTGACAAAGATATTACAACGTATCTGACAAATATTCAACAGAATAAAACTGCAGACTAATCCCTCATTAGTATAAATGCATAATCATCAAAATATTAGTAATTTAAATATAGCAATAGACTTGAAAAATAATGCACTATGACCAAATGGGTTTTATTGCAGGAATGAAAGGGAGGCTTAACATTTGAAAACTCAGTAAATATAATTCACCATCACCAACAGACTAAAGAAGAAAATCATATAATTATCACATTAGATTCTAAAAAGGCATTTAACAAAAGTCAACATCCATTAATTATAAAAGTCTAAAGCATATTAGAAATATAATTATCCAAAAAAAGAAATATAATTTCCTCAATGTGATTAAGTGAATCTGTGAAATACCTAGTTAATATCATATAAAGCTAACACTCTTTTGTTGAAATTGTGATCACTGCAAATATGATCTCATTATTTCTACTCAGCATAAGAGTGGAAGCTCTAGTCAGTAAAATAAAAAAAAATACAGGAAAAAAATGTAACCATCTTTATTTACTGAATATCTAATTGTATTATTAGGAAATAAAAATAAAAAATCCGTAAGCCTGGGATGCCTGGGTGTCTCAGTCAGTTAGCATCTGCCTTCCACTCAGGTCATCATCCCAGGGTCCTGGAATCAAGTCCCACATCAGTCTCCTTGCTCAGTGGGGAACCTGCTTTCCTTCTGCTTGCTCCTCCCCATGCTTATGCTCTCTCTCTGACAAATAAATAAATATTTTTTAAAAAATTAAAAAAAAAAACCTACAAGCTTTTAGAACAAATAAGTGAGTTAAGCTAGTTGTTAGGAAACAAGGATCAATTGTATTTCCATACAGGCAATGAAGAATTGCAAAGTAAAATTAAAATCAAATTTTACTGTTTATACAAGGGATCCCCCATATGACTATCAGCTTATTTTTGAGCAAAAACTACAGGGCAGAAAACAATAGCATGATATATTCAAAATGCTAAAAGAAAAAAATATATACATGTAACAAAGGATACTCTACCTGGCAAGGTCATCATTCAGAATTGAAGGAGAATAGTTTCACAAATAAACAAAAGTTAAAGGAGTTTTTCATTACTAACCTAGGCTTACAAGAAACAGTAAAAGGAATTCTTTGAGTGGAAAGAGAATGTCATACTTAGGAGTAAGAAAATTATGAAAGGAAAGTTTCAAAATAAGGTAAGTACATAATAAAAGTAATAGATTAAGGGTATCTGCATGGCTCAGTCCTTAACCACCTGCCTTTGGCTCAGGTCATGATCCCAGGGTCCTGGAATCAAGCTCTCCCCATCAGGTTCCCTACTAGGTGGGAAGCCTGCTTCCCCGTCTCCCATTCCCCCTGCTTGTATTCCTGCTCTTGTTGTCTGTCAAATAAATAAAATAAAATTTTTTAAAGTAATAGATTAATCTGTATAGATTAATCAGAATTAGATTAATCAGTATAAAATCAGTATAGAGGTAAAAACATAAAGCAGAAAAATCAATTATATCTACAAAAATAAGTCAAGTTATTCACAAAATAAAATGATGCAAAGTATGATACCATATACATAAAACATGGCAGGGGGGGAGGGGAGTAAAAATTTAGTTATTTTAGATTGGTTTCTAACTTAAGTGACCATCAATTTAATATAGACTGCTCTATACACAAGATGTTATACATGAACTTAATGGTAACCACAAAGCAAAAACTTATGATAGATACAGAAAACAAAGAGAAAGGACTATAAGTACAACATTAAAGAAAGCCATTAAAACAAAGGGAAGAGAGTAAGAGAAGAAAGGAAGAACTAGGGGAGGAATCAAGATCGTGGAGAAGTAGCAGGCTTAGACTACATCAGGTAGCAGGAGATCAGCTAGATAGCTTATCAATCCATTGCGAACACCTACAAATCCAACAGGAGACCAAAGCCAAGAAGAGCAACAATTCTAGAAACAGAAAATCAACCAGTTTCTGAAAGGTAGGATGGCGAAGTGAATCCGAAGTGACCGGAAGAAAGACCGCGGTGGGAGGGGCCGGCTCCCAGCAAGCGGCAGAGCAATGGAGCACAAAATCAGGACTTTTAAGTCTGTTCCATTGAAGGACATCGCTCCAGAGACTAAACCGGTGTGAAGCCCATGTTAGGTCAGCATGACCCCAGGTCCTGCAGGGTCACAGAAGGATCGGGGGTGTCTGAGTGTCGCAGAGCTTGTAGGTATTAGAGCGGGGAAGCCAGTTACAGAGACAGAGCCGCAGAGTGAGCTCTCAGCTCAGGGTTACCTTGAACCTGTCGCAGGCTGGGTAAGCTCAGAGCACAGCCGGAGGCCAGGAAGATGGAAGTGATTGAATGCTTTTCCCTGAAGGTGCACTGAGGAGTGGGGCCCTGAACTCTCGGCTCCTTCAGGCTGGAGACTGGGAGGATGCAACTTTCATTCCTGTCCTCCAGAACTCTACAGAAAGCATTCAGGGAACAAAAACTCCCGAAAGCAAACCGGAGCGGATAACTTAGCACGGCCCCTTGTAAGTGCGGTGCAATTCCACCTGGAGCAAAGACACTTGAGAATCACTACAACAGGCCCCTCCCCCAGAAGATCAACAAGAAATCCAGCCAGGACCAAGTTCACTTACCAAGGAGAACAGCGGAATTCCAGAAGAGGAGAAAGCAAAGCATGGAATTAATGGCTTTCTCCCATGATACTTTATTCTTGCAGTTAATTTAATTTTTTTAAATTTTATTTTGTTCTTCTTCTAATTTTTTTTTAACTTTTACCCTATCCTCTTTTAAGTTTTAGTTTATCTTAACAATACCTTTCATTAAAAAAAATACTCTTTCTTGAACCTTCATTATTATAGTCATATTTTATCCTTTATTGTATCTAACTTTATTTTTTGTATACACATGGGTATTTTTCTTCTAAAAGATTTGGGGTACAACTTCTAATAGATCAAAATATACCCTAAATCTAGCTCTGGGCTTGTTCTAGTCTCCAGCTTGAGCAAAATCTCTCCAATTTCTTTTTCTTTATTCTCCCAACCAACTTATTTTACCAACTTCTTTTTTAGAAATTAATTTTTTTTTCATCTTTATAGGCATATTCCATCCCTTCATTGTGTTTGTACTTAGATATGTTTTTCATTCTTTAAGATTTTGGGAGGTAGTTTCTTCTAAGAGACCAAAATACTCCCAAAATTAAGTGGGTGACTCTATTTATCCCTTTTCTCCCCACCATGATTTGGGGTCCCTCCAGATTTGATTAAAGTGCAATTTCCTGGGGTCTTTGCCACCTTTTTAATATTTTATTTGCTCCATCATATATTCTTATCTGGACAAAATGACAAGGTAGAAAAACTCACCACAAAAAAAAAAAAAAAAGAAAGAAAACAAGAGGCAATACCAAAGGCTAGGGACCTAATCAATACAGACATTGGTAATATGTCAGATCTAGAGTTCAGAATGACGATTCTCAAGGTTTTAGCAGTGCTCGAAAAAGGCATGGAAGATATTAGAGAAACCTTCTCTGGAGAGATAAAAGCCCTTTCTGGAGAAATAAAAAGAACTAAAATCTAACCAAGTTGAAATCAAAAAAGCTATTAATGAGGTGCAATAAAAAATGGAGGCTCTCACTGCTACGATAAATGAGGCAGAAGAAAGAATTAGTGATATAGAAGACCAAATGACAGAGAATAAAGAAGCTGAGCAAAAGAGAGACAAACAAATACTGGACCATGAGGGCAGAATTTGAGTGATAAGTGACACCATAAGACAAAACAACATTAGAATAATTGGGATTCCAGAAGAAGAAGAAAGAGAGAGGGAAGCAGAAGTTATATTGGAGAGAGTTATTGTAGAGAATTTCCCTAATATGGCAAAGGGAACAAGCATCAAAATCCAGGAGGTGCATAGAACCCCCCTCAAAATCAATAAGAATAGGTCCACACCCCGTCATCTAATAGTAAAATTTACAAGTCTTAGTGACAAAGAGAAAATCCTGAAAGCAGCCCAGGAAAAGAAGTCTGTAACATACAATGGTAAAAATATTAGATTGGCAGCAATTCACAGACCACAGGTCTCCACAGAGACCTGGCAGGCCAGAAAGAGCTGACATGATATATTCAGAGAAATAAACGAGAAAAACATGCAGCCAAGAATACTATATCCAGCTAGGCTATCATTGAAAATAGAGGAGAGACGAAAAGCTTCCAGGACAAACAAAAACTGAAAGAATTTGCAAACACCAAACCAGCTCTACAGGAAATATTGAAAGGGGTCCTCTAAGCAAAGAGAGAGCGTAAAAGTAGTAGATCAGAAAGGAACAGAGACAATATACAGTAACAATCACCTTACAGGAAATACAATGTAACTAAATTCATATCTCTCAATAGTTACCCTGAATGTTAATAGGCTAAATGTCCCAATCAAAAGACACAGGGTATCAGAAGGGATAAAAAAACAAAAGCCATCTATATGTTGCCTCCAAGAAACTCATTTTAAGCCCGAAGACACCTCCAGATTTAAAGTGAGGGGGTGGAAAACAATTTTGCTAATGGACATCAGAATAAAGCAGGAGTGGCAATCCTTATATCAGATCAATTAGATTTTAAGACAAAGACTATAATAAGAGATGAGGAAGGACACTATATCATACTCAAAGGATCTGTCCAACAAGAAGATCTAACAGTTTTAAATATCTATGCCCCCAACGTGGGAGCAGCCAAGTATATAAACCAATAAATAACAAAAATCAAAGAAACACATCAACAATAATATAATAATAGTAGGGGACTTTAAAACTTCTCTGACTGAAATGGACAGACCATCCAAGCAAAAGATCAACAAGGAAATAAAGGCTTTAAATGACACACTGGACCAGATGGACATCACAGATATATTCAGAACATTTCATCCCAAAACAACAAAATACACATTCTTCTCTAGGGCACATGAAAAATTCTCCAGAATAGAAGACCACATCCTGGGTCCTAAAACAGGTCTCAACCAGTATCAAAAGATTGGGATCATTCCCTGCATATTTTCAGACCACAATGCTCTGAAGCTAGAACTCAATCACAAGAGGAAATTTAGAAAGAATCCAAATACATGGAGACTAAACAGCATCCTTCTAAAGAATGAATGGGTCAACCAGAAAATTAAAGAAGAATTGAAAAATTCATGGAAACAGATGATAATGAAAACACAATGGTTCAAAATCTATGGGACACAACAAAGGCAGTCCCGAGAGGAAAGTATAGAGCTGTACAAGCCTTTCTCAGGAAATAAGAAAGGTCTCAGGTACACAACCAAACTCTACACCTAAAGGAGCTGGAGAAAGAACAAGAAAGAAAGCCTAAACCCAGCAGAAGAAGAGAAATCATAAAGATCAGAGCAGAAATCAATGAAATAGAAACCAAACCAAACCAAACAAACAAACAAACAAAAAAAAAAAAACAAAAAAAACCAATAGAACAAATCAATGAAACTGGGAACTGGTTCTTTGAAAGAATTAATAAAATTGATAAACCCCTGGCCAGACTTATCAAGAAGAAAAGAGAAAGGACCCAAATAAATAAAATCATGAATGAACGAGGAGAGATCACAACTAACACCAAAGAAATACAAACAATTATAAGAACATACTATGAGCAACTCTATGCCAACAAATTTGACAATCTGCAAGAAATGGATGCATTCCTAGAGACATATAAACTGGAAGAAATAGAAAGCCTGAACAGACCCATAACCAGTAAGGAGATTGAAACAGTCATCAAAAATCTCCAGACAAACAAAAGCCCAGGACCAGATGGCTTCCTGGGGGAATTCTACCAAACATTTAAAGAAGAACTAATTCCTATTCTCCTGACACTGTTCCAAAAAATAGAAATGGAAGGAAAACTTCAAAACTCATTTTATGAGGCCAGCATCACCTTGATCCCAAAACCAGACAAGGATCCCATCAAAAAATAGAACTACAGACCAATATCATTGATGAACACAGATGCAAAAATTCTCACCAAAATACTAGCCAATAGGATTCAACAGTACATTAAAAGGATTATTCACCACAACCAAGTGGGATTTATTCCAGGGCTGCAAAGTTGGGTCAACATCCACAAATCAATCAATGTGATACAACACATCAATAAAAGAAAGAACAAGAACCAGGTGATACTCTCAATAGATGCTGAAAAAGCATTTGACAAAGTACAGCATCACTTCCTGATCAAAACTCCTCAAAGTGTAAGGATAGAGGTCATATACCTCAATATTATCAAAGCCATCTAGGAAAAACCCCTCACAAATATCATTCTCAATGGAGAAAAACTGAAAGCTTTTCTGTAAAGGTCAGAAACATGGCAGGGATGTCCATTATCACCACTGCTATTCAACATAGTACTAGAAGTCTTAGCCTCAGCAATCAGACGACTAAAAGAAATTAAAGGCATTCAAATTGGCAAAGAAGAAGTCAAACTATCACTCTTTGCAGATGATATGATACTATATGTGGAAAACCCAAAAGGCTCCACTCCAAAACTGCTAGAACTTGTACAGGAATTCAGTAAAGTGTCAGGATATAAAATCAATGCACAGAAATCAGTTGCATTTCTCTATGCCACCAACAAGACAGAAGAAAGAAAAATTAAGGAGCCAATCCCATTTACAGTTGCACCCAAAACCATAAGATATTTAGGAATAAACCTAACCAAAGAGGCAAAGAATCTATACTCAGAAAACTATACAGTACTCATGAAAGAAATTGAAGAAGACACAAGGAAATGGAAAAATGTTCCATGCTCCTGGATTGGAAGAATAAATATTGTGAAAATGTCTATGCTACCTAAAGCAATTTACACATTTAATGCAATCCTTATCAAAATCCAATCCATTTTTCTTTCAAAAAAGTGGATCAAATAATTCTAAAATTTATATGGAACCAGAAAAAACCTTGAATAGTCAAAGGAATATTGAAAAAGAAAGCCAAAGTTGGTGGCACCACAATTCCAGACTTCAAGCTCTATTATAAAGCTGTCATCATCAAGACAATATAGTACTGGCACTAAAACAGACACATAGAACAATGGAACAGAAATAGAGAGCCCAGGAATATCCTCAACTCTATGGTCAACTAATCTTCAACAAAGCAGGAAAGAATGTTCAATGGGAAAAAGACAGTCTGTTCAACAAATGGTGTTGGGAAAATTGGACAGCCACATGCAGAAAAATGAAATTGGACCATTTCCTTACACCACACATGAAAATAGACTCAAAATGGATGAAAGACCACAATGTGAGACAGGAATCTATCAAAATCCTTGAGGAGAACACAAGCAGCAACCTCTTTGACCTCAGCCGCAGCAACTTCTTCCTGGGAACATCACCAAAGGCAAGGGAAGCAAAGGCAAAAATGAACTATTGGGATTTCATCAAGATCAAAAGCTCTTTCACAGCAAAGGAAACAGTTAACAAAACCAAAAGACAACTGACAGAATGGGAGAAGATATTTGCAAATGACACATCAGATAAAGGGCTAGTATCCAAAATCTATGAAGAACTTAGCAAACTCAACACCCAAAGAACAAATAATCCAATCAAGAAATGGACAGAGGACATGAACAGACATTTCTGCAAAGAAGACATCCAGATGACCAACAGACACACGAAAAAGTGTTCCACATCACTCGACATCAGAGAAATACAAATCAAAACCACAATGAGATATCACCTCACACCAGTCAGAATGTCTAAAGTTAACAAGTCAGGAAATGACAGATGCTGGCGAGGATGCAGAGAAAGGGGAACCCTCCTACACTGTTGGTGGGAATGCAAGCTGGTGCAACCATTCTGGAAAACAGCATGGAGGTTCCTCAAAAAGTTGAAAATAGAGCTACCCTATGACCCAGCAAATGCACTACTGGGTATTTACCCTAAAGATTCAAACATAGTGATTCTAAGGGGCACGTGCACCCGAATGTTTATAGCAGCAATGTCCACAATAGCCAAACTGTGGAAAGAACCTAGATGTCCATGTCCATCAATAGATGAATGGATAAAGAAGAATGTATACACACACACACACACACACACACACACACACACACAATGGAATACTATGCAGCCATCAAAAGAAAGGAAATCTTGTCATTTGTGATGACGTGGATGGAACTACAGGGTATTATGCTTAGCGAAATAAGTCAATCGGAGAAAACTATCATATGATCTCCCTGATATGAGGAAGTGGAGATGCAACATGGAGGGTTTGGGGAGTAGGAAAAGAATAAATGAAACAAGATGGGATTGGGAGGGAGACAAATCATAAGTGACTCTTAATCTCACAAAACAAACTGAGGGTTGCTGGGTGGAGGGGGTTGGGGAGATGGGGGGTGTTGTGGATATTGGGAAAGGTATGTGCTATGGTGAGTGCTATGAAGTGTGTAAACCTGGCAATTCACAGACCTGTACCCCTGGGGATAAAAATACATTATATGTTTATTAAAAAATTAAAAATTAAAAAAAGAAAAAGAAAAAAAGAACTACAAAAACATAAAACAAGTAACAAAATGGCAATAAGTACATACCCATCAATAATTACTTTAAATGGACTAAATGTTTACTTTAAATGGACTAAATGTTCCAAAAGACAGAGGGTGACTGAATGTATGGAAATTCATCTCATCCATGTGAGGCCTACAAAAGACTCACTTTAGACCTAAAAACATGTGCAGATTAAAAGTGAAGGATAGATAAACATAGAACATAAAAATGGAAGCAAAAGGAAAGCTGGGATAATGATACTTTTATCAGAAAAAAAATAGTCTTTAAAACAAAGATTGTAATAAGAGACAAAGAGGATACTACATAATGATAAAGAGGATATGATAATTGTAAATACCTATGTGCTCGACATGGGAACATCCTAATACAAAAAGCAACTAAACAGAAATAAAGGGGAAAAAATGACAATAATAGTAGGGCACTTTGAGATCTCACTTTTATCAATAGATATATTATTCAGATAGAAAAATCAATAAGGAAACAGTGACTCTGTATGACCCATTAGACAGATAGACCTACATAAATAAAGAACTTTCCATCCAAAAATAGTGAATACACATTCTTTCCAAGTGTACATGGAATGTTTTATAGGTCACATATTAGACTGAATAACAAGTCTCAATAAATTGAAAAAGACTGAAATCATATCATGCATCTCTTCCAACCATACCAGTATAAAACTAGAAAACAGTCAAAAGAAAAAAAAAATCTGGAATAAAGCACAAATACATGAAGGCTAATAACATGCTACTAAACAACAAATGAGTCAACAACAACAACAACAACAACAAATAAAAGGAGAAATAAAAAATATGTGGAGACAAGTGAAAATGAAAACACATGATTCAAAATCTTTGGGATGAAGAAAAAGGTGTTCTAAGAGGGAAGTTTATGGCAACACAAGCCTAACTCAAGAAACAAGAAAAATCTCAAACCACCTAAACTTAAATGTAAAGAAGCTAGAAGAAGAAGAACAAAGCCCAAAACCAGTAGAAGAGGAAATAAAGATCAAAGTAAAATAAATGAAGTAGAGACAAAAAAACCAACAAAACCAACAGTAATGAAACCAGGAATTGGTTCTCTGAAAGTGTTAACAAAATTGATAAATCTTTAGCCAGACATGAGGAAAAAAGAGAACTCAAAATCAGAATTGGAGGAGATTTACCAGCCACACCAAAGTACAAAAGATTAAAGAGATTATAATGAGAAATTGCATTTCAATAAATTAGACGATCTAAAAATAAAAATGGGTCAGTTTCTAGAAATATATAATCTGACAAGACTGAATCATAAAGAAGCAGAAAATTTGAACAGACCAATTGCTGACAATAAAATTAAATCAGTAATCAAAATACTCCCAAATGATAGTTTGAAACCAGTTTATCACAGGTGAATTTTGCCAGACATTTGAAGCATTAATAATGATTCTGTTAAGGAGAGGCAGGGAAAGGGAATAGGAAATGGCAAACAGAAGGCAATAGGGAATGGCAGAGGGAAGGGAAGGGAAGGGAAGAGTGGAGGGAAGGGAAGGGAATGGCAGAGAGAATGGAGAGGAATGGCAGAGGGAAAGGAAAAGAAGGGAAGGGAAGGATCCAATTCATTCTACAAGGCCAACATTACCCTAATGCCAAAACTAGATAAAGATACTACAAAAAAGATATACTACAGGCTAACACCGTTGATGAATATAGATGCAAAATCCTCAATGAGATACTAGCAAACCAAATCCAACAATAAGTTAAAAAAATATCATTCAGCAAGATCAAATAGGATTTATTTCAAGGATGCAAAAATGGCCCAGCATTCATAAAACCAATGTGATACATCACATTGACAACATCACACTCAGTTTTTCCCCTAAGATCAGGATGTCAACTCTCACCACTTCATTCAATATTGTACTAGAAGTCTTAGCCACAGCAATCAGACAAGAAAGATTAATAAATAAAGACATCTACATCAGTAAAGAAGTAGTAGTGAACTTTCATTATTTGCAGATAATACTATGTATTAAAGAACCCTAAAGATGCCACCAAAAAGCTACTGGAAATAATGAATAGCATTCATTAAGATCATAGGGTCCAAAAACAAGATTTGGAAATCTGTTGCATTTCTATACACTAATAAGAAAGTGGTAGAAAGAGAAATTAACAATTCTATTTACAATTGTACCAAAAAGAATAAATTACTAATGAATAAACGTAACCAATGAAGTTGAAGACCTACATTCTGAAAACTTTAAAACACTACTGAAAGAAATTGAAGAAGACACAAACAAATGGAAAGATATTCCACACTCATGAATTGGTAGAACAAATATCATCAAAACGTCCATCCCACCCAAAGTAATCTGCAAATTACTGCTATCCCTATCAAAACACCAACATCATGTTTCACAAGTCTAGAACAAATTATCTTAAATTTTAAATTGTATGAAAACACAAAAAGAACCCAAATAGCCAATGTGATCTTGAGAAAGCACAAATCTGAAGATATCACAGTCCCAGATTTCAAACTAAACTATAAAGATATAGTAATCAAAATGGCATGGTGCTGGCACAAAAATAGACATATAGATTAATTGAAAACAATAGAGAGCCCAGAAATACACCCATTATTTGACCATTATATGGTCAATAAATCTATGAAAAAGGAAGCAAGAATATACAATGGGGAAAGGCAATCTCTTCAACAAATGGTGCTGGGAAAACAAGACAACTACATGGAAAAGAATGAACATAGACCACCTTCTTACAACATACAAAAATAAACTCCAAATGGACTAAGAACCTAAATGTGAGACTTGAAACCCTAAAAATCCTAGAAGAGGCAGTAATTTCTTTGACATCAGCCATACGAACATTTTTCTAGATATATCTCCTAAGTCAAGGGAAACAAAAGCAAAATTAAACAACTGAGACTACACCAAATAAAAATCTTTTGCACAGTGAAAGAAACCATTAACAAAACAAGAAGGCAAACTACTGAATGGGAAAACATATTTGGAAATGATGTATGCAATTTATCATTAATATCTAAATAAAAACTTACATAACACCAAAAAAAAAGAAACAATCCAACTAATAAATGGACAGAGGATCTGAATAGCTATTTTTCCAAAGTAGACATACCCATCATCAAGAGAAATGCAAGTCAAAACCATAAAGAGATATCACTTCACATCTGCCAGAATGGCTAGAAGAAAAATGGTAAGAAATTAGTTTGTAGAAAAGGGAACACTTATGCACTTTTGGTGGGAATGCAAACTGGTGTAGCCACTGTGGAATGGTATGGAGGTCCTTCAAAAAATTAAGAATAGAATTAACAATAATTCCACTATTGGGTATTTACCCAAAGAAAATGAAAACACTAATTTGCACACCCATATTTATCGCAGCATTATTTACAATACCCAAGGTATAGAAGCAACCCAACTGCCTATCAATAGATGAATGAATAACGATGTAATACACACACACACACACACACACACACACACACACACACACACAGAGGAATATTATCCAGCCATATAAAATAATGATATATTGCCATTTGCAACACCATGGATGGACCTAGAGGATATAATGTTAAGTGCAATAAGTCAGTTGGACAAAGACAAACACCATACAATTTCACTCATATATGGGACTTAAGAAACAAAAATAAAAGAACAAAGAGACAAAAACAGACTATTGAATACAACAAGCTGGTGGTTGCTAGAGTAGAGGTGGGTATGGAAAAGGGATGAAATAGATAAGGGCACTAAGAGTATAACTTACAATGAGCACTGAGTAATGTATAAAACTGCTGCATTTATTATACATTTAAAACCTAATACTGTATGTTAATTATACTTCAATTTTAAAAGTACCATTAATAATTGCCTTAGTAAATAGATGAAATACGTAGAAGTATATCTAACAGAACATGTAAAATTTGTATTATGGAAATAAAAGTTATTGATAAGTGAAATAAAAATATGAAATAAAGTTACACTGTATTCATGGATTTAAATACTTAATATTAAGATATTAATTCTTCCAAACTTAATCTATAGATTTAATATAATCCTCTTAAAGGTGCCACAAATTTTGCGTAAGATTCACATATGATTACTACATTTATATGGGAAAGTAAATTACTTAAAATGGGATATTTATGAGAAAAGAAATAAGGTTATCTTGCTCCCAACAATGTTGTATCAAACTTCTAGTTGCTTTGTGATACTCAAAGCCTGTAATATGTATGAGACTCAAAGCCAGATTTTAAGTTTATCTACAAAGCAACAATAGTCAAACTAGTATAATACTGGCAGTAGATGAACATATAGATAAATGAAACAGAACAAAATAGCCAGACATAAACATATATGTGCTCAAACAAAATTTCATAAAGCTGCTAAAGCAATTCAATGGAGAGAAGATTGTATTTCAACAAACCATGCTTTAATGATTTGCCATCATATGTAAAAATGACCCTTGACCCAGACATCACACCAAATACACAATATCTCTCAAACTAAATCATAGATCTGTCCGTAAAAATCTAAAACTATAAAAGTTCAAAATAGGGGGAAAAAAAACTGTGACCCTTCTTTGAGCAAAAAGTTCTTAAAAACAAAGAAAAACATGAACTCTAAAAGAAAATATTGATAAATGGCACTTCATTAAAATTTAAAACTTCTGTCCTTTGAAAGATGTAGTTAAAATGAAAAGACAAAGAGCAGGATATAAGAAGATAATGGCACAATATATATCCAACAAAGAACTTTTTATCTAGGACTTGTCAAGAATCCTTCCAACTCAATTATAACAAAACTAATGATCTAAGAAATAGGCAAAAGATGTATATCAAAAAAAGATACACAAATAAGCACAAGAGAAAATAAAAACAATACTAGAATGGATATGGAGCAACTAGCACTCTGAGACATTGCTGGTGGCAATACAAAATAATATGGTCACCCTGAGAAACACCTCAGCAGAGGCTTTTTTGATTTTAAAGATTTATTCATTTTAGAGAGAGAAAGAAAGAGTGCAAGTTGGGGGAGAGGCAGAGGAAGAGGGGGAGAATCCTCAAGCAGAGGTCCCATTGAAGAGGCCCCATTGAGTGGGCAGCCTGATGTTGGGCTTGATCTCCCAGGACACAGACATCCTGAACTGAGATGAAATCAAGAGTTGGGCATTTAAGTGACTGAGCCACCCAAGTACCCCATAATTTAGCAGTTTCTTAAAAGTTAAACATACAATTTCCATACACCCCAGCAATCCTAGTATTTATATAAGATAAATGAAAACATGTGTTTAACCAAAGTCTGTGCATAAATACTTATAGCAGATTTATTCGTATTCACCAAAACCTAGAAAAAGCCAAGTAAATATTCATCAATGGGTGAATGGATTAACAAATTATGGCACCACCTTACAAAGATGTACTGCCTCCCAATGCCAAGGAATAAACTACAAATATATTCAACAACATGGCTAATCTCAAATGCATTATACTATTTGAAAATGTCAGAGTCAAAAGTCTACTTAGCTATATTAAATTTATAGGACATTTGAGAACAGGCAAACTGTAGGTATAGATATCAAACAGAGACAGACAAAGGATAGGGTTGAAGGAAGATTTTTAATGAGCCATGAAAATAATTTCATGATGAGAGGTATATTCTATATCTTTGTTAAAGTAGTGGTTATATGGAAGTATATATGTGTCAAACTCAAACACACACATATATATGACAAATGTTTATGTGAATTACACCTCAATAAATCTGATTTTTAAATTTTTTTTTAAAACGATCTGTAAGAAGTCTTATCTTACTTTATTTTTGATAACTTTAAGGTGAGAGGAAATGCATGAAGCAAAATTCATGACCTCCAAGGCAACCTAAGGCTGAACACTGGGGAAATACTTTGACTATTCCTATTTATCTCTGTATATTCCAAATGGAAAGATCAAGAAAAAGTTTACTTTATTGAAAATATAAAATAACAAACTTAAAAAGAAAAAAAAAATAGGCTGTTCCAAGAAACCTCTCAGGAGAATGACTCAACATTTCTGCTAAGGGAACATTGGAGGTCTATAGTCAGGAAGTCGGTAATGAGGTGGCATCCCCGCATAGCTCAGAACTTAGCCTCAAAACACAGGTGAGTATAAACAAAAGTCACATGACACTGCTTTTCTCTGTATCCCCCAAAAAAACAAAGCAAAAAAACCCAAAAACCCATACTTCAAAGTATCTACAAGTCTCAGTCTAAAGATCAAGGATTATGCTGATAATGAGATAAAAAATAAAATTTCTGAAAGAAAATAATTAATAGGAATTAAATCCCACTTCTAGATCCAGAATTGATCTTTACAGTTTCAAACTCTGAATGTCTAAAATGTTTGGAATATATTCATCATTAGTGTCACCACTTTTCTCCAATTGTATAATACTGAAATCTATTCCCAGATTCCATTCTAGTTTTGATTTAACAAATTTGATGTGTTCTGAATGTTTGATGTATTCTGGATATAGCTTTCTATACTGAAGCTACTCTAAATTATGACATTAAGATTCATTTTCAGAATAATTTCTTTTGTGACATGATCTAGATTGTTAAAATTTCATCTGTTACAGGTCCTGATGCCAGCATTTCTCTTAAGATAGTAGTGTGTTGTAATGACATCAGTTTTTGTTTTATCTTTATGAGAAAGGCAAAACCTTTCATAGAGTCCACAATTGATATAGGGCAATATCTCAATTCTTCAACGATAAAACTTTTGTTCCTAAATATGTGGACAAAGAGTTACATTTACCCTGGCACCTGCTGGTTGTAGGTAATTCTTTGCAGCAGAAAAACATTTTTTCTTAAATTTCACCATCATTTACAAATCTTATAATGCTACATCATGACATTTATTGGTGAAGTCTGTTGACTCATCAATCTTCAGAGAAACTTGTTTTCAGTATGTTACACAAAACCTTTCAGTATGATGTGACGTGTCATCAATATGTCAACTTACTGTAGTGTATTGAGACTGGAGCCTTCAATTTCTCATACTCCGTCTTGTCTAAACATTTTACTTACTGTAATTTTACATGCTGACATTATTAGTTTTTCACCAGCTGTAGGACTTTTTTCTTTTCTGAGCAATAAGTTCAGTTACTTTATAACTTGATTCCTAAGGCTTTGACAGAATAGGACTTTTTAAAAACACAACTTTACTCTGTTTTGAAAATATAATAGCTATGTAAAATAGCCAGTAGCTTTATCTGTTTCATGGCTATGAGTTGTACATAAGGGACTTTTAAGTTTTCTTGGAGCCTTTGCTGCACTTAAAATCATTCATTTATGAGAATTGCCATTGGCTAAAATCTTCTTCCATGTCTTACCTTATCTTCAAATGTCATTATGTTGGATAGCCAGACATGTTTGAACATACAAAGGCTAAGAAGATAGAAAATAGAAGGGCATGATAAATGATAAAATAGTAAGAAAATAAAACTTCAAATATAATACAATCCTCATTTTACCAAGCTTACAATGGCAAAATACAGAAGGGTAACTAAGTCATGGTAGGTAAGAGTTCCTTTTATACGTTGAACATTTCTCTCAAATTTTGGCAGAGTTCCTTCAATCTTGCAAGTTGGTCAACAACATACAGGAGAAGGTTGAGAGAAGAAGTTAGAAGGAGAAGCTGGCGTTGTCACCATATTGTTCTACCCTTCTCTGTTATAGCAGCCATTAGTAAGCCTCCCCTATCTTTTGTCAAACTGAGAAAAGAGTAAACTTAAAAGAAATGGCCCTTCCTACATGTACTGCTATACGAGGCTGATACACTTGTAATAAAAATTCTAAAGATACTCTTCAGTCAGTATTCACTACTAACAAGGTTAGCATTGTAAAGCATTCAAAATTTAAATTACTATTTCACTAATTATAATCTCTCATGGAAACCTAGCAACATTTTGTAGAACCTCAATTGAGAAAATCTATAATAAGACCATTGAAATAAAATCAATATAACTTGCTTTGCAGTTAAGCACCAGAATTTTTGAAATAAATGATGAATCCAGAATTAGATATCTTTATTAATGTTAATAAATGACAAATGTGAAGTTAATTTAGTAGGTAAGATATAGACTATTTAAAAATTAGTTTGGGTAAAACTGGGTAACAATTTGAAAGGAAAGAAAAATAACCCCTAATACCATAAAATACATTTCAACAAAAAAACCCAAAAGACTTGCAAAAAACTCCAAGAAACTGTACTGTCTAGGAATCAGGAAATTTTTCCTAATTGAAACCTATATGACATAAAAGAAGATAGAATAAACAGATTAAAACTTTTGGATGAGAAAAGACATCAAGAGTTACAAAAAAATAATTGTTCTAAAAACTACATAATGTAGATGACATAAGATAGGTTAATTTGTATAGTCTATAGTAGCTCTTACAAGTTGGAAAGAACAAAACAAGTGTAAAAAAGTAAAAATTATAAGAATAGAGAATTCATGGAAGAGTAAATCCAAATGACCAAATATGTAAAAATGTGCTCAGTAACACTGATAATAAAATGCAGACTTAAATGACAGTGACATATTATATAATTCTAGAGTCTGATTGCAAATAATATCATAATGTTATTGATAATGAAGTACTACAGTCCTTTGACAGGCAATTTAGTAATAGCAACTCAAAAATAACTCATATGGTAATCTACCCCCAGAGAGAAGGATACAAACTTATGAAGACAAGGCATCTGGATAAAGATGTTTTTTCAACCTTCCTCACAGAGGCCAAGAACTATAAACAGACTGCCTATCAACAGAAATATCACTAGCTTGTGGTTTTCTGCATCATGCAGTATAACACAATCAAAGAATGAATTTAGAGCAGTTGACAAGAGATTTCCAAAATGTTCTAAAGACTGAGAAAACATTCATAAAAGAAGCTAATAATAATTTTATTTTTGCAAATCTAAAACATTTAAATAATAACTGAATATTGATCAAAATAGAATATGGATATGAAATATGAATGTGTGTAAATGATACAGATACATATTGTGAGTAGAGAGTAAATGTGAGGATACAGAGGTCATAAAGATAGGAAATGTATTAAAAAGTATACTAAACAGATGAATGGATCAAGAAGATGTGGTATATATACACAATGGAATACTATGCAGCCATCAAAATAAATGAAATCTTGCCATTTGCGACAACATGGGTGGAACTAGAGCGTATCATGCTTAACGAAATAAGTCAAGCAGAGAAAGACAACTATCATATGATCTCCCTGATATGAGGAAGTGGTGATGCAACATGGGGGCTTAAGTGGGTAGGAGAAGAATCAATGAAACAAGATGGGATTGGGAGGGAGACAAACCATAAGTGACTCTTAATCTCACAAAACAAACTGAGGGTTGCTGGGGGGAGGGGGTTTGGGAGAAGGAGGTGGGATTATGGACATTGGGGAGGGTATGTGCTTTGGTGAGTGCTGTGAAGTGTATAAACCTGGTGATTCACAGACCTGTACCCCTGGGGATAAAAATATAAAAAATAAAAAATTAATCAAAAAAAAAAAGTATACTAAATACAATAATCTTAAAAACAAAATAGTACCTTAAACAGGCAAAGAATTGAATATATGGTAACAAAAAATGGTAAATTTTTTAAAGATTTATTAATGAGAGAGTGTGTGGGGCAATGGGGAGTGGGGGATTGAGAGAGGGGAAAGCAGATTCCCCCTGTGCAGGGTGCCCAGCATGGGGCTGAATCCCAGGATCCTGTGATCATGACCTGAACTAAAGGTAGATGCTTAACTGACAGAGCCACCCAGGCACCCTAAAAACATGGTAAATAAATTGAGGAAATTCCCTCAATTACAAGTTACATGTACTCTAATTAATAATATGGCTAATATTGGAAATAGATACTATCATTTTAAATCTTACCTGCATAAAAAACTTCATAAAGAACCTGTAAATTCTGAAAAGAGGGTAATTAAAGAATACTTCTTTTACTAAAACTTAAAATATAGTATAAAAATGCAGTTACATAAATATTTTGACTTAGCACATGAATAGAGGTGGATAAATGGAATAAGCAAGAGTCCAGAGAGACCCAAGCACATGTGGGAATTTAGTGTATATGGTAAATGCAGCAATTTAAAACAATGAGTAAAATGAGCAATTTTTTAAAAATAGTGTTGAAACAACTGTGTAGCCATCTGGAAAAAAAATGAACTTGGATTCTTAGGTCATTCCTGCCATTTAAATAATGTCCAGATGTACCAAATATTTAAGTATATAAAATGAAACCATAAGATTGGAGGGGCAAGACAGTGGAGAAATATTAGACCCCTTTTCAACCAGTCCCCTAAAGTGAGCTAATTATCTACCAAAACACTCTGAACACCCATGAAATCAGCCTGAGATACAGGATTATACACTTCCAGATCTCTACAGAGGCAGAAGACTCTAGTGAAGAGGTAAAGCAAGTTGGAAATGATCAGACTGATATTGAAGGATAAACAGAAGGGGGAGGGAGCCACCAGAAGTGACCCACTGGAAAGTAAAAACCCAATACTAGAGTGCCCCATGATTGGGGACCAGCATTAACTTGGAGTCTGGTTAAAAGCACTGAAAAAGAGCAAAAAGATCTTAAGGGACAACTGGTCAAATTGGGAGGTCATTGGCATGGGTCTAACCCCACAGACCCAGGATGGCCACTGCTGGTGACCACCCATGCCAAAGAGAGTGTGGTGAAGCCTCCAGTCCATGGTCCCTGAGCCCCCGGCTTTCTGCTGTTTGCACCAGCGCTGGGCTAGGCACACTCCTGCCCAGCGTGCTCATGAGAAAGTATGGTGTGAATGCCAGCCAGCACTCTCTAGAAACATAGTCTTTTGCACTCTGCACATTCACTATGATACCGGGGTCTGAATTGGCTCCCCATCCTTGCCTGAGAGAGCTCTGTGTAGGCACTAGCTGGTGATCTCTAGGGCTGGCCAAGAGTCTGAACACTCCCAGACCAGGCTTGGAAATCTCAGAGTGCTACCTCTGGTTGGGATCTCTCAGGTGCTCTGGACCCCCAGACAGCAGTCCCAGCAAAGGCAGCCACTGGAAGCGGGTTCCCTGGACCAATATTGCTTGAGGTTTTAGTGGCATGGGTGTGCAGAGACAAGCAGGCACTTGGGCAAACCCTGAAACAGTAGCTGGGGGTACACACTGCCTGTGGGAGGCTGCACAGCTCAGTGGAGTTTGCAGAGGGGGAGTTTGTGTGTTCTGGACCTTCAGAGAGGAATAGACTGGGGCTTCTCTCTGAGATGGATGTCTGGGTGCAGTTTGCTTTCCACTAAACCTCTGAAAAGCTGCAAAAAGTGACCAAAGAACAAAAAACCTCCAGAGAACAAAAGCCTGGAAAACTGGTTTCCACAGAGCCCAGTCCCTTGATAGAGAGCAGGATGACTCAACCCAAGCAAGACTGACTGAAAAACAACACAGCAGGCCTCTCCCACAGAAACCCAGCCAAAAGAACTAGAGGACAACCACCACAGGGTCCCCATAAAAACTGTAAATTCCCAATATCAGGGGAAAACAAGATATTAAGCTCCTGGTATTGCCCTAAAACCTGTATATTTCATAGATACAACTTTTTTTTTAACTCATTTTCACTATTCTTATTCTTTTTCATTTTTTAACCTATTTACCATTACAATGAGAAGTTTAATACAACAAATTCCATAATAACCTTTTAATTTGAACTTTTTTCATACATATACTTGTGTTTTTCTTTTGCCTTTCTATTTTTTTTTAATATACATATAGATAAAATCTTCAAGGTAATCTTCTTTCTCTAATCAATACTACCCCTATATATAAACCAGTTTCAATCTCCCTTTACCTCTGGAAAGTTGATTCCTTTAACAAAGATATCAAGATATACCCAGGAAGAATCAAAATAACCTTCCTTGCCCACATTGAGGATTTATAATCACCCTCCCATATTTTTCTTCTGTTAGTGATTCTGTGTATTTGTTTTTCTTCTGGTATTATATGAATCTTATACTTGGGGTTCATTTTGGCTGGGATTTTTTTTATTTTTCCTTGTTATTTACTTTTGTCAGTCTTTTTATTAGACCTTTTATGCTTATTCATATAAATATTACCTTTGGGGCCATTTTGCCTGGGTCTTCTCTCTCTTTTTTTTCCTCCCTTTTTCTCTATCTCTTTTTATCTTTTTTTTTTAAGATTTTATTTATTTATTTGACAGGGAGAGAGATCACAAGTAGGCAGAGGTGGGCAGAGAGAAAGGGAGATGCAGGCTCCCTGCTGAGCAGAGAGCCTGATGAGGGACTCGATCTCAGGGCCCTGAGATCATGACCTGAGCCAAAAGCAGAGGCTTTAACCCACTGAGCCACCCAGGTGCCCCAACACTACATCATTCCTAAAGGGTCTATACACCAGGAAGATCTAACAATGGTAAATATGTATGCCCCCAATATGGGAGCAGCCAACTACATAAGACAACTGTTAATCAAGATAGAATCATATTGATATGAATACATTAATAGTAGGGGATCTTAACACACCATTCTCAGTAATAAATCATCCAAGCAGAAAATCCATAAAGAAACAAGAGCATCAAATGACACATTGGACCAGATGGACCTCATAAATATATATATAGAACAATCCACCCTAAAACAGCAGAATACTCATTCTTCTTGAGTGCATGTGGAACTTTCTCCAGAATAACCACATACTGGGTCACAAATCAGGGCTCAAACAATACCAAAAGATTGAGATTATTCCCTGCATATTCTCAGTTTACAATATTTTGAAACTGGAACTCAACCACAAGAAAAAGTTTGGAAGGAATTAAAACACTTGGAAGCTAAAGACCATCATGCTTAATTAAGAATGTTTGGACCAACCAGGAAATCAAAGAAGAACTTAAACAATTCATGGAAACCAATGAGAATGAGGACGCTTCAGTCCAAAACCTATGGGATACAGCAAAGGCAGTCCTAAGGGGGAAATACATAGCCATCTAAGCCTCCCTCAAAACAACTGAAAAATCCAGAATACACCAGCTCTCTTTACACCTTAAAGAACTGGAGAATGAACAACAAATTAATCCAACCTCCCACACAACAAGGAAAATAATCAAGATTCATGCAGAAATCAATGAGCTAGAAAGTAAAGATACAGTAGATTACATCAATGAAACTAGAAGCTGATTTTTTGAAAAAAATCAGTAAGATCAATAAACCATTGGCCAAACTAATCCAAAAGAAAAGAGAGAGGACCAAATTAATAAAATTATGAAAGAAAAGGGAAAGAGCATGACTAGCACCAAGGAAATAGAAACAATTATCAGAAACTATTATCAACAGTTATATGCCAATAAGTTAAGCAACATAGACAAATTGGATGCATTCCTAGAAACCTATAAACTTCCAAAACTGAATCAGGAAGAAATTGACAACCTGAATAGACAAATATCTAGTAAGGAGATCAAAGCAGTGATCAAAAACCTCCCAAAAAACAAGAGCCCAGGACCTGATGGATTCCCTGGAGAATTCTACCAAATATTCAAAGAAGAAATAACACCTATTCTCCTGAAGCTGTTAGAAAGAAAGAAAGAAAGAAAGAAAGAAAGAAAGAAAGAAAGAAAGAAAGGAAGAAAGAAAGGAAGAAACATAAGGAAAACTTCCAGACTCTTTTTATGAAGCCAACATTACCCTGATGCCCAAACCAGCAAAAACCCCACTAAAAGGGAGAATTTCAGACCAATATCCCTGATGAATATGGATGCTAAGATTCTCAACAAGATCCTAGCTAATGGGATCCAACCATACATTAAAAAGATTATCCACCATGACCAGGTGGGATTTATTCATGGTATACAAAGGGTGGTTCAACATTCGCAAATCAGTCAATGTGATAGAACAAATCAATACGAGAAGAGAGAAGCAGCACGTGGACCTCTCAATTGATGCAGAAAAAGCATTTGACAAGATACAGCATCCATTCCTGATTAAAGCACTTCAAAGTATAGGGATAGAGGGAAGATTCCTCAACTTCATAAAATCTATCTATGAAAAACCCACAGCGAATATTATCCTCAATGGGGAAAAGTTGACAGCCTTCCATTTGAGATTAGGAACACGTCAAGGATGCCTGCTCTCATCACTCTTATTCAATGTAGTACTAGAAGTCCTAGCAACAACAATAAGACAACAAAAAGAAATCAATGGTATTCAAATTGGAAAAGAAGAAGTCAAACTCTCTTCACAGATGACATGATACTTTATGTGGAAAACCCAAAAAACTCCACCCTCAAACTACTAGAACTCATACAGCAATTCAGTAATGTGGCAGAATACAAAATTAGTGCACAGAAATCAGTGGCTTTCTTATACACTAACAATGAAAATATAGAAAGGGAAATGAGAGAATTGATTCCATTTACTATAGCACCAAGATCCATAAGATACCTGGGAATAAACCTAACCAAAGAGGTAAAGGATCTTTACTCGAGGAACTACAGAACACTCATAAAAGAAATTGAAGAAGGGACGCCTGGGTGGCTCAGTTGGTTAAGCAGCTGCCTTCGGCTCAGGTCATGATCCCAGCGTCCTGGGATCGAGTCCCACATCGGGCTCCTTGCTCCACGGGGAGTCTGCTTCTCCCTCTGACTCTGCCTTCCACTCTGTCTGCCTGTGCTCGCTCTCACTCTCCCTCTGAAAAATAAATAAATAAAATCTTTAAAAAAAAAAAAAGAAATTGAAGAAGACACAAAAAGATGGAAGAGCTTTCCATGCTCATGGATCAGAAGAATAAACATTGTTAAAATGTTTATATTGCCTAGAGCAATCTATACTTTCAAAGTCATCCTGATCAAAATTCCACTGGAATTTTTCAAAGAGCTGGAACAAACAATTCTAAAATTTGTATGTAATCAGAAGAGACCCTGAATTACTAAGGAAATGTTGAAAAAGAAAAAGAAAACTGAGGGCATTACGTTGCCTGATTTCAAGCTTTACTACAAAGCTGTGATCACCAAGACAGCATGTACTGGCACAAAAACAGACACATAGACCAGTGGAACAAAGTAGATAGCCCAGATATGGACCCTCAACTAATCTTTGACAAAGCAGGAAAAAATAGACAGTGGAAAAAAGACAGTCTCTTTAATAAATGGTGCTGGGAAAATTGGACAGCTATGTATAGAAGAATGAAACCTGATCATTTTCTTACACCATACACAAAGATAAACTCAAAATGGATAAAAGACCTCAACATGAGGCAGGAATTTCTCAAAATCCTAGAGGATAACATGGGCAGTAACCTCTTCGACACTGGTCACACAGCTTCTTTCAAGATATGTCTCCAAAGATGAAGGAAACAAAAGCAAAAATGAACTTTTGGTACTTCATCAAGATCAAAAGCTTCTGCACAGCAAGGGAAATAGTCAACAAAACAAAAAGGCAACCCACAGAATGGGAGAAGATATTCACAAATGACACTATAGACAAAGGGCTGATATCCAAGATCTATAAAGAGCTCCTCAAACCCAACACACACACAAAACAGATAATCATGTCAAAAGAAAACAGAAAAATGACTAACAGACACGTGAAAAAATGTTCATTGTCATTAGCCATCAGGGAGATTCAAATCAAAACCACATCGATATACCACCTTACACCAGTTAGAATGGTCAAAATTAACAGGACAGTAAACAACATGTGTTGGAGAGGATGTGGAGAAGGGGAACCCTCTTACACTGTTTTGGGAATGCAAGTTGGTGCAGTCTCTTTGGAAAATAGTGTGATTCCTTAAGAAATTAAAAATAGAGCTTCCCTATAACTCTGCAATTGCACTACTGGATATTTACCCCAAAGATACTGATGTAGTGAAAAGAAGGGCCATTTGTACCCCAATGTTCATAGCAGCAATGGTAACAGTCATCAAACTGTGGAAAGAACCAAGATGCATTTCAATGGAAGAATGGATAAAGAAGATATGGTCCATACATACAATGGAGTATTACACCTCCATCAGAAAGGATGAATACCCAACTTTTTATCAACATGGATGGGACTGGAAGAGATTGTGCTGAGTGAAATATGTCAGGCAGAGAGAGTCAATTATCATATGGTTTCACTTACTCGTGGAGCATAAAGAATAGCATGGGGGACACTGGAAGATGGAGAGGAGAAGTGAGTTGGGGGAAATTGGAGCAGAAGACAAACCATGAGAGACTGTGGACTCTGAGAAACAAACTGAGGGTTTTGTATGGGAGGGGTTTTTGGGGTTGGTGAGCCTGGTAGTGGGTATTATGGAGGGCACGTATTGCATGGAGCACTGTGTGTGGTGCATAAACAATGTATTCTGGAACAGTGTAAAGAAATAATATAAAATGAAAAAATAATGACTAAGAATAAAGTAAAACACTTAACACTATAATGTAATAAAAAATAAAATTATAAAGAATAAAGAAAAAATATGCAAGTATTTAAGTTATACTCCTATAGTAGGAGATTTTTTTGTTTAGAACATTGGACACAAAAATTATTAAAATGGAAAATTTGACTCATGGAAAGTAAAAATTTTGTATATATGATCAAAGAAGATACACAGATGATAAATACATGAGAACATGCTCCACATCACATGTCATTAGGGAAATGCAAATAAAAGCAACCATGAAATACCACTATACATCAATTAGAATGTCCAAAATCCATAACACTTGACAATACCAAATGCTGGTAAGGATGAGGAGCAATAGAAATTTTCATTAATTGGTGGTGGGAATGCAGAATGATAAAACCACTTTGGAAGATAGACTGGTGATTTTGTAAAAAACTAAACTACTTTTAACCATATGATTCACTGACTGCACCTTCTTGACACTTATCCAAAGGATCTGCAAACTTATACCCACATAAAAACCTGCACATGTGTGTTTATAGGAATCTATAGTAATTGTTCATAATTACCAAAACTTGGAAGTAATTAACATGCCCTTCAATAGATGAATGGATAGATAGTGGTATATCTCGACAATGGAATTTTATTCAATGCTAAATAAATGAGCTATGAAGCCATGAAAAGATGCAGAGAAATTTTAAATGCCTATTGCTAAGAAGTCCACCAAAAAAGGCTACATATTGTACAACATATGACATTCTAGAAAAGGCAAAACAATGGATATAAGAAAAGAACCATGGTTTTGACAGTGTTTAGTAAGAAGGGAGGAATAAATAGGCAGAGCATGAGGGTTTCTAGAGTAGCAGAAATACCCCATATGATATTAAGATGGTGGATATATGTCACTATAAGTTTATCTAAACTCATATAATGTATAACATCAGTAGTGTATTTTAATATAAACTATTGACACTGGGTGAAAATGTTTTATAATTGTAGATTTACTGATTTTAACAACTCTGAAAGGGGATGCTGATAATGAGGAAGGCTATGCAGTCATAGAGACATGGACTATATGGATAATCTCTATACCTTTTAACTTTGCTATGAACTTAAAACTTCTCTAAAACTCAAAATTTGTTTTCTTTGTGTTTATTTATATTTATTTTTTAATGTAAGCTCCATGCCCAGCATGGATCCCAACCGAGGACTTGAACTGAAGACCATGAGATTGAGATCTGAGAGGAGATCAAGAGTTGGACACAATTAACCACCCAGGCATCCCTAAGGCTTATTTTTCTGAAAAAGTAATACTTTCTACAAAGCAAATAGCACCATAAACTGATTCAAAATACAAATTGCCAAAATGGAGAAAATGCTTGCCATGATATTTGCCACAAATATGTAAAGAGCATAAACAAATAAATGCAGAAGAAGGTCAAAGGATATGAACATAAAACTCAGTGATAGAAATTTAAGCATATAAGGGGCGCCTGGGTGGCTCAGTAGGTTAAAGCCTCTGCTTTCGGCTTAGGTCATGATCTCAGGGTCCAGGGATCGAGCCCCACATTGGGCTCTCGGCTCCGCAGGGAGCCTGCTTCTCTTCTCTCTCTCTCTGCTTCTCTGCCTACTTGTGATCTCTGTCTGCCAAATAAATAAATAAATCTTAAAAAAAAAAAAAAAGAAATTTAAGCATATAAATAGTCAGACTCACTCATTTAAAAATTAAGTTTTTTTCACCTATCTACATGTAGTGATTTTCATTAGATGAATTAAAGTTAAATTTAATGCAGTCAATTGTATGGTAATAGATTATCTATAGTCTTAGGAAATTAATACTGAAGTATTTAGCAGTAAAAGGTGAAAAAGGTGTGTAACTTCTCTTAAACTTGTGTGGATGTGTGGATACATATGCATACATACACAGAGAGGGAGAATGAGGAAGCAAATAAAAGGTAAATTTTTAACCGGTGAATCTGGGCAATGGATCTACAGATATTATTTGTATTATTTTTACTTTTACAACTTAGCTATTAGTTTGAAATTATTTTTAAACAAAATATTAAAGTTTTGGTTGAATTGTGGAAAAAGCACTCACATATTCTTTTGTCAGCATGTAAAGTTTAGCAATAATTACCACAATTTAAAACGCATTTAGGGGCACCTGGGTGGCTCAGTGGGTTAAAGCCTCTGCCTTAGGCTCAGATCATGGTCCCAGAGTCCTGGGATCGAGCCCCTCATGGGGCTCTCTGCTCAGCGGGGAGCCTGCTTCCTCCTCTTTCTCTCTGCCTGCCTCTCTGCCTACTTGTAATCTCTGCCTGTCAAATAAATAAATAAAATCTTTAATAAATAAATAAAATGCATTTATCTTTTCACCTAGTGATTTCTATGAATATTTCCTATAAATATAATAAAAATATATAAAAAATGAGTTTACTGAAAAATATTTATTCCATTGTTGTTAAGGGTACAAAAAGGCTGGGAACAATATATATTCTGTAGAAGATAGGCTAAGTGAATTATAACATACATTTACAATGGAAAAGAGTAAAGATGTTAAAAATATGAATTTGACAGACATATAAATATGGGCTAATCTCAATTATATATATTACAGATGAAAAAATATACTCCCTCATATCTATATAGACTTTATTCATAGATTATCTTTAGATAGATACATATAAACTGACAATCCTCAACTCTCACCTTTGCCATGCATAGGCTAAACATAGATTAGCACACCTAATGCAATTAGAATGGATTTCAAAATCTGACAGACTTTAGTTCATCTAGCATCACAATTGACAAGCTGCATGATACTGGCTAAGTTAGTTAGGCCTCCTATGTTACTTCCTATGAAGATTAAAAACCATGTGGAAAAATATAGAAAGGAGCATTATTATTGATATCTTTGCTTTTATTACTATTACTGACTGACTGATTTTGGTTAAAACCCAGGCTTTAGTGCAAAATGGTAGTTAGCTGACATTTTGTAGCAGTCATAAAGAAGTGATATGTCAGAAAACTATTAAGTAAAAAGTTAATTTCCTGCCCAGAAATATTAATCGCCATTAAGTGAAAATAAATTGCAAATTACTTGAGGAACAGTAAAGAGTTCATTTAATAACAGGCTAGTTTCACTGTCTTTGTGTTATTTATAATAAAAATTTAAAACTCACTTGCCGGGGCGCCTGAGTGGCTCAGTGGATTAAGCCGCTGCCTTCGGCTCAGGTCATGATCTCAGGGTCCTGAGATCGAGTCCCGCATCGGGCTCTCTGCTCGGCAGGGAGCCTGCTTCCCTCTCTCTCTCTCTGCCTGCCTCTCCATCTACTTGTGATTTCTCTCTGTCAAATAAATAAATAAAATCTTTAAAAAAAAATAAAATAAAACTCACTTGCCAGTCATTTATGAGCACCTTTAAGTTTAGGGAACTTGATGATATGGTAGTTCTGCATCATGCTATAATCTTATGGGCAAAATAACGTACTGTAAAAAAATCACTATTTTGGTCAAGTATCTATTGGCCAGTGGGGAAAATTTGTCACCATGCCCTGAAGGCATTTGACATTAAATTCCTTGAGGGTAGGTACAATGTGTATCTCCACAAAAACTTTTTGACATCTAGCAAAAGCAAACGCTTCATAAATCAATGCATCCAAAGTGAACTAAGTACGGGATGCAGTCTTGATGTGGCCCAGATTCATTTAGCCATACATGTTTACATTTTTAAATTATGGTCAAATTTAAAACTGTCCAATATATGGTAAAATGAAATCAATGCCAGTATAAGAATCAATATTACAGTTTTCATGATTTGTATTCCTTTGACTTGTTATTTCCAAAGAATAAAGTTCTAGATCAAATCATCTAGAAAGCACAGTGATTATATATGCTTGCACATATTGTATCTCACAAAAATCTCTGAGGCTTGAGTGAAGTGAAGGGGAAAAATCACAAGGCATTTGAAGCAAATCACATTCCTCTGGTTTAGTTCAGGAAGAGGTGAAAACTTTTTTTTTTTTTTTTTAAATTTTAAGATTTCATTTATTTATTTAACAGAGTCACAGCGAGAGACAGAACACAAGCAGGGGAAGTGAGAGAGGGAGAAGCAGGGTTCCTACTGAGCAGGGAGCCCAATGCAGGGCTCAATTCCAGAACCCTGGGATCATGCCCTGGGCTGAAGGCAGATGCTAATGACTGAGCCACCCAGGCACCCGAGATGAAAGCTCTTCTTAACTCCCCATTTGTTTTTGCAACAATAAATTATTTGAAACACTTCTGAGACTTACAATTCAGCATTCATTTGTTTAAATGGTTGATTATTTGCTTCTTTCAATGGGGTCTAAGATCCATGAAGACAGGATAACTCAGACCAAACAAACTGATTTCATTGTGGCATCCCCAATGTTCAAAGAGTGTTTGGCAAAGAATAGACATCAATAGGTATTTTTAATGCATTAATTAATGGAAATGTGAATTTTTTCCACTATGCTTATGCATATTAATAATAGCTAGACAGCATGATGAGTATAGTTAATAATACTGTATGGAATATTTCAAAGTTTTTTATGAGAATAGATCTTAAAGTCCTCATTATGAGAAAAAAATGGTTTTGTAACTATGTATGGTATCAGATGTTAATTGGACTTACTGTGGTGATTATCTTGCAATATATACAAATATTGGGTCATTATGCCATGTATTTGAAATCCTGAAATTACTATGTTATATGTGAATTATGCCTCAAAAAAAAAAAAAAAGAATGGCTGGACTGAGCATATATTTGTGATATCCTGATTATGTGTTTATGATCCAAGGTTTATAGTTACCAGCCTGTCTGCTCTCTGACAACCTGTGAAACATAGTCTGAGGAGCAGATGTAACATGGCCTCATTAGTTTTCACTATTTCCAAGTCTTTAAACTGCTCCAGTTGAATATACAATCCATGTGGAGAGAAGCTTTTTGAGACTTCAAACCATCAGGTTTCTCCAACTGTCCAGTATATATTCTTTATAGTCTTTGTATTAAGTAACTTTTGCATTTGGTTTCTGTATCTCAAAGTAGACGACCATTGCTGTCCAGTCTTTTCTCTCAGTCTCATAGATTGAAATCCTTTGACTCACTTGAATCTTACTTTAAAAGCTGAGTGATCTTTTCTGGGGCTTTCTCTGATCTTTCTTCTAACAGATTCAATATACTGCATATCAATAACCTACTTCTATCAATCTATAAGCAAGGAATTGAATACAATTATTAAATGAAACTTAAATCAAAATGGGAAAATGTTTAAGAGGACTTAAAAGTTATCTAATTCAACTCTCATTGTTAAAGAGAAAGAGAGTCCAAGTCCCATTATAAGTATGCTGCAGAGATTGTCAAAGTCAAATTTCCTGACACCCAGAGAAAGCACCACCCCCATCCCAATGGCCTGCTTCTTATATTCAAAATCCCTAACCATAAATCATCTTAAAAACCAATTTAATGAAAGAGAAAATGCAAAGACTCTACCAAAATACCACAGAAACTGATTAATGAATTTAATAAAGTCACAATAAAAAATAAAACATATATAGAAGTCTGTTGTACTTCTATACAAGTAACAATGAAATGACAGAAAAATTAAAATAATCCCACTTAGAACTGCACCAAAAATAATACCTAGGAATAAATTTAACTCAGGAGGTGAAAGACCCAGACTCTGAAAACTATAAAACATTGATGAAAGAAATTGAAGACACAAATAGAAAGATATTCCATGTTCATGGATTGGAAGAATATTGTTAAAACATCCATACTAATCTACAGATTTAACACAACCCTAATCAAAATACCAGATCTAAAAAAGACAATCCTAAAATTTGTATGGAACCACAAAAGACCCCAATTAGCCAAAGCAATCCTGCCCCGCAATCTTGAAAAAGAAAAATAGGGATGCTTGAGTGGCTCAGTGGGTTAAAGCCTCTGCCTTCATTTCAGGTCATGATCCCAGGGTCCTAGGATTGAGCCCTGCATTGGGCTCTCTGCTCAGCAGGAAGCCTGCTTCCCCCTCTCTCTCTGCCTGCCTCTCTGCCTACTTGTGATCTCTGTCTGTCAAATAAATAAATAAAATCTTTGAAGAAAAAGAAAAAGAAAACTGTAGGTATCACAATTCTAGATATCAAGATTTATCACAAAACTGTAGTAACAAAAACAGTATGGTCCCGGCACAAAAACAGACACATAAATCAACAGAACATAATAGAGAGCCCTAAAATAAAACCATAATTATATTGTCAATTAATCTTTTACAAAGCAGGGAAGAAGAATGTCTCTTCAACAAATGTTGTTTGGAAAACTGGACAGTTAACATGCAAAAGAATGAAACTGGACCACTTTCTTACACCATACACGAAATAAACTCCAGTGGATTAAGCACCTGAATGTGAGACCTGAAACCATAAGACTTCCAGAAGGTAACGGCAATTTCTCTGACATTGATCATAGCAACATTTTTCTAGATGTTTCCTGAGATAAGAAAAAAAAATAAAATAAAACTATTGAGACTTTTGTACAGCAAAGGAAATAATCAACAAAACTAAAAACAACCTGCTCAATAAGAGAATATATTTGTAAAGGATATATCCAATAAAAGATTAGTATGTAAAATATATAAGGAATTCATACAACTCAATAGCAAAAATAACAAATTTAAAAATAGGAAGAATCTATTGAGCTGAGGCAAGGAGGGGATTTAGGGCTCTAAATACTCTTCAAATAGATATTCAATTGGTCCTTCTGTCATTATCTCTACCTTTATACCCATTTTCAGAAATACTACCAATTCTTAAATGTTTAGGGTCTTCTCCAGAATAAGTAGTTTGTACCTCAGCTTTACTTATCATATGTTCCAGAAGTCCCTTTCTCACATCTAGGGTAGGGTTAGGATTAGGTTTAATGTTAGGGTATGTGGCTTATATTTTGCAGTTCAAAGACTTCTCCAGAGGGTTAGTATTATGGTTATGGGCAGGGTTGGGGTTGGGGGTTAGGCTTAGGTCTTAAGGGTAAGGTCTTAAAGATTAAGAGTCAGAAGTTAGGGTTAAGGTACTTGCCTGATACACAAAAAAGTAAAAATTAAAAGTAGGAATAAAATATGAACAGATATTTTTTCCATATCAGAGACACAAATAGCTAACAGAAAAAGGAAAAGATGTTCAATACTATTGGGGAACCTAGAAGGCTCAGTCAGTTGAGATCTGACCCTTGATTTTGGCTCAGGTAGTGAAATCGGGGTCATAAGATCAAGCACTGTGTTGATCTCCAACTGGTTATGGAGCCCACTTGAGTCTCTCTCCCTCTGTTCCCCCTCCCCCCATCACTCCTTCCTCCCCTCCCTTCCCCACCCACTCATAAGGTCTCTCTTAAAAATACAAAAACACAAACAAAAACATAAAACATGGCCAATGTTACTAATTATCAGGGAAATGCATATGAAAACCACAATAAGATATAACCCCAAACCTGTCAGAAGAACTAAAATCAAAAACACAAGAACAACAAATGTTGGGAAGGAAGTAGGAAACAAGGAATTCTTGTGCACTCTGGTCAGAATGCAAACTGCTACAGCTACTGTGGAAAATAGTATGTAGGTTCCTCAAGTATTTAAAGCAGAACTACCATGATTGATGAAAGAAACTGAGCAATTCCAGTACTGGCTATTTACACAAAGAATATGAAAACACTAATTTCAAAAGATGTATTTACTCCCCCAAATTCATTGCAGCATTATTTACAATAGCCAAGTCACAAAAACAGCCCATGTCCATCAACAGATGGATAAAGAAGATGTGTACATGTATACACACACACACACACACACACACACACACACACTAGAATATTGCTCAGCCATAAAAATAATGCAGTCTTATCTTTTGCAGCAACATGGATGGTGTTGGACAATATAATGCTAAGTGAAATTTCATAGAAAGAGAAATACCATATAATCTCACTCATATGTGGAATTTAAGAAACAAGACAAAGAAAGAAAAAAATAAGTATTTTTCAGTTTGTCTCAACTATACAGAACAAACTGATGGTTACCATGGAAAGGTGGGTAGGGGGCTAGATAGAATATTTGAAGGGAATTAAGAATACATTTATAACAATGAGTGCTAAATAATATAGAATTGTTGATTCACCTAAATTGTATACCTGAAACTAATATAACAGTGTATGTTAACTATACTAAAAATTAAAAAAAAAATAATGAAAATACAGGTGACTGTTGAACAACATGGGTTTCCACTGCATGGGTCCATTCATTCATTTACCCACTCATTTTCCAAGAGAGAGAGATTGTACGTGTGCACATGTGTGTGAGGAGGGGGAGGGGCAGTAGTAGAGGAAAAGCAAGAGTCTTAAAAGCATGTTCCACACCCACTGTGGAGATGGAAGTGGGGCTGGATCTTATGACCCTGAGATCATAACTTGAGCTGAAATCAAGTGTAGAGATGCTTATCTGACTGAGCCACCTAGGTGCCTCCACACATGTCCATTTATATGTGCATTTTTTAAATATATATAAATAGAGCACAGTACTGTAAATGTATTCTCTCTTCCTATGATTTTCTTATTTTTTCTCTAGCTTAGTTTATGGTAATAATTCAGTATATAAACATAAAACATACAAAATATGTGCTAATTGACTTAGACTTCAGGCCAATATGAGGGTATTAACAGTTAAGTTTCGGGGGAGTACAAGTTATACATGGTTTTCTACTGCATGGGGTACTGGTACCCCTAACCCTCATATTGTTTGAGGATCAACTTTATCTGCCATTAACTTAGGCAAATAGACACCATTCCAGAACCACAGCCATTAGTGATCAAAATCCAGTAAACCTGGAGCCAAGAAACTGCTGATTTAGGGACACAACTTCACATCTCACTTACCAAATGTCCAAGCTGTTGACTGAGTTCCAAAGTGAATATCCTCCTGGTACTGTTCTCATTTTCCACATCGTGTGAAAACTGGTCAGGAATAACCATTTTATTTGTTTATCTGTGATTGCCAGAGTTGAACAACAACAACAAGAAAAGTACAAAACATCCAAATACTCTATAGGAAATCTGATCATTCCAAAAGGAAGGTATGAATACACAATATATCCTACCTGAATTTAATTAACAAATACCTATCTCAACAATTATCTTTGTCATAGGGTCAAACCCTATGACCCAAGCAGATTTTGAGTGTATAGCCCAAGATGGGGCTCTACCTTACAACTCAGAGAACAGACCTGAGCCAAAACCAGTAGGTTAAGCATCTGACTCTTGGTTTTGGCTCAGGTCTGATCTCAGGGTTGTAAGGTCGAGCCCCATCTTGGGCTATATGCTCAGTACGGAGTCTGGCTAGGTTTCTCTCTCTCTCTGCCCCTCCCCAACACGGTCTGTCTCTCTCTCCACCTCTAGCTCTCTCTTTAAAAAAACAAATAAATCTAAAAAACATAACTGTGCCATCCAATAACCCTAGATGGGTGTTTTTTTTTTTATTGTTGATGATTTTCTAGTTTCTGTAATAGTAGTTAGAATGTTTTTCAAAATTGAATTAGTTCAATGAGATGAATTTCAATACATTTTTTAAATGATCCTATGTTAGTCACCATACAGGGCATCATTAGTTTTTGATGTAGTGTTCCATGATTCATTGTTTGCATAAAACACCCAGTGCTCCATGCAATCCATCCCCTCCTTAATACCCATCACTGGGCTAATCCATCCCCCAACCCCTCCCCTCTAAAACCTTCTGTTTTCTGGAGTCCATAGTCTCTCATGGTTCATCTCCCTCTGATTCCACCCCCCTTCATTTTTCCCTTCCTTCTAATGTCTTCCATACTATTCTTTATGTTCCTCAAATAGGTGAAACCACATGATAATTGACTTTCTCTGCTTGACTTCTTTCACTTAGCATAATCTAGTGACATAAAAGAAGTCCATAGCAAGCAAGGTTATAATATTTGGATAACCATTGTTGTTTAGTTTTTCGCTTCTTTTACATTTTACTAATATCTGTGTCAACATTTACCTTGTGACTGCTTAAACAAAACAAATATATTTTTAAGAGCATCAAGAAGAAGCACTTGACATGGCGCCTGGAAGGCTCAGTGGGTTAAGTGTCTGCCTTCAGCTCAGGTCATGATCCCAGGGTCCTGGTATTGAGCCCTGCGTCAGGGTCCCTGCTCAGCAGGGAACCTGCCTTTCCCTCTCCATCTGCCTCTACCCCAGCTCATGGTCTCTCTCTCTCTCTCTCTCTCTCAAATAAATAAATTTTTAAAGATTTATTTATTTATTTATTGGACAGACAGAGATCACAAGTAGGCAGAGAGGCAGGCAGAGAGAGATAGGTGGAAGCAGGCTCCCCCTGAGCAGAGAGCTCAATGTGGGGCTTGATCCCAGGACCCTGAGACCACAACATGAGCAGAAGGCAGAGGCCCAAACCCACTGAGCCACTCAGGCACCCCTCAAATAAATAAAATCTTAAAAAAAAAAAAAAAAGCAGTAGCAGTAGCAGTACTTGCCACACTAAAATTAGCTTCCCTTTGGTCTTTGGAATTGCTTGCAATTTCCATCATTCTGAAATCAGTTATTTGCAACCACCCCTGGGAAAAATAACTCTTCTATTCCTGAGAAGCAGCTAATAGTTTCTAAGGCGTTAACTCAGTGGTTCTCAACCAAGATGATTTTACCTCTTAGGGGACATCTTACAATGTCTAGAGACATGACTGGGGAGGGGTACTACTGGCATCTCGTGGGTAGAAGCCAGGGATGCTGCTAAATAACCTAAAACACACAGGACAACACTCACCCACACACATTGTTTCCTCAAAAAACATTAACACTGAAATGTCAAAAGCACAGATGAATTATAGTTTAATTTATGACTATAAAAAATATCCTTCCCTGGCACAAGGGTCAGGGTTCTAAATTGAGGCTAGTGAACTAAAATGCAGAATAAAAAGAAAAAAAAAAGATTCAGAAAGGTGAAACAGTAAAATACCATATTTTCTCCTCCATGAAGTGGAAAAATCCCAGCTTTTCTTCCCTATAAATAGGAAATGTGAACTTTGCCTGAGTTACCTAAGCCTCCTTTCCACATTTAAGTGGAAATAATCATAATTTTTTTTCATAGTGAAGCTTGCAAAAAAATAAGGATCTATAAAGATTCTGCCAAATACAGTTGTAACTACAGTTAGAAAGACTATAATGAATTGTTATGATGATTGTGGCAGTGGTGGTGCCATTGATGGTGTCATGATGACAATTAATAGAGATGACTGTTGTGTTGATTATTTTCACCATGCCTTAACATGCCCTAATTAAGACACTTACAGATTGCAAACCATCAAAAAGAGATGACAAGGTTAATTTTTAATTTCTCAAGAGCTGAATTTATTCTACTGGTTAGTGTTTTGGCTGTAGGAATATAAGGAGAATTGACTCATTACTCAAGAAAATGATCACTAAGATGTTCTTGTGGTAACAACTCTATGGACAGAGAAAAGAGCTGTGATGATAGATCAGAGAGTAGATGTAAACTGTCCTAAGACTCAGCATCTGATACTTCTATTGGGAAATTATTCTAAGAGAGAACACTGCTAAGGTAACTTCAGCTAAGGTAAATTTCCTTCTGAAATAGGAAGTAGAGATAGAAAACATCTTTGGTGGAGTCTTAAAGGCAAATAAATTAAAGTTGAAAATAAAAGTCAACTGTCTGTTCAATTGCTTGGGACATAAATTGATCACTGGGCTAATATAATAGACTAGTTTACTTTGTACAATCATTTCAAAACCTTAACTTTGTTAAAGAACAATGCTTTAACTTCCAATATACTTTTTTTTGGCCTCTTCCAATATACTTTTTCATAGGAGTTCATTTTTTTTTTTTCATCCTGTGGATTCTCATATGAAGTTCAGTGAGTTTGGCATTTAATGATGACCCTTGAAAGGATTTCAAGAAACTAATAGATTGAACCAACTCTACCTGTCAGTCATCCATACTTTCTTTCAATATCAACCTGCTCAATTCCAACTCCAACTTAAAAGCTCTGGGGATGCTTTGATGAGCAGTTCTGTCTTTCTAAGTCAGTGCTGCTGTGTTCAGATACTTTCATCAGCAAATGTGCACTTCTCTTTACTGTAATAAAATGAAAGTATTTATGTTGCAAACTTCCTTATTTGATCATGCTAGTCCATTTTCCTGAACTGTGTATCTTGTTCTTTTCTATGTATCCAAGTTTTCTGTTTTTAAGGTTTAGTAAAAGTGCTGCCTCTATTCCTTACCTAAACTATTATTGTACGTTCTGACTGAAAACAACTTCTGTTGTTCCATGCAATTATACCGTACATACTGACATAGCTGTGCTTTTGCACTTCTGTGTCCTGAGCAACGACTCTTAAGCCATACTTTCTGGGTTAAAATTCCAACTCTGGGATTTTTAAGGATATATATCTTTTATATATATATATATATATATATATGTGTGTGTGTGTGTGTGTGTGTGTGTGTGTAAATTACTTAAACTTGTTCTGCCTTGGTTTCTTCATTTGTAAAAAAGGAAAATGGTAGGATTTTTTTTTATTTTTTTTTAATTTTTTATTTTTTATAAACATATTTTTATCCCCAGGGGTACAGGTCTGTGAATCACCAGGTTTGAAAATGGTAGGATTTTTAAAAAAATGCCTGACATGTAGAAATAACTTCATCGTTAACTATCATGCCACTGAGTTTTTGTTTTTCTCTTCAGTTGTGTTATAAACCATTTGGAGACAATGTTAGCAGCAGTTATAGTGTGACAAGTCTGAGACCCTGAACCCACCTCTAGGAGTCCCAGTTTCCTCTCTATTCTTATTGCCTCGAGATTATTGATTGGACAAAAAGAGTTCACAATTGTCCATAGAATATTTAGCATAATATCTGGGCCATGATAGGATCTCAATAAAATTACTAATAAAACATTTTAAATTAATTATTGAACACATCAATATGAGATATGTGTTCATATACATTATATCATTAATTTCCTAGTTCTCATATTTAAACTGTAGAAGAGATACCATTTTTATCCCCATTTTACACAAAAGGAAACAGAGGCTGGGGAAGATTTAAGATTTAGGATCACACAGCTCAAGTAACAAAGCTAAGAGTTAAATCATCAATGTCAAACTTCAAAGACATGTTCTCATAACTCCTCTGTAATATCCTTCACTTTATATACTTACAGTGAGTGCATCAGATGTAGAATAAGGTTTTATTGAGTATTATAATGCAAGCCGTATTTATTATAATATTGAATAAATATACACTCTTTGGCATTTTTTTAATAGCTGAAAATTCATTAGAAATAAGATTCCTACTCAGAGGCTTAATATAGGTTTCTGCAAGTATGAAAGGTTTTCCCACATAAATATTCCTAGACAGTATTTATGGATCAAAACCACTCATTTAAAGTGAACATCTGAGCAAACCTCAGTCTTACTGGAATAAGCCTTTTGAAAAAAACATAATGTATCAAGAACCATAAGGAAAATGCTAAAAGCAATGGCTGCTTTGCTTAATGGAGCAAGTCGAAAGTGTTTGACGTTACTCTTAATAGCAGTCAGTAAAACAGTTTCCAGTAAAACTTAAGTGAGGAAATTAATGCCATAATAACAGCATGCATGCAGGTCTGGCTCAAATAATAGCAGTGTGATAGCATAGAGAAAAGAAGCCTTAATTTGCGCTTTAGATTATACTGGGTGGGTGAACTGCATACACATTTAAAGTGACTTACTTCTTAGTCAATTTTTTTTATTCAGCAAGAAATCTGAAAATACTAGGAAAGTCCTATATAACTTAAAAATATCAAGTAGGTTTGTGTGTGTGTGTGTGTGTGTGTGTGTGTGTGTGTGTGTGGTTTTTTGTTGTTGTTGTTGTTTTGTTTTTTGGTTTAAAGGCCACTGTCATCATTCTATCAATATTTACTGGGCAATGACTACTTCATACCAAGTATTTTGCTGCTAGGCTCTGAGGAAACCAAATTATCAATTGATGTACTTCTTATCCTCAAGCAGCTCACAGAACAGTGGGAGAGATTGGCAAATAATATTTTAATTATGATGTGATTTAAAAATTCTGTTACAGAATGCTGTGTGTGCACAAGAGCCCATTCCCTTTTCCTTCTGGGAACATAGGATACTCTTCCAGATTTCCTTACAGTTAAGTATAGTTATGTGACTGAGTTCTTCCCAATGGAATATAGAAAGAAATGATGTTTAATGTTTGTAACTTTAAGACTGGTATATGGAAACCATCCACAGGTGATATGCTCTCTCATTTCCTCCTTGCTGAAAAGGAGAGAGAACTCAAACAACTTCAAGATATGCAAGATGGAAGGAATGTGCAATTTAGAAATCCTGCTCACCTGGCTGTCTGCGAACTACTCACAGTGAATGTTTACCTGAGTAAACCTGTTTATTGAGTAAACAAAACCATTGTTATTTGGGGGTTGTTTGTTACAGCAGTTAGCTTACTCTAATATATATTCTCTATAGAAATTATGCCTACATGGATCAAAGCCACTCAAAAGAAAGAGGAGGTACCTCTGCCTGGGCCATATTCTAGAGGAGATAAAACTCAAACTGGATCTTTAGGGCCATTTTCCCTTGCAGGGGACAAGTGGAAAGTGCTTAGAAATAATCCTCTACATCCTTTAAAAGTCTTACCCAAATTAAGACATGGCTGTGCTTTGCTTTTTCTAGATCTGAACACTCCAGAACTAAGTACTTAGAACTGAAAACTGTCCAGAAGTAGGATCTAGTGAGCTCACATCTTAAGAGAAGAGTTGAAGAAATCATGGCCTTCAAGGTGCAATATCCCTCCCATCCACTGCTTATACGAGATCATTAAGAATAAGTCACTGATCACTCATTTCTGGTACCTGAGAAAAGAAACCATCCACACTCACACAGCTTAGTGTCTCTGTTAACATAACCATTATTCCATGATCTTGTCCTAACTTACTGTTCCAGAAATCTCTTAACAGAAAGACAATAATTGCTAAGAACTTTTTTTGTTTGTTTGTTTTGTTTTGTTTTTCATTCTAGGAACTTCCTAAATGACATTTGGACTCTTTATCTGAAGCATAAGTGACAGTTTACACTCAAAGATTTTTTGACCCCATATCTCAACTTTCTTGCCTCGCTATCCAGCATTCCTCAACAATTATAACATGATCTTTATCCAATGGTAATCAAGCCCACTCATTGAAAGACTCATCTCAAAAAATCCCAATAAATATCCTCTTAACTTTCCTTTCCCTGCTCAAAGAAGATACTAAAACCCTATCAGGGTAGTGTTCTCCAAATAAACTCCACTTAGATTATCCAAACAACCTGTTGAGAAGACAATTAGTTTCCTAGGGAAGTTGTAACAAATTATCACCAACTAGATGGCTTTAAAGAACAGAAATTTATTCTTTTACAGCTCTGGAGCCTAGAAGTACGTTACCAAGTATTGGCAAAGTCATATTCTTTCTGAAGGCTCTAGAATAATATCCTTACTTGACTCTTTCTAGCTCCTGGTAGTGCCAGAAATCCTTGGCATTCCTTGGCTTCTGGCAAAAACTCTAATCCTTTGCCTCTATCTTTACATGCATCTTCCTTTTGTGTTTAACTGTCTCCAAATTCTCCTTCTGATAATGATACTAGTCATGGAATTAGGTCTAACCCAGTAGTCACCTCATCTTAATTTCATTGACAAAGATTTTATTTAAAAATAAGGTTACATTCACAGTTTGGGCTAGGCATAAATTTGGGGGAAAATACTACTAACTCCAGTACAGATAATATCTTGGAAAACTAGAATTTTACTTCCTTCTTCTTGTATTAGAGTGACTAAAATATCTTTCACTGTGGATAGAAACTCTTGTTTTTAAATTAGACTTAAAATTCAGATGCCATTGGAGAGAAATACTGGTGCTTAACTTTGCATTAGGCTATAAATGACTGGTATTAGAAACTTTCCAGAAGGCACGTTTTATAGAGGAGGATGGTGCAGAGAACAAGAGGCTAAAGAGAGCCCAGGGGAATTCTGGAACGATTACACAAATGCATACACACATACACACACACACTACACAATGTCTTATAAATTTGGCCAAAAGTACTAATTTCGAGACCAATGTTCAATTCCCTTTTGTCTCCACTGACGGCTGAATTACTACCTTAAAAGATTAGTCATTTGGGACCAAGGCAATGTATCCTTAATAAGTCCAGGCTTTACATGTAAATACCTTGGAAAGAGAGAATACATTAAGACATCACTCAACAGTAGCATTTTAGTGGGGATTCTTTAACAGATAACCAATTATCAGAACTATCAGTATAAAAATTCAGAGGAGGGCCCTAACAATATAGACCTCCTAGTGTAGCTTTCTTAGTTTCCTTGGCAGGGAGGTGCTGCAGGAGAAACACCTGATCACTGAAGTTCAGGCAGGTATTATTTAGAGTCAAACATTATAAAGAAAATAAACAATTTATCAACACTTTTCATATGCATTTGTCTAACCACCGCCTAGTCTTATTTTTATTCATTACTAATCTTTCAATATTTCCCAAACTCTGCCATGAACAGAGTTGTCATTAACAGAATTAAGCTTCTGAAATCTGTTTATGCTTCAGGTGTCTACCAAATCCACCCGAGAGGTCAGCAAAACCCTATTGTACTGAATCTAGAAGCCCTGTCAAATTATCTCTGCAAATATAGGAGAATGAACCCTCACGAGCTCCTTCAGTAACACAATCTCTCATTCTACAACATAAAATTTCTGCTTAAAAATCATCAAGTCAGGAAATGATAGATGCTGGCGAGGATGCGGAGAAAGGGGAACCCTCCTACACTGTTGGTGGGAATGCAAGCTGATGCAGCCACTCTGGAAAACAGCATGGAGGTTCCTCAAAATGTTGAAAATAGAACTGCCCTATGACCCAGCAATTGCACTATTGGGTATTTACCCTAAGGATACAAACGTAGTGATCCAAAGGGGCACATGCACCCGAATGTTTATAGCAGCAATGTCCACAATAGCCAAACTATGGAAAGAACCTAGATGTCCATCAACAGATGAATGGATCAAGAAGACGTGGTATATATACACAATGGAATACTATGCAGCCATCAAAAGAAATGAAATCTTGCCATTTGTGACAACATGGATGGAACTAGAGCATATCATGCTTAGCGAAATAAGTCAAGCAGAGAAAGACAACTATCATATGATCTCCTTGATATGAGGAAGTGGTGATGCAACATGGGGGCTTAAGTGGGTAGGAGAAGAATAAATGAAACAAGATGGGATTGGGAGGGAGACAAACCATAAGTGACTCTTAATCTCACAAAACAAACTGAGGGTTGCTGGGGGGAGGGGTTTTGGGAGAAGGGGGTGGGATTATGGACATTGGGGAGGGTATGTGCTTTGGTGAGTGCTGTGAAGTGTGTAAACCTGGTGATTCACAGACCTGTACTCCTGGGGATAAAAATATATGTTTATAAAAAATAAAAAATTAATTTAAAAAAAAAAATCTGAGACAAAATTTCCAAATGATTAATACAGCTGGCATGACTATTTACAAACAAACTAGACATTTTTCTCTTAAAATCTTTAAAACACAGTACTTTCCCTGGGGTTATGAAATAGTTGCTATTTTCCCTAAGTCATCAAAGTTTAGTGAGTTTTTCTGAAAGTATATAAACAGAGTTTTATTTATTTCAATTATTTATTTGTGTAATTATGCCTTTGTATTACATACCTTATACATCTGGGCTTAGGTATGGACTTATTTTACAGAACTAAAAAATTGTAACTGCGTTGGGTTTCAATTTTCTCTGGTATGTGTATTTAACCTTCTCCAAAATTTCTTCCAGAGGACTTTTAAAAATAATATATGGAAACACATTTTCTCAATGTAATTCTTGCAATAGATATGCATATGGATGCACATAATTTATAATGCCTAAGAAACTGGAAATCACCTCTTTCAAGTAACCAATTAGTGGTTAAGAATGTGAGTTCCAAAGACATACCACTTGGGTTTAAATTGCAAACAGGTTGCATTACTTTGGACAAGGTATTTAACTTTTTGGTGCCTCAGATTAGTGAGGATTTACTAAATCAATCTGTGCAAAGTGTCAAGAACAGTGATTGAGACACAGTAAGTGACCACTAAATGCTAGCTCTTAATATTATTGTTCTTCTCTGAGGCAACAAAAAGGGCAAACAGAATGTCCCTGCCCTCAAGATGTTTGAGGTCTGGTGGAAAAATGCAGAACCAAAGTTAACTAACCAATAATACAAGATGTGTTTGTTATTCTATGTGTCAGAGGACTGTCAGAGGACTGTTATAAGAGTGAAGTGATCAAGGCTTCATTTTGAACATGTGATTGGAAGGAGACTTTGAAAAATGGTAGGGGTAGGGATTAGGAGAATAAAAAGATTCAAGACAGGGGTGTAGCTTGGAAAGCAGCATGAAGGCAAGAATAGACAGTACATTTATTTAATGAGGACACATTTTCCTGGAATCAACACTTTCTATTGAAAACAAAGATTGAAGTGAGAGGAGCCTTATATAGGGTAAACAGTAGAAACTAAAAAGGGTAGAAAACTAAAAACCAGATAATGCGTTAGTTCTTAAAAACTTATGTTCATGAAAAGAACACACAATGATATTAGGACTGAAGTGGAGGGTCAAATCTGCTAGTTGATAGCTGATTCTCGTGTAAATTAAACTGTCAATCAAGCATGAATGTCATTAAATTATATATTTTGTCATTTTGTATATCAACAAAAATTTCACAGAGTTGAATCAAGCCATACTAAAAGTGATTAATGATGAATTAATCACTAAAAGTGATTAATGATGCTTAGAGTTAACCATTCATGGACATGTTCATTTGTTGTTTTATTTGCTCAACAGCATTTGGGTTCTAGCATAAGTACTATAGATAATATAGCATCTATACTTCAGATGATAGATCAGTGATTAAACTGGGCTCTATCTAAAAGACCATAAAGTCAACTGAAAGTAATTAAACTGTTTTTCATTACTGTTCAACAAGAAAATAAGCAATGCCTTACAAGGGATATATATACAGAGCAAAGTGAGTTCACAAGTGGGAGTCACACTTCTGTCTGGGAAGACTGTGAAAGAGAATGGATGGCACATAGATTCAGCTTTGAAAGATATTTGAAAATAGTGGATGAGATATTCCAAGATGAGAGACTGAATGAACATAGGAAACTGCTGGGCTGCAATTCAGTGTGGCTTAAACAAAACTTTCCAGAACATATTTCACTAAATACAATCTCTCCTTAGGAATGGGGTGGTTGGGTGGCTCAGTGGGTTAAAGCCTCTGCCTTCGGCTCAGGTCATGATCCCAGGGTTTTGGGACCGAGCCCCACATTGGGCTCTCTGCTCAGCAGGGACCCTGCTTCCCCCTCTCTCTATGCCTGCCTCTCTCTGCGTATCTGTGATCTCTCTGTCAAATAAATAAATAAAATCTAAAAAAAAAAAAAAAAAGAAGCATGAGAAAGGGGGAATCTATGATTACCTAAGTTTGGAAAACAATGGGTTAAACAAAATGGAACCAATTTCTTTATTAAAAGACTTCTGAGGCACCTGCAAGCCTCAGTTGGTTAAGTGTCCTACTCTTGATTTCAGTTCAGGTCATGATCTCGGGGTTGTGAGTTCCAGCCCTGCATCAGGCTCCATGTTGTGTGTGGAGCCTGCTTAAGATTCTCTTTCTGCCCCTCCTCTCCTTGAATGATGAATGAATGAATGAAAAAATGAATGAATGACTTCTCAGGGCTTTTAATATGCTAATTTGCATTATAAATTCTTAAAAGGGTAATATAGTATACAGTTATAAACTTATTTTACTGGGATATTCACTTCTTTCCCAGCATATTTTAAAGGACTAATATTCAATTATACACTGGAAAGTGCTTAGTTAGAGCAAAAAGAATGCTTAGGGGATCTGATAACAGAGAGTCAAAGCTAATGAATTCCAACCTTTATTTGGTAGGATTCAGAAAACCAAATCAGTAAGGGAAGCCAATGGTCACCTATGTAAACTGATTCGTTATAATGTGTATTCAAAACATAGTATTGGTCAGTTGGGAGTCATTCTTATTCCAAAGCCAGAAGAAATTGAGAGGAATTTACCAGTTCACCCATTATGATATTCAAATGATTATGAGCCAATATTTTAAATGTGTGTGGGACAGAAACATGTTTTGAACATTATAACCCAGAGAATAAACCTGGAGACCTGACTGAACAGAATATTTTTTTTCTTATGCCTCTGTGTCCCCAGCCATTTTATCTCTCCATTTATATCATGTTGATAGAATAAATAGAATAAGATAGTATTTGGGAAAGAATTCAGTTCTGTTCCAAAAGCATGCTCTTATTGGTATCCATTCATTTTTATTATTTTCCTAATATACAACTGATCTGCCTATGAAAGCAAGACAGATTATATTTTTTCATATGCCTACCAAACTGCAGGGAATTAGGAAACCTGGAAGCTGAAACTGGTCACCTTAGGTTTTAAGAATTTTTTAAGAATAAAGGACCAAATATTTGCAGAGGTTTGGGCTTCTTAAAAGAGAGATGCAACATGTTAGCTCACATTTCAAAAACTTGGAAAATTAAATTGATTTAAAGAGGAATTTTCTTCCCAGGAGAATCTATTTACGCAGCATCTACTTTCATTGCTCTTATACTCCATGAGTCATCAGGAAGTAACACAAAGTCACACAAGAACACAGAGTCCTCCTGGGAATTTGAAACAAATGGATTTGAAACTGCTCAGTTGATCCTACCCAGAGGATGATATATACAGGAATTCAGCATAAGGAGAGTTTGATCAGTGCAATTAAATGTAAGCATCGCACCTGTGGAACCTGGAACACGATGTTGCAGTATGATTTATGAGGCCAGAGTGGGTGGATTTCATTAATTCAAAGCCTTTCTACCTTGCATCTTTGCCATGTGGTTAATGTTACTACCATTTTAATGGTGTTTTCAAATAATCTATCAATGAAATAAGGAACACATTTTTTAACTTTTCAGAAATTTAATGAAGGCCTACTATGTGTCAACTACAGTGTGAGTCACTGGGGATTCATGGTTGAGTAGGAATCAATCTAGCTATTCTAAGACAACTAAGACTCAATATAAGTCCTCTGCTGGACACAACCATAAGGATCTGTATGAGTTCATGGGAGACACACACTACCTCATTTACAAAGAGATACATTTTAAATGAGTTCTGAATGACCAGAGAGATTTAGCTAAGAATAGCTGGGAGCAGATCTGAGAGGTAGCATGGGCTATGGTACCCTAAACCAGATAAGAATACAACTTATTAGAATCTGACTATTCTAATGATTTTGATGATGATTTTCTCTGAGGTTAAGGCTGATATATACTTCAATGAAGTTGAGGACATGAGAAGTGCTCAGGAAAATGTATACTTGTCATGGTAGGGAGTATGGGATTTACCCTGGGAGACATAAAAATATACTAAAAACTTTCAGTAATGTAAGGAAAATGTTTAGAAAAAGATAATATAATCATTTATCTATTTAAGCCCACCCAGCATCCATTTCCCCTTCCTAATGATACTCCAATTTCCTCTTGGAAGTGACCACTAACTCATTGTGTACGGTTTTAGTGCAATCATACTTCAGCTCTTTTGCCCTCAGAAAGTGACAATCATTGGAAACTCCAATTTTCACATCATTTCTTTCACTCTTCTATGACAATTACTGTGAAAGAAACACCGAAGTTTAGCCAATCAAAGGAAAAAAAAGAAAAAAAAAAAAACATTGTTTTTCATTTCCATCAAGTGTGCTTAGGCAAACCTATGGGGTAATTCCTACTGATAGAAATTTGCTTGTCTAAGCTTGATTCTTTAAAATACTCTTCTGTCTTTAAATGTCTACATATCTTTCCAATATACCACATTTTAACTTTTGTTACCTAGAGATGGTTTCTCTTGTTTACCACCAAAGAAACTTAATGTAAGATATCTCCTTGATAGAAATAAGAATAATGGCTTGAATAAATACAAAATTGGAAACATAAGCAAGAGATAAGAGACTTGAAATATGTAGACTCTATAATGTTTAAGTGAAAGGTATGCGAATAAATATATCAATGGGTAGAATTAATAGGATTTTTCCAATTAATTAAAAGTGGAGAGTGAGAGAGAAAGAAGATTCAGGTCACACATGTTCCTAATTTGAGCAACTATTTATGTGATACTGCTATCCACCGAGCTAAGAAATACAGGAAGTGATACATATTTAATGATTAATAATATGGAATTTATATTTAGACACATCCAGTGAGGCATACATATTGAGCAGCCCATCAATGGTTAAATATTCTAGAGCATAGCAAAAATCTGGTAGAACGGAGATCTAGGCATTATAAGTTGGTAGGGAACAATTAAGTCAAGAAGACAGATGCATCACTAAGCATAGCACATAGAATGAAAACAGTAAAAGGTTAAAGTTGTATAGAACCTGAATTTAAAAACAAGCAGAGAAAGAAATCTCACTAAGAAAAGCTGAGAAAGAGCAACCATAAAGTTAAGCAGGTGGAAAATAAGTGGGTCATGGAAATCATGTAACAAGCAGGTGGCATGGTCAAGAGTAACAAATGCTGCAGAGAGATTTAGATAAAGGTTAAGTGCTTATTGAGTTTAATAGACAAAAGGTCATTGGTGACTCTATCCATTTGCAACTGACACACAAACGCAATATGATAAACTACCCCAAAATCAGTTGCTTAAAACAATTAATTATTGATTCTCACTGATCTGCATGTTGCTGGAAGATCTACTGATCTAATCTGGTATCAGCTGGAGATATCCATATCTGCATATCCTCTTCCTGTAACCATCAAGTTAGTCCAGAAATATTTTTATGGCAATAATGCAGGTCAAGAAGGTAAACCCAATCATACAAGCACTTTCAAGCATTTGGTCTTATTAAACTCCATAACATTTCTTTTCTTTTCTTTTTAAGATTTTATTTATTTATTTATTTGTCAGAGAGAGAATGAGAGAGAGGGAGAACAGAAGCAGGCAGAGCGGCAGGCAGAGGCAGAGAGAGAAGCAGACTCCCTGCTGAGCAAGAAGTCCCATGCGGGACTCAATCCCAGGACCCTGAGATCATGACCTGAGCCAAAGGCAGTGGCTTAACCAACTGAGCCACCCAGGCGTCCTTAAACTCCATAACACTTCACTAGTGAAAGCAAGAAACATGGCTGAATTCAAAGTTAAAGAAAAAGGAAATATACTCTGACTCCTTCATTATAGGAACTCCAAAATTACAGAGTGAAGACTTGAACAAAAGAAGGGTGTAGCATTAGAGCTAATGAAATAACCTAATACTGTCTGCCTTCCCAGACACAATTATTAACATAACTCTCACAAACAAAACACACTAAGCACTATCTCAAGAACAACAAAATTTCCAACCAACCATTCATTGAAACTACCATCAGGTTCATATATCAGTTCTCTTGATCTGAAGACATTATCTGAAAAGGTAAGTTATCTACCTTCTGCAAACCAACAGGCAATGGTGGAACAAGAGCAAGATAAGAGTAGTAAATACTTTCTCATTAAAACAGAGAGAGAGGAGATAGCCATTTGAGCACTACAATTCTAAAATTACACCGCAAAAATGTTGCTGGTTCTCCTATTCTTAGGGGAGGGAGTGTTTCTTCACTAGCCACTGTTCTGCTCTTTGCGAGTGACTCCCAGTACCTTGTTTTCCATGGCTCATTGTTCTCCATGGCTCTGATCTGAAAAATCCTTCTTTTCCACCACACCACCCTGGCTACTAATAAGGAAATAATCGTAAGACAGGGCATTTCTTGTGGCTGAACAACATCCTGCCTGAAGAAATTTGGGGGCCTGATGGTCCTCTTACATCATATCTTTTAGTCCAGAATGATAATAAATACAGTAATTGAATTCTCTGAAACATTTAGTGACTTTTTATTAGAAAGGTCTACTAGAACTGTTCAATAGCACACAAAGTGACAGAAATAAAACTTTATCTATATTATCCAGTAAGGTAACCACTAGCTATGCATGACCATTGAGTCATTTAAACATAACCAGGATGAATGAAGCAAATATCTAAAATATCTAAATAATTTTAATTTTAATAACATATGGCTAGTGGCTACCATGTAAGACAAAAAACTAAGACTTGACTATTTACTGGGGGCACATAGGCTGCTGTAGAGTCACAGCTGTAACCTTCTTTAGTCCAGCCAACAGAGTCCAAAAGGTACTATTAACCTAAATTTTTCAGAGGTCTTATCAAAGATTCATAACCTCTGACTGTTGACCTATAATTATAACCTTTAGTTGACCTTTATTTGGAGGCCTTGTTTATGTCAGATTTTATCTTTACTCTCACGATTTATCAGAACTAAAGATTCTTTTGTTGCCTGGAGTGATTGGAGATATTTATTTTCAAACCCAACAGGTCATGGGCCTTATATTCCCTCTAAATTTTGCTTACAATCTGTCCAGTACTTTCCTAAGCTGAGGTCTTTCTTAAAGTACTATATCAAATACAAGGGGGAAAGTACATTTTCTATCTTTAGTTATTATAAAAGACAATTTTACTAATTTCATCACTACATAGTGTAGGCTGTCCTCTATCCAGCCTCTCTAATTGTTTATCATTGACTTTTCAGTCCCAAGACTCATGCCACAAATTTTAAGTATTTAATATGCCAGGACCCCATTTTTAGGTACTAATTTTTGTGTTAGTTAGCTACTAGTTCAAAAAAACTATGTAATGAATCATGCAAGATTTCAGCATCTTAAGTAACAATAGTTTATTTTCAGGAAACCCATCTTTGTTGTCAATCAACTGATCAGGTTTGGATCAATGAGGATGTTTCTGTCCTACTCTATGTGCGTTTCCTCCCCCCAAGAACTTAGGCTAGCCCAGGAATGCCATTCTCTTGGAAATATGGGGCAAAAGTAGGTAAACCCAATAACACGGGAATTATTAGGATTTTTATTCCACATCAGGGTCCTAATATCTTGTCAACCAAAGCAAGCCACATAGCCAAACTCAAGTGAAAAGGCAGAGAAATATATTTCTCTTTAGTGGTAGAACCTACAAAATCATAACACAAAGACTGTAGATACAGGATGGGTGAAAAATCAGAACCATTATTGCAAATTAACATAGTAATCTTAGTAAGAAAAATAGGCTAATTAGGAGTATAGATTGTAAGAGGTTGAAGAATAAATGGAAGGAATTGAAGAAAAGTAGTTGACATACTTTATAGAACCATGGATTACCAGGATTATAACAAAACATGTGGACCATTTAGTAAAACCTCCATTCAGAGGCTAATTTATTTCTCCAAAAGCCTCAGAAAGTAATCTTTATGTCACTTTTTGGGTTGGATTGATAAGGAACTTAGTACCATTCCTGCCTACTACCGCTTATATTCTTAGAAATCTATACTAATATCTTTTGAAACTCTTCATGAAACAAGTCAGGGGATAATGAAATAATCTACTGAGTTGTGTCTCTCACTACTTGGTAGTAATTCTTTTCTTTAATGGCAATGCAGAATAAGATGATTCCTTCATTTTTAAGATAGGACTCCAAATGTTTGAAATCAACCTTAATCCTCAGCACTCCCCAAAATGACTCACCTTCAACCTAACTCACTCTGTTGGTTGTTTCTCATACAATATAATACTGAGTGTACTTATGATTTGAAATTTGGGGTATTCTAAATTTTTTATAATAGCTAACTATCTAGTTTGATAAAAAGTTTTTCCTACTGGAACATACTACAAGTTTAACATCACATTAGCAAGCTGATCCATTCATGAGACATTTAATGAAGGTTGATTAATTTGGTCTTGATGGTGAAAAGCTAGTGTTACATAAATGGGTGATTGTGTATGAAGGATTATTCCATAAATCTTCTTTGGAAGGAAATATTCCTAGAACAGAGATAATTATTTTATCCTTACCAATGACTTCAATAAAACCATTAAAGTTATATTCATACAAAAAGGAGGTGACATTGAATATAGCTAACTATAACTCTGGATAACAAGGATAATTCAAATGAATATTTGATCAATTAGAAAAATAGTCCATCAGAGAAAAGATAAACTGCATTAGAGATATTTGTTGACTTTTGTTCAGAAGGGCTAAAGCCATCAGAGGATCAAAAGAAGAAAAATCAGAAACTCTGGCTAGGCAGAAGTACAACATAAAAGTTGGGGTTATCATAGTGATAATAAGCTGAAAGAGAATCAGTGCTGTTTGGTTTCTTCTTTGTTATTTTTAATTATTAGTTGATTATAATAAGTAATTATTGATAATAAATGATGTTAATGGAATAAAAATAAGAAACTTCAAATACTAAGATTGAGTTGTAGACATGAAGAAATTAGAGATGAACTGGCAGATAATACCCTTATATTGCTATTCATATTAGATGTTGATTTTATTTACGTTATAGTTGCCTATTCAGCTTGAAAAGGAGTTTTTTTTTTTTTTTTAGGAAAACTGAGTTATGTTGTCCAATTTTTCACAAATTATTTAAATATGTAATTTATATTCAAAGAATTAAGGATAGTTTTATAGATGAGAAAGAGATAAGAATCAGATCCTTTTTTTTTAATATTATGAAATGAAAAAAAATCATTCAAGATTGCTTTCCAAAAGCAGGGCTCTTTTCAGATTCCCATTAGTGTCTGCATGGGATTCAGCCAATGGAATATTTAATATTAATTTTATTTCTTAAGAGAGCTATGGATTTTTTTTTCATAAGGAAATAGTACAAGTGTGAAGATGCTAGCTACATCTGATACTTTTTTCCTGCAAGAAGGTATCTACTGCCAGTAAATGGCTGACATGAGCTGCCTTCATTTCTGAGAAACAGGAGAGATGCCCTAGCTCAATGTCTTCATATTCTGGATGTTGCTTCATCTACTGTCAAATCCAACTGAGGCTTTATTATTAGCACTCATCACGTCTTGTTTTTTTGTATTTATGCTAATTTATTCCACGCCTGTTATTCCTCATTTTTTTCAAAATAGATTATTTCTAGTGGACTGATAAGATAAAAGTAAAGGGAGAAAAAAACAAAAAAACAGTTATCACATATGTCTCAGGCCACACAAAGTCATAGTGAAGGATAGCCATTACCTAGAAGTACAAGATAGTATATCTGTGGCATGATTATACTTAACATTTCATGAATGTATTATTCTCAAGTAGCCCCAAAGACTGCTAACAAGTTATCTGTAATAATTATTCCAGAAATGTATTTTAAGTCATGAGCTCCATGAAGCTGGTAAGGAAAAAGCAAGTCATTTACTAGTAGGTCCACCAAGCTGTTACCCAGTATATGCTTTAGAGTGTATTTTTAATAGGGAAAAGGAATATATATTTATTTATAAAAATTGGATACTTAAAAGTACCAGGATTAATAGAGTTTTACTGACTAATATTAAGGACCTATGACGGGCTGTAAGGTAGTTTTACTCTTAGGTGCAAAACTGATGTGATCTCTAGCATTCTATTAGTGATAAGAATAGTGAATACCTACCGGATGCTTACTATATGCCAGGTACCATTCTAAATATTTTATTCACAGTAACTCATTTTACCCTCAAAACAATTCAGTGAAGCAGGTGCCTATTATTTTAAACAGAGGCTTAGAATAAATAATTTGCCCCAAATCACTCATCTAGAAAATAGCAAATGTAAGATTTTAATCAAGTTAGATTGGCCCAGAAAATACACTTTGTCATTTGAGATCCAAGGGTCCCTTTACTCTTCCTGGACCCTAATTCAAAAACTATAACCTTAGAATACACATGTGTTTTTAACTCTGATTTATCACTAGGAAATAAAATTCCAATATACTATGAATGCTGTCATCATTTACCTTACTTATGAATATCTATTATGTGTACAAGCAATGTGAAAGACCTTAAAAATAATCCCTAACCTTCAAATAACAAAAAAGTATATAGTTCTAACCTTATTTTATGGAATGGAAATCCGAATCTTGGAAAGGCTTAATGATAAGTTAATGACTAATAAGTTGAAGTGGAAACAGAATAAGAACCTAGGTCTGTCCAAAGCCCCTGTTCTACTCATATCCAGTTATTCTTAACAATAAAATAAACTTACCCATCTAAGCTAAATTGAGACAATTTCAGGGTGGGTTACTTGGATAAAACTGACCCATAAATTCTTTTTTTTAAAATTATTTTAGTATAGGGCATGTAGGATCTCAACTGGTTGAGTGTCTGCCTTCAGCTCACGCCATGATCCCAGGATCCTGGAACCTAGTCTGGAGCCAGGCTCCATACTCAGTGAGGAGTCTGCTTCTCCCTCTGTCCCACCCTCCTGTCATGCTGTCTCTCTTTAATAAATAAATAAAATTTTTAAGCACATTATTGAAGTATAACTGCCATGTTATACTTGTTTCAGATATACAATGTCTTGGTTAAAAAATTCTACTTCTACACATACAATGCTCTGTATTGACTATATTCCTCATGCTGTACTTTTCATCTCCATTATGTGTTTATTTTATAACTGGAAGTTTCTCTTTATCTCCTTTATCTATTTCTCCCATTCCCCACCAACCCACCCACCTTCCCTCTAGCAACCACCAGTTTATTTTTTCTATTTAAGAGTATGTTTTTTCATTTTTTATATTCAATATATAAGTGAAATCATATGGTGTTTGTCTTTCTCTGACTTATTTAACGTAGCACAATACCCTCTGCACCCATCCATCTCATTGCAAGTAGCAAGGATCTCATTCTTTTTCCAGGCTGAGTAGCACTTCATCACACACACACACACACACACACACACCCCACATCTTCCTTATCTGCTCATCTATCAATGGACATTTGGGTTACTTCCATATCTTGGCTATTATAAATAATGCTTCAATAAACACAAAGTGCCTATATCATTTTGCATTAAATTTTTTGGAGGGGTGATAAACATCCAATAGTGGATTACTGGAACATATGGTATTTTAATTTTAATTTTTTGAGGAGCTTCCATACTGTTTTCCCACAGTATTTTGAGCTACAAAATTATTAGTAGAAAATCTGATCTCCAGACTCCTGGGTGGCTCATTCAGCCGTGTCTCCCTTTAGCTCAGGTCCTTATCCCAGAGTCCTAGGATCCAGTCCCGCATCAGGCTCCTTGCTCAGTGGGGATCCTGCTTTTCCCTCTGTCTGCTGTTCTTTCTACTTGTGCTCTCTCTTTCTGACAAATAAATAAAATCTTTAAAAAAAGAAAAGAAAAGAAGACCTGATCTCCAATTATCTGCAGTCATTGCTAATATAGTGGGACAAAGAGGAGAAAGGTTTTAGCTTTTAACAACAGAATACCTCAGCAAGTGATTCATTTACAGGCAATTGAGATATAGCAGTGGAAAAAAAAAAAAAAAAGACAAAATCCCTGCCCTTGTGGAACTTCAGTTTTAGAGGGAAGACAAATAATACCTAAAATATATAATATGCTCAAAGAAATTAAATGCTATGGAAAAGCAAAAAAGTGGTATAGGGAATCCCAGAGGTAAAGGGGAAGGTTACAGTATAAATAGGATGGTTATTAAAGGCTTCACTGAGAAGAAGGGAGCAAACCATTCATCTAGAGAAAGAGTATTCCAGGCAGAGGAGACAACAATGACAGTTTTTCTGAGTATAAGAATGTCAGGTCAAGTTCAGGAACAAAGCTAGAAAATCTAGAAGAAAGGTACAAAGAGAGACTTAAGTAGAGGATAAAGTCAAAGAGGTAATATAGCCCATGTAAAGGCATATAAACAACATTGTGAAGACTTTGACTTTCATCTCTCACATGATGTTACTTCATTTTTAATAGATCATCATCTTAGCTTTGCAGAGAATAACCTGAACAGAAATAAGGATGGAAAAAGAAAACTGGAGAAAAAAAGCAAGAGATGATGGTAGAATGGATTAAAAGTAAAAGAAGAGAAGTTTGAGAGAAGTCAGCCTATTGGGGGCATATTTTGAAGGTAAGCACAAAGAGTTTGACATACTAGATGTGGGGCTGAAGGAGTGGCAGCAAGAATCATACCAAGTAGATAGAGTTACTACTAACTGGACTAGAAAGACTGTGGAAATTAGGCTAAGAGTTGGTTTTAAAAGACATGATAAATTTGATATCACTGTTGGACTTCTGAGTGGATGAACTGGGATTTTGATTTCTGAGTCTGGAGGTCAGGGAAGAGTCTGGGGGTACATGTCTAATTTTGGAATTAAATGGTATTTAAGACCACAAGACCAGATGGTACTAGTAAGGAAGGGGGTTCAGATATGAAATGGGCCCAGAGATTGTTTCCAGGAAAGTCCACATTAAGAAGTGAGGTAGATGATGGGATGCCTGCAGGTTCAGTTAGTTAGGCATTTGATTCTTAATTTTGGCTCAGGTCATGATCTCAGAGTTATGGGATGAGCCCTGGGTCAGGCTTCATGCTCAGTGTGGAGTCTGCTTGAGATTCTCTCCCTCTTCCTCTGCCCCACCCCATGCTTGGCACACACTCTAAAATAAATAAATCTTAAAAAAAAAAAAAAAGCATGATACTTTTTTTTTTTTATAAGATTTATTTATTTTAGAGTGTGTGCCAAGCATGGGGTGGGGCAGAGGAAGAGGGAGAGAATCTCAAGCATATGATCTCCTTGATATGAGGAAGTGGTGATGCAACATGGGGGCTTAAGTGGGTAGGAGAAGAATAAAGGAAACAAGATGGGATTGGGAGGGAGACAAACCATAAGTGACTTTTAATCTCACAAAACAAACTCAGGGTTGCTGGGGGGAGGGGGTTTGGGAGAAGGGGGTGGGATTATGGACATTGGGGAGGGTATGTGCTTTGGTGAGTGCTGTGAAGTGTGTAAACCTGGTGATTCACAGACCTGTACCCCTGGGGATAGAGTATTATGCCTCCATCAGAAAGGATGAATACCCAACTTTTGTAGCAACATGGACGGGACTGGAAGAGATTATGCTGAGTGAAATAAGTCAAGCAGAGAGAGTCAATTATCATATGGTTTCACTTATTTGTGGAGCATAACAAATAGCATGGAGGACATGGGGACTTAGAGTGGAGAAGGGAGTTGGGGGAAATTGGAAGGGGAGGTGAACCATGAGAGACTATGGACTCTGAAAAACAATCTGAGGGTTTTGAAGGGACGGGGGGTGGGAGGTTGGGGTACCAGGTGGTGGGTATTATAGAGGGCACGGATTGCATGGAGCACGGGGTGTGGTGCAAAAATAATGAATACTGTTATGCTGGAAATAAAAAAAAAATAAAAAAAAATACAACTTTAAAAAAAAAAAAAAAGTAAATGATTAGAAACATAAAATGGAGGAGATAAAAGCCAACAGGTTTTTAGGTGTATGATTTAGTTTTTAAGTATTTAGAGAGAAATAAGTAATGAAATTCAAGGAAGTTTAAGGAGAAAAATGAATTGTTAATGAAACCATGTAATTCAAAGAAAAATAATAATAACTAAACAACTAACTTTCAGGGAAGGGAGAGAAATAGACATTCCTAGAGAATCCACTAGGATGTTTTAAGAGCTTTCCTTCTACTATACAACTTCCAACTTTTTTCCCAGAGATCACCCTTCCAAGATCCTCAATAACTAGCTCAATTTACCTCAAGTGTCTATCACCTCTCCAGTCAATAGTCAAGACCACGTTGAACAAGCATGGTTATCATGAAAATACTGTCAACCTCCTGAGAAGGGTAATTATAAATGTGGTAAAAATTGTAAGAGCACTTGAAAGTACTGTTTTCTTTGACATGTTGGTTTAGATATTTAAATTAGCAAAAGAAAAAATATGGCTGTTACTATAATAAACTTTCCTATTACTGGACCAAGGATAAACAATTCAGTGCTTTGAATTAATGAGATTTTCCTTTAATGCCTGACTCATGAAAATTTTCATATTGATACAACACTACCACATTGGAACATTTTAATTTCTTAAATACCTTATTTTGCTTAAAATACATGGCCTCCTGACCTGTTTTCACTTAGTTCTTTGCCTATATTAAGATTGTTCTATTTCAAAAACAAAACATTGGTCTTGACTACCGAGACCCACTAAAAATAATTATGCTGTGTGAAAAAGTGGAATACTAGTCCAGGAATATAAAATTTTAATTTTAATCCTGGTTCAGCCACTAACCAGCCTTGAACCCCTTCTTAAAATATTTAACATTTTAAATATCAGTATTCTCTTCTTGATGGATAATGGTAGATTTCAGAAATAGCAAATTATTTCGTGTTCATGCCACCTTCCGGTGATTTTGTGTTGAGAAGAATTCGAGGTCATATATAAAATATGCTGAAAAGACTCTTCATGTTAGAGGGATTAGACCTGGCCTGGTTTATTTTGCAAGGTATTTGCCATGAAGGAACCAGATGGTTCATTCATTCAAAATACATTTATTGAGTATGTGCTAATGCTCAGCACTGCACTGGGCAAGGAGGAAGATAAAGATGAAGATACGGTATGGTCTCTTACCCAGGTAAAACCTACTTTCTAGCAACTGTGGTAAGAATTATAATAATCTCTAAAGTTTATTCAGGTTTTAAAACTGAACAAGTTCCTGATTTCTTTGTACATAAAAAAGTAATCAATGTATTACAGAGAAATTCTTTTTTTTTTTAAATTGTGTTGTTAGTCTCCATAAAATACATCATTAGTGGGGTTTTCTTGATATTTTTTATTAGTTATTTTTATTAACATATAATGTATCATTTGCCCCAGGGGTACAGGTTTGTGAATATTCAGGCTTATACACTTCACAGCACACACCATCTCACATACCCCTCCCAGTGTAAACAACCCAACCACCCTTTCCACACTCCATCTTCCCTTGGCAACCATCAGTCTGTTTTGTAAGATTAAGAGTCGCTTGCGGTCTGTCTCCCTCCCAAACCCATCTACAAATGTAATGATCTGAAGGGGCATGTGCACCCGAATGTTTATAGCAGCAATGTTCACAATAGCGAAACTATGGAAAGAACCTAGATGTCCATCAAGGATGAATGGATAAAGAAGATGTGGTATATATATACAATGGAATACTATGCATCCATCAAAAGAAATTAAATCTTGCCATTTGCAACGATATGGATGGCACTAGAGAGTATTATGTTGAGCGAAGGAAGTCAATCAGAAAAATACAATTATTATATGATCTCCCTGATATGAGGAATTTGAGAGGCAGAATCAGGAGTTTGGGGGGTAGGGAAGGAAAAAAATGATATACCATTAGTTTTTGATGCAGTGTTCCTAGATTGTTTATGTACAATACCCAGTGTTCCATGCAATATGTATTGCATGGAGAAATACTTTTTTAAAAAGATTTACATATTCATTTGTGAGAGAGAAGTGGGAGGAGAAGGGCAGAGGGAGAAAGAGAAAATGTCTCAAACAGACTCCACACTGAGCATGGAGCCTGACAAGGGGCTTGATCCCAGGATCCTGAGATCATAACTTGAGCCAAACCATAAGCCAGACACTTAACCAGCTGAGCCACCCAGGCTCACCTACAAAGAAATTATTTAGCCCTTTCTTTACTTACTTACATTTCACTGTCTCCTACATACAGAGGCATAGCTTCATACAGACAGCCTCATGGGTGAGCAGTAACTCTGCAGGCAGAGATGACATGAAAAAAAAAAAAATCACAAAGCAAAACTAATCAAGACAGTACTATTGCCACTGGCTCATGGAGGAAAGCTTCTGCTCTCACTGCCCACATCACTGGCACAGGACATTAGAAAATAACCCTAAAATTAATACCTTTCCACACTGGATATGGCTGCAACCAAAGATGGCAGTCCAGAATGGGTTTGGCACAATTCTTATTTCTATACCACTAGTTTCTTATTAAAAGTTTGAGATGTACCTAAAGTATGCAGGAGTGGGGAGAAGGGGGAGTAATAAAAAAAAAAAGTGCAATTAGCCATAAGGAGAATGGTACCTTCAGTTTCCATAGTGCACTTTCATTACCTAGGAGAATCCCAAAAATTCCCTATCCCTTCCTCCTACTCAATCAATAGTTACCTCTCTGGGCTGTATTCTCAGCTGTGTTTTTCTTGTTAATTAAAGTGGTATCATTTATACATCAATTTTCTGTAAAATTAGTTAGCATGAGTCAGGATACAGAAAACTGATCACTTCTTAAAAACTCAATTCTTTTAATTGTATGTATGTATTGCCCAAACTCTGATGTACAGCAACTTTATCAGGAAAAAACACTACCTTGTAAGATCTCTTGGCAGCTACCCAGCTGGACTTCTAGTAACACCTCTGTTACTGTTCACCACATGCTGGAAAATTTTTTTTTCTCATTTTCAATTTCAAAAATAGACAGATACCAGTACTATTGAATGGAACCATCTAGAGCCATGGACATACTTGCTATCCCACAAACTGAAATGGTATAAATAATATAAAGGAAATAGTTGATAGCTTTACCTACCAAAAAAGAAAGAAAGAAAAGAAAGAAAGAAGACCTGTGTACCATGAGAAGCACTTTATTCCCTCCTAAATAGCATGATATAAATTCCTCTATATAGTCCTCCACCTGTCTCCAAGTATCACAGTGTCTGTTTTCTCTGCCTTCAATTTAGTTGGCAGGTAGTTGCCAGAATATTTTTTCTAAAGCCCTGCTTTAGGCATTCCAGTCTTCTACACTGAAACCTTCCTTTGGCCCCTCCTTCACCTAACAAATTAAGTAAAACCTCTGACTGGTATGTAAGGTCTTTTACAACCTGGCCCCTAGCACCACTTCAACCATATCCTGCAGCACTTCCTCCCTGCTACTCTTCCACCTTCAAGTCCCCACTATTTTCCTCTTACTGGAAATGCTCTCTCCACCACTTCTATTTAACCTTCAATCATTCTAGTTTCTACATGAATGCTTCAAATGAGACTTTCCTTACCTTCTCAACTAGGCTTACATTTCTTTCCCTTTAAAATCTTCATAGACCTGTACACTTTTAAAAATTGAGGGTTTTGGTGGGGAGTGGTGGGGGGGTTGGCTATTAAGGAGGGCACTTACTGTATGGAGCACTGGGTGTGGTGCATAAACAATAAATTTTGGAACAGTGAAAAAATAAAATTAAATTTAAGAAAAAGAACAATTGTTATAATTACATAAAGAATGTGTATGGATTCTAGGTATTCAGATTAGGGAGTTTTGACTCAGGCAACCATAACCCCAATTGAGGTATAGAATATTTCTACCACACCAGAAAATTCCCTTGTGTCCTTTCCAGCAAGTTCTTCTGACTTGGAGGCAGTCACTGTTAGGGTTTCTATTATAGTAACTTTACCTATTCTAAAACTTTATATAAACAGAAACGTACAGTATGAACTCTGTTATGACTATTTTTTTTTCACTCAGCGTAATATTTCTGAGATTCTATTTTATTATTGGATGTAACAATAACTTTTTCCTTTCTATTGCTTAGTAGTATTCCACTGTATGAGTATTCCACATTCATTTACTTTTTTTTTCTTCCAAGTCTTAATTTAACATTTTTCCCATTTATCTGTATATACCTTACTTCGTAGAAAACTGAGGTATAATATTTTTACCTTTCTTATAAACTATCACAATGTTTTTTTGAGTTGTCTTATTTTCTTTATGTATTGTATTCTCTGCAAAAAGAAGGAAATGAAAAGTTTTTAATCTATTCCTTCTATATTCTAAATGCCATGCTAAGCTACCTCATTTAATCACCACAGGAATGAGGTAGATATCTTATTTTACAAATGGGAAAATTGGAACTTTAAGACATTAAGTAACCCGCCTTGGGTTACACATAAAGAGGAAGCAGAATTTTAACTTTGGATACTTCTGGCTCCAAAGCATTACATTTATTTCTGTTCTATGCTTTGTATTCTGTGAAAATCCTGCAACTGAGCCTAGTATGTTTAGTGAACTGAGAGACAGATTCCGTATTTTGTAAACATCTTTAAGAGGATTCAGTAAGATGCATTATATTAGGGAAATAATAAGTAAAACAAAAATACACAACAAACAGATATGGTAAGGTATCCTCACTAATCATCCCTGCCCATCCCTAGCAAGGAACAAAATAAGGATGGTCAGTTTCCCAGAAAAGCAGCAAACACCTGTTCTCTCCAATATCTTTGGATGCTATTGACATTATTGTTATTTTAGCTATTTCCAGATTCCATCTACTGGGTTTTCCATAATTTCTAATATTTCTTCAATGACATCTTTTCCAGATACCTGTCTGATATAGTGAAAATAATATAAACTTGGGATATGAACATACATATGTAAAATTTCATTTGTACCTATTATCTCTGTGAGCTTGAATAAGTCACTTAGCCTCTGTAGGCTTAATTTCCTAATTTTTAAAATTAATATGATAGCATTTATTTCTCAATATTGCTGGAAGAATCTCTGCAAATTTGTGTGGACTTAGGACAATACTTGGCATGTGGTCAATAGATACTTCCTGTGATTAACTGTCATCCAAAAAACCAACATTCTCCATCATTCTGAGCACTATTTTCTTGTAAGTATCATCTGGATTCTCTGTTTACAAAGAAAAATTGATCCACAATAAACACACAGGAAAGAATTTAAATATAATACTTGAAGACATATAAGCCATAGACCTGCAGGAAAGGAGTGCTCAGGACATTGTCAAAAGGAATGCACTCCAAGAGAGAATTTTTGAGAAGTGTGGACTGTGGAGCCACCATCTGTATTGGAATCCTGGCTCTAATTTCACCAATTGCATGATCAGGGCCAAGTCACTTAACCCTGTTTATGATCTTAATGTGCAAAATAAGGTTGACAATAATGTAATGTCCTCAGAGAGTTGTTTGAGAATGAAATGAAATAATGTATGTAACATACATAGCAAACTGTCTAGCACATTGAATCTTCAATAGGTTATGATAACAATTATTATTGTTATTAGTACAATTTGGTTATGAGTGAGGGTCTGCTTGAGCCAACAGTTAAAATGATAACTGGGAAAGCATCTGTTTGGTTTTCCCTGGAGGACTTGTTTTCATGTTTCTTCCACAGGAGCTAATCTTTTCTGCCAGAAATATACAGGGCAAATGAATTACCTATCCCATTAACAGGGAAAATTGTTGTTTTCCACTGGGAGATGAGCTGATCTCTCACTTAGAAAACCATAGTGGCTGGACAGTACTACAGTTGTAGAAGCAGAGAGTAGTGTGCTTAGCCAGGTATTAGGGGTAAAAAACAAGTGTATGGCCATTACTAGGCACTGAGTAAATATAAAAGTTCTAGGGGTATTCACAATTAGCAAGAATTGCCAAGGAACTCACACAGGAGCATGGATATAAAAAACAGAAGCTTTGAAGAAGACCCTGCTATCTGGGTCCTCTGATTCCCTAGAGAATCGAGATTGGACCACTTACCCTGAACTCTTGAGCAGACAGAGCCTGAACTACATGTGTATGATATACATGTAATTAACTAGGTACAATGGCCTGATTTAATGGTTAATGAAATCTGTAAATATGTCACAAACTTCGTAAAGTTTTTTTGCTCAGTTGATTTCTTTGACTATAAATTCAAATGATAAGCTTCATTTAAATGCTGTTGAACAACAAATATTCATTTGACCAGGTAATTATTTAAAAAACCTATGGCAAAGTTATACTAATAAATAAATTGCTTGAGAATAAATAATGACATTTTAGGATACACTGCAAATACTTCAGTCATAGAAACTTTGAAAAGAATGGGCCTGGATAATGGTTTTCTAAACAAATCACTTTTTTTTAAACAGGAATATGCAGACTCTCAAAACATGAACACTGTTTTAGTTAAAATCTAGGGAAGAAGACAGCATCCTCTCTCATTAACTAACTTATTGCACATCCTTGTAGCAATCCCTGAGAGGTCTCCTTGACATTATAATGTTCTGTGGAACCATAAGATGAGAGCCATTATCTTAACCTCTGGCTCCCTAATAAAGGGGTAACTTGCTGGAATATCACTATGAAAGGATCCTCATAAGAAAAGGCTCAAAACCACAGTGAAACAGGAGAGTTGCTGATGGAAACAACCCATGTCCATGTTAAAAAGGAGATTGTAAACTATGAAATGCCAAGATTGTTCCAGGAAAAAAAAATGTCAAAGACTTATCTTGAAGGAAATAAACAATGATATCAAGACAAGAAAAGGTGAAATGAGCTACAATGAGAATCAGGCCTAAGGCATGGAAAGACGAGAGTTGATTCATTTGAAAAATGTTTTTTACTCCTTAGCATGTGCCAGGCATGCAAGACTGGTGTACAAGACAAGCAAGAACCCTGTTTGCATAAAACCTGCATTCTAATGGACAGAGACAAATGAGAAAATAAGATTGTCTCAGATGAAGATAAACATTACAAGTGAAATAAAAAGAATAAAAACATACATATTGACAATGAGCTGGAGCCCATCATAATAGGTGGTCAGGGAAAGCTTCACTAAACAGGTAATGTTTAAGTTGAAAACTAAATGACGAGTAATTGTTAGCTCTGGAAAGATCTGGGGAAGGGTGCTCCATGCAGAGAAAAAAGCAAGTACAAGGGCCATAATGTGAGAAGGAAATTCCATATTCAAGAAAAAGAACAAAATGATAACATGCCTGAAGAAGAGTACAGGGCAGAAGATTTTGAAGGAAAGTAAGAAGTTTGGATTTTATTCTTGCTAAGATAGGAAGTCACTGGAGAATTTTAATAAAGAAAGGGACATAATTTAATTTGCATTTAAAAAACTAATAATGTACTATATGCTGGCTAATTGAATTTAAATTTAAAAAATAAAAAATATTTATGATTGCTTACTTGACAATGAATTTTAATGTGACAGGGGTGGAAACAGGAAGACCAATGGGGAGGCTCTTTAAGGATTCTTAGGCAAGTAAGATCATATCTTTTTTTTTTTTTTTTGAAAGTCAAGTAAAGCTTTATTTTGCGCCAAGCATCGAAAGTAAGATCATATCTTGAAAGGAAGTGGTAAACATGGAAAGATGTGGATGGTTTGGATACATACTTTAGAAACAGAATTTGTTGATAGATTAGATGTAAGTGTGATAAAAAGGAAAAGAAATCACTAAGGTTCTTTTGTTTGGGTCTTGAGTAACTAGCTGTTACCATTTGCTATTGTGGAGAAGATGAGAGGAAAGAAAAGTTCAGGCAGACAGGAAAATGATGAGTTTGTTTTGGCCATCCCAGTGGAGATAATAAGTAAATGGTCAGCTATACATATTTGTAACTAAGAAGCAGGCCAGGGCAAGTAATTTTTTAATTGGGAAGTCAATAGCCGACAGAATGATAGTTAAAACACTAAGACAGACAAGATTACCTGGGAAAAATACTGTAATTAGGGAAAAGCAGAAGATTCTAGTGCTAAGCCCAGAGGAAAACCAATAGTAAAGACGGAACAGAAGAGGAGATTGCAAAGGAATCAGAAAAGGTGCCAAGTGAGTTAAAAGGAAAACCAAGTAGTTATGGTATCAGAGTAATAAAAAAAATAGTGTTTAAGGAAGCATGCTGTGGTCACTAGGTCAAAACTTGCTGCGAGTTAAAGTCCCAGAGAAATGCCATTAGATTTGGTGAGGTGGATTGGTAAGTTTCCAAAGATGACTCAGGAGGGGTGGAGAATGAGGAGGTGAGGAATGAGGCCCAACCAGAGAGAACACCAAGGAGAGAATGGGACATGAGGAAGTGAAGATATAAATTATTAATTTTGATGTGAAGGAGGACAGAGAGAGTAGGAAGACCTATCAAAAGAGTTTTTTGGTTTGTTTGCATATTATCTGAGATGAAAGATATAAATACTCTTAGTTCTACTACTTATTCTCTGATTACCTATGGCTAAGGTGCTTTTCTAAATGCATTCTCTGACAAATCCTCACTATCCCCATTTTATAGACGAAGTAAGGCATGGCAATATGCTTCACTTAGTGAATCCTAGTCTAGCGAAGCAGTCTGACTTCAGAGTTTATGATTTTAATTTCTACTGTGAATTATTCCTCACTATGCTAGTCTGCTTCTAATACTTGTATTGTATACTGCTATTGTATACTGATAAGAATCAGAGAGCTGAGAAAACAGATGCTGACAGAGAAAAAGCAACAGTCCAGAAACAAAATCCTTGATAATAATAAGGCAAAATTGCATGGGATCAAGTGGAAAAGGCCATAGATGGGGAAGGGGACGCTTCTCCAACCAAAGGGAAAGGAGAGAGCATGGCTCTGTATGTAGACATTTTTATATACTTGGTCGCAGAAAGATAAAGGCATTGTGAAATGCATTATTTCTTTCTCACCAAACTATGAAGTGAGATATACCAGATCTTTCTCACGAAACTGTAAAGAGAAAGGTGATGGTGTCCTCATACTAGAGGAGAAACAGACAACATGGAAAAATCACAGAGAATACACCCCAGGGAAGCTTGTGAGGATAAACTGGCAGGGGTGAGTGTCCTTTGCTGGAGATTGGTGATCATGAATTTTAAATGAATCAGCATGGTTCTATGTTTTCCTCCAGACCCACTGATCTACTTGAGGGCAGGCAAAACTTGAGCTTTTCAGGGTGAGGCCTAATCAGGCATGTAGGGTAGAGAGGTAAGTTAGGAGTAGGGGAAGTTAAGTTCTCTAGGGGTAGATGCTAAGATGAAGTGTAGGGTGAAAGATGTTTATTAGCAATCAACACCTGTGAAAGGAAAAGGGAGGATGCAGGATTCAGCAGAAAGAGGCATTCTTCTCAAGTACAGACATCTAAAATATGTTTGTTCAACTTGCTGGGGAGCTCCGGAGCAATTATCTTTGGTTTCCCATGTGACCACAGCAGGTAGAAATGGCTGGGTAGCTTTGATACGTCTGCCTTGCTCGGTCAATGGAAATGGACCACCCTGGCAGAAGTCATCTTCAGGTGAAGTGGTTTTATAGTCAGGGCCATTCTGTAGTCAGGGTCAACTCTGAGATTGCTGAGCCAGAGGCTGCAGAGTGACAGCATTTCCTACATGTGCCATCAAGTCTTTCAGTGAAGGATATCTGGATAGCACATCTCTGTCTCTCAGAGAGAGGATGGCAGAGAGAGCGAATAATTATAATGATAGACTATGGAACTGAAGGCCATCAGAAAGGATGGACAGCTATGCGAGACCGAACCCTTCTATTCTATGGGGTTTCATGTGGAAAGGATAGTGTAAGTAAGACAGGGCTAAGGAATCACAAATGATAAGTTACGCCCATCCTCAGTGCTAATTCAAAAGTAATCTCAAAGAGTGCACAGCCCAGAAACAGTCCTAGGCCCTCAGAACCACCTTATATAATCTTTCACACAGCAATTTAGTTTCTTAGTCAAACCTTTACAGAGGTATTTTGAATATCTGAGTGGTCCCCAAGAGAAGACTTAGACTCTCGTATCACAAGAGAGGAGAGCTATTTAAGTTTAGGGAAAGTATCACTCAAATGGAATGACTTAAATGTGATCCTGCAACAAATTAAGGGTACCAATTAAACACCCTCCTAAACTATCTGCCTTTCTGGTGATGTTTCTTATGATATGTTATTTAGTTTAGGGAAGTAGGAGAAAGTAATATGATTGAAGACAATTGTGACTTTGGACTCACATTTAGAGGGTAGAGTACATCAGAAAATAACATAAAATAAAAGATGTTCTTTTACATTTCTGCCACATTATTATATCATGCCCTCCTCCTCACAAGGGTAATAGCCTCCCTGAAAATTAATGTAGAAGTTCCTGGTTATAAACCCTATCACCTACCATAATTTCTGCCAACTCTACCCTCTCTCTACCTTTCCCTTTAACTGGAAAGTGTTCATGCGACACACTGTGGCTGTGTCATCTAGAAAAAAAAAAAAAGTAAAATATGATGTGCTGCCTCCTTTGTTTTCTGGAAATTACATAGCTAAAAGCAATAGCTTTCTTTAGTTATTAACAAAAGACTGTTTCATCTGACTGCAATAGTTTAGCACTCAGGAAAAAAAGAATTATTGTAATGACAAATTTAACAGCCTAGGCTATTAGCAGCTAAGTTTAGACTAAGTCTTTACCCTAGTTACTATGTTTAGAGTTGAAAATGAAAATATTATTTTAAGATGGAATGGAAATGCTCACCATGCTTCTCACATGGGAAAGAAACAGTTGCTGAAAAGAGCTTGAATTGGTTATGAATACAATGCAATTATTCTATTGAAAATACTGGCTGAAGGAATATTTTTCTAAAGATAGGAACCAAATAGCTTGAAACTACTTCAGTGAGGTTCCCCCCACTCACTCTCAGAGACTCCAACTGCTTCTAAGACATACACAATCAAAAGAAGTTAATATTTTTAACTGATCAATCACTGACAGGTCTTTATCATTGAGCACCTGCTCACTGCTCAGAGAATGGAGACATGCTGACTTAGGAGGTTAGACTACTGTTGCCACTGCCACATTTGTGACCTTGAAGCCACTTCTTAGGACCTATATTTTTTTTTAATCTGTAAACTGACAGGTCTCTCTAGATAAACTAAGGTCCTTCAAATCTAAAATTCTATCATAACACTCCATTCAAACAAAACAGACATCTCTGGTATTTCTGTATGTGTCTCTCAAAGTAATACTTGCTTTGCAGAATGAGCAAAAGGTCTATTCAGCCAAGAAGGGGTGGGAGTCAGACAGGCACAGAACCAACAATTTGGGGTGTTTGCTTTGTGCCAGACATGATCCAAGTCACTTTACAAACTTCATATTTCGTATCTCCCTCTATCTTCTCCAAAACCCCATGAGACTGTATTCACTATAAGATGGATCAAAAGGTCAGATTGTCAGAACAATAAACATGGAACCTACCAGAGCTTTTGAACCCTGGTCAGGGTCACATTGATTTTTATGATTCAAAGCTTCCCAAAATGTTCTGTCACACATAGCAAACTTTCTCCTACTTAGAGAGTAAATTAAGCCATGAGAACTTCACATGAGAAATTCATTCCTTTCTGTTTCAGTCTCTTCAGATATCTCCTTTTGAAATGAGACATTTCAAAAATTTAAATGTAGCACATACTTAAGAGTCAGCCTGAGTTGGAATTCCAACTTTGTGATAATTCATTTAAATAATCTGAGCCTTCATGTTCTATCTCTAAAATGAAGACAGCAATACTGCCTTACATTTCTGTAAGAATTTAATGAGCTCATGTGTGTAAAGTGTTTTCTTCCCTTCTACCTCTTTCCTTATGGGCCAACATATTTTCTAACATGAATTCATTGTCAGTGCACAATATTTGAACATTGTGCGAGAACAAATTTCCGGTCCTTGAGATATAAATTATGAGTTGCAGGAAAAGCCAGGTAAACAAGAGCACTAACTTGCTACAGGTTATATGTGAGAAATTTAATGCCCACCTAGCAGTACAGCTGCACTCCTGCATCTCCCAGGCTCCTTCTAGTTAATTGGCTTGCCTTAAGTTAACCTAATCTGTAAACCCTGTTAGGCAATTCTGGCCAATCAGTTGGAAACAAAAGCAATTTCGTCACTTTTGCTTAGGGCATTTAGAAGAGGGTGCGAGTTTTCCAACTTTTCTCTTTTTCTATCCAGGTAATCCAGAAGCCAAATGTAGATATGGTACCATCATATGGCATCTACCAAAAGGCTGCTTAGAGCCTTTTGCAAATCAAGTTCCTGAGTGACTGACCTTGGGGAGGAATGTTCTCTTTCAACTGCTCAAGACATGGAAGAGAGGAAGATATAAGTTTAGTTAAGTCGCTGAAATTTAGAGTTCATGTGCCATATTAGATATCTCATTTAATATCCTAATAGTAGAATAGAAACCTGTACAGGGTACAGAGAAGACAAGGATGAGGGAGTTCTGCCTATAGTGTCTAATTCAACCTGGAATGTCTGTCTGGAGAATATTCTTGCTTCAGTTTTAAAAGATAAATAGTATGTTCACCAGAAAGCCCTGGTTGGGGGGCCAGAAACTATCATTTTAAGCACAGGTAACAGCACAAGGAAAGACATAAATCACCAATTTACATGACACAGAACTGTAACTATGTATGGAGTATAGTTAAATCTGCAATATGACATTATGGTAGGGGATTCCCAATGAGAAAGGACATCTCACAGATGTGTATATTTCCATCCACCCTGAGAGTGGAAGGGAAAGAGGAAAGAAAAACACTGATGGAAATGGAATCTCAAGGAAAATATTCTGCATTACTTTATAATTTTCCTTAGGTTGACTCTGACCTACAACAGGAAGGGTTCAAGTTTATCACCAGTATTCATTTTTGCTGATGCCTATGTAAACTTGTAACACACATTCATCTCCACTCCAAGTGGCTTTCAAGTTGAAGCTGCCAATTATCCAAAATGGCTTTCTGGTAGACAATGCCCATATACCACTTGAGACTCTCATATTCCACAAAACTCATTTAATGTATGAACTTAATTACAAGATCAAGGGCCTCGAAGGTGAAAGGCTAACTAGGACATTAAATCCTGAACCACTTCACAGCTGCCCCATCACTTGGCAGAATTGTATTTTAAAATAGTGTTTGAAATATATTTAAACTGAAATAAATAAAACATTTTCCTGTAAATGATGCCAAGTCCTGCCAATTAAACTCGGATCTATTTAAAAAAAAAAAAATCTTTAGCTCTCAACAAATGCTGGCTGCTTTTTCCCACTAAAAGCAATTCTGAGCATTCATGCTCGCACTTTTTCCCTGTATCATTATGCTGTGTTCCTCTTGTTAATATTTAAAGCTTCTGAAACTGTTTTTCCCATATGCTTTTGGACTAGAATGCAAAACTTAAGTTTTCCATTTTTATGAAGGCTTGTAAAAAATAATCTTATGTGCCGCTTAACGGAAGATATTACTAATGTCCATAGGCATAAATTCTTTACTAAATAACAAGAAAAAAGATGTGTGGACAATCATTTATCTTTATTATACTGTACTATTCACCATTATGCTTGATTAATAATAATGATATAGCAATAATCATAATTTTTGAAAGTGATATTGCCAGGTGCTTTGCTAAGAACTTTATATATACTATTTTATTGTATACTTCCAACTGTGGTACAACCACCTTTCACATGAGGAGACTGAGTATTCATTATTTAAAAAACTAAGATTTCAGAGTTTCAAGAACCTGAACTAGAAATTGTACCCACATCTATCTAAAATCAGTTGAAATCACTATGCTTTTCTGCCTTTAAATTTTATAGTTGGTTGTTAACCAGATAGGATATCTGAAGCCATAAAACATATATACTGGTTTAGTTGTTTCCATTTCAATGAAAAGCTACTCTATTATTTGAATCCTATATCCCAGTTTATGTGGTGAAATTATAAAGTAATAAAATCAAAGGAACTATATTCTCTGACTAGACAAACAGATTAATACAGGAGATTTTAAGGACACTAAATGCAGAGCACTGAAGAAGATGCATATTCTTTATTCTAATAGAGTGGGGATCCCAGCTGGAATTTAATGTATTGTGGCTTAGAAATGGTTGGGCATCTTTGATCAATTGCTGGGTCAGTCCTAACCAAAGTTAATTTTCATGAGGTACTTCCCAGAAAGCCAGGCATAAAAGGGGTAGACTAATCAGAAATCCATAGTTATCAGGGGAAAGAAACAAATCTGACTATAACACAATTGTTTGAGATTTACCAAGCACAGCTACCTCTTTAGACTCACATTCTCAATTGGATTGAGCAACAAGTGAGAAGGAAAGAGAAGAGGTGGGCTCTATATAAAACATAAAAGTCTTATTTCAATTAAAATAAGTTCTTCCTCTCTTTAATCAAGTCTCCACAGCAGCCCGCAACTGTGACAAGAATGCTTATCTCACTCACCCCTAGCTTACAATGCTATCCTCTTGGAGTATATGAAGATAATCAGATGTTCACATGATATGTCTGGGTTCTTACAGCACCAGAATGTACTATTACTCCCTTACTCTCTGTACTCTAGCCACCTTGTCTGTCTTTAGATGCTGAGAATTCTATGCTCCAACTGTCATGGTCTTTGGATAACTCCTCTTGCTAGAATAGTTGACCCCTCATTCCCACTCTACCATCCTCACTTTACCTAGTTTTTTAATGGATGCTTCAAATGCCCCAAAAGCCTCTTACCTTTAAGACTCCTTTCCACAATTTGTAGTTTTGTACTTTTGTTCTCATTATTGGAATTTGAGTAGAGTTCTGACTGCTCTCCTAAGGCCACCATATTTTTGCTATTTCACATTCATAGCAAAGCATCTTACCTGGAATGAGTAAATATTCCAAATGGACCATGGTACTTAAAAAGTGCTATTTAGTACCCTCTAACAGGAAAATGGGAAAGAGGAGAGAGACATCTCTCCTTTTCATAGAGAAATTCATGCAGTCCAGTGATTACTTTTTGTATGCCTCAGAACATGAAAGTGGCAAGAGTTGGCAGAGGTCTCACAGCCTCAGACTGCAGAAACTCTAAAGAAGATGTAAGTTCCCTTCAGTGTCTGACAAATGTAGACACACAGTGATGGAGGCCCAGTCAGGATACAAGTGGAATATCAGTAGCACCACAAAGGTAACTAGCCATACTAATGACTGAGATATCTCCCTGAACATATTTGAGACTACTGCTGGAACTGCAAAAATATAGCTAAGGTTTTGAATGATCTAAATTTCCTGAATAGGTAGACTGAGGACCATATATTTAAAATTTCAAAAGAAGGAGTATGTTGGTTTCCCCACTAATACAGACCAAAAACACGGCCCTGTTAAAAGAAAGTTAGTCAATTAAAAAAAAAAAAAAAAAAAAAAGAGAGAGAGAGAGTTAGTCATTGCTGACTCATGGCCAGACATTAGAGCATAGATGCTCGCTTTTGTTCATAAATCACATTCAGGAAAACTAGAGGTTATTATTGTTTTGAGATTTCTATATTTAGCATTTGGTCCTATCTCTGGTTTTATTATGTCTTAATTACTATTTTATATTTATAAACATATTTCATGATTTACTGAGCCTCAATATTTGGAATAATGTATTGCTGATCTGGCTTATAGCCATAATTCTAAACCTTTCCATCTGTCTATTACTTGGAAACTACATTAGTTAATATATCAATTTTATAAGATTTCAAAAGATTTAAGGCATTAGGCATTTTGCCATAATTTTCTTCTTAGGTATAGCATATTTTTTTTTTTCCCTACACAACAACTTTAAATGTCCTTAGCTGTGGTTTGCTATGAAGGAGCCAGAGTATAGCGTTCGACCACCAGCATTCTCTTTGCTGAGCTAAGGCAATGAAAAATCAGGTCCTTTTACAGCTTTCAGGTCCAAGGCCTTCTGTTCCTTTTTTGTTGTTGTTGTTCCTTAAATTATTACCAACTCCTGTTGTTCATCTTTCAAAAGTGCTTTTATGGGCCCTTCACCTGGTGTTCATCTCTCTCCCCATGTCCTTTCTCCTAGCAACATCTGCTAGTCCTGAAAATCTGGCTAATATACCCAGAATGTTAATAGAGTTCTAACACTGAGATACTTGGTGACTCATAACCAATCAATTTACTTTCAGCTCTTATTCCTTTAGTTTGAAACTGATGAATTAAAAATGCATTACGTGTGAATTCTCGAGACAGAGACAGCCTTTTGTTAGTTGCAATCAAATTTCCATGTAGTCCAATCTTTAGTTAGAGTCCTAACCTTCTCTTCCTCCGGCCCACTCCCTATATTTACCAATTTTTGCCAACAACCTTTGCATTTTTTAAAGATTTTGTTTATTTATTTGACAGAGAGAGACACAGCAAGAGAGGGAACACAAGCAGTGGGAGCAGGAGAGGGAGAAGCAGGCTTCCCACTGAGTAGGGAGCCAAATGCCAGGCTTGATCATAGTACCCTGGGATCATGTCGTGAGCCGAAGGTAGATGCTTGATGACTGAGCCATCCAGGTGCCCCAAACTTTGCATTTTCTTATTTATCTACTTCATACCCATGAAGCAGCTCTAAAATCTTTATTTTCTCTGAGCTCTCATTCATGAATAAGTATCTGTAGGTTCCATACTGGACATACACATGTGGACATGCTACAGCAATTCAAGTCAACATCTTTAGAATTGAATCCATCATTCTCTGTGTCTAAATAGCTCCCTTCCAGCACTGGCTTTTTGACTGAGCACAACGGTTGTCCACCCTGTTCTCCAAGGTTCTTCTTTTCCCCTATCCTCAATATCCAGCCAGTTGCTTTTTACATTGCCATTTTAACATTTTTTTTTCTTTTTCCTCCGTTCTATCTCCAGCTCTCTCCTGCCTCTTCCTAATCTTCAGGATTTCTTCATTTCATTAAAACCTTTTCAAGATAGTCAGAAGATTTCTTCTTATACCAATACACACCTTGTTTAATCCATTCTTCCCAATGTTTCCAAAATACATTTTCTAAAATGGAAAGTATAATTATAACATTTCCATGCTTAAAATTCTTTAATAACCTGGCATCACATTCTGGAAACAACAACAGCAAAAACACATTAACTCAGCACTCAGTATCCTTCCAAATCTGATCCTTATCTACTTCCTTTGCTTCCTGTCTTCCCTTAGTGTCCTACCTTCCCAATCTTCTTCATTCAAGATTCCCACCATTCTGAACAACTTTCACTTTTCTGAAAGCACCATTCTCTTTCATTCCTTTTACACACAAAATTCCCTTTGTCTGAAAAACATTCCTTCTTTGTCTAAATAAATTCTATTCAGTACTCAAGATCTATTGCAGGCATTGCTTCTTCCAGAAAGCTTTCTCTATAACCCCACACTTCCATCAGATTGGCTTATGCCTGTCTCTCTTCTACCATAGCACCGAGCATATGTTATAGTATTTTGTCACACACATTACAATCATCTGTGTATGTGTCTGAATTTAAATTGTAAAACATTATCTATCATTGCAAATGCCATGACTTAAATTAAATTAGAATTTAAATTAAAGTAGAAACTTTACCAATGATATTGATAAAAGATGTTAGTTCCTTCAATCTAATTTATAAGTTATCTGCTGTCAGTTGCTCATTAAATGGGAATAGCTTCTATTTTGGCAGTCCAGTGACTTCCTGCTATTCTCAGTCTCTGTTCTGCTATTGTGGTGGTAAGGTGGGTTTGATGAGGATAATGCCTTCTTGATGGTATTTTTTTTTTTAAAGTATCTTCCCCCAGAGAAAAATATATATTTGAGGTCTGCTCTTTTGTGTCAACAATTATCCTCCATAACTACTTATCTGGCTGCTTCTTGTCTGTTACTCAGAGATGCTGCTACTACTGACACATGTAATCTTCGGGGAAGAAATCTTTTTGATTTGTGTGTTTTTACTATGAACAGCCTCAGGTTTTTCAAAAGTACAACTGAATTAAAAACCACTTTTGAAGCATAAGGAATAACACAGACCTTGAGAGATGGAGAGGAGAAGTGAGTTGGGGGAAATTGGAGGGGGAGACAAACCATGAGAGAATGTGGACTCTGAGAAATAGAGTTTTGGAGGGGAGATGGGTGGGGGATTGGGTGAGCCTGGTGGTGGGTATTATGGAGGACACATATTGCATGGTGGACTGGGTGTAGTGCATAAACAATGAATTCTGGAACACTGAAAAGAAATAAAATAAATTTAAAAATAAAAATCTCAATGAAGTTAACATAGGCATTTAATAAATAATAGTCAAATAAACGAAGGATCTTACCCTGGTTGGATTTTGTGTAATTTTAAAATAATTAAAAACTATCCAACAAAAATTAACAGTGCAAGAAAGGACTTTTGTAAATTTTAATAGGTGTAGAAACATATGAGCCTTTAAGCACCCTTCAAATGATGCTACCAGTGGGCAACAGTTTCACACTATAATAACACTCAATCTGGTTAGAGAGCATTTTGATTCAGATCAATTTTATGAGCTAAAAAATCATCTTTTATTCTCCTTACAGAATTTATTAAAAGATAAGAATACCAGAGTCAGGACACATAGTTTGTCTAACACATTTTTAGTTAAAAGGGATTTTTTTTCCCCCTCAGCAATACTATGATCTAGTACAATTCTGTGGTAAGTATTTTTTTTTTAACTGTACTTTTCTATTTATTTTTAAATTGTTCACTTATATGTGGCTTTGATTCTGGTGATCAAGGCAGAGAGAAATAGGAAAGGTTGGGCATTTTAAGAAATTTTTCTTCTATATCAAAATAAAAATACATAAAATATTTAAAAATTAGAATTAAAAACAACATACATTAAATATAGCTAATGAGGGGCACCTGGGTGGCTCAGTGGGTTAAAGCCTCTGCCTTCAGCTCAGGTCATGATCCCAGAGTCCTGGGATCGAGCCTCCCATCAGGCTCTCTGCTCAGCAGGGAGCCTGCTCCCCCCGCCCACTCTCTCTGCCTGCCTCTGCCTACTTGTTTTTTTTTAATTAATTAATTTATTTTAAAAAAATTCAGCATAACAGTATTCCTTGTTTTTGCATCACACCCAGTGCTCCATGCAATCTGTGCCTTCTCTAATGCCCACCACCTGGTTCCCCCAACCTCCCACACCCCGCCACTTCAAACCCCTCAGATTGTTTTTCAGAGTCCATAGTCAACCTATGGTAAGTATTTGAAGTTGTTCAGACTTTTTTCTTATTCTTGAGAGCAACATATTTTCAAATGGCAATCATGTCCATTTCCTGTGATGCAAAGAAGAATTCTCAAATGCAGTGAGAGAATCTAAAATGGTATTCTTGGGGTGCCTGGGTGGCTCAGTGGGGTAAAGCCTCTGTCTTCAGCTCAGGTCATGATCTCAGGGTCCTGGGATCCAGCCCCACATCGGGCTCTCTGCTCAGCAGGGAGCCTGCTCCCCTGCCACTTCTCTCTGCCTTTTTTGCCTACTTGTGATCTCTCTCTGTCAAATAAATAAATAAAATCTTTTTATTATTCTTGGGGTGCCAGGGTGGCTGGGTGGTTTGGACCTTTGCCTTCAGCTCAGGTCATGATCTCGGGGTCCTGGGATTGAGCCCCACATCTGGCTCTCCAGAAAGCCTGCTTCCCTCCTCTCTGTCTGCTTCTCTTCCTACTTGTGATCTCTCTCTGTGTCAAATAAATAAATAAAATGTTAAAAAATGGTATTACTTCATTTCTAGACTATTTGACCACCAAAAACCAGTGAGCAAACCCAAAACAAAAAAATTGTGATTTTTAGAAACAGTATCTCACCTTCTCTTTCAAAGCATTTTTTCCCTTGTCTAAGCTGTGAAGAAAACCAATCTTCTGAAGGATACTAACAGTCAATTAATGAGCCAACAATTTTCCAAACCACCTATTTTTTTTTTTTCTGGTGACAATATATAGTCAATTGAGAACAAATTCTCTTGCAAAGAGTATAGGTCATCATAGATTTTTATAAAAAAGGGAAGAGAAATCTCTTTCATTCTCATAGACAGAATATGTAGAGTTTCCTATAATCCATTATCAAGACACTAAAAGTGAGTGGAAATCAAAGAAGGTAGTATTAAAAGGTGGGCTTTGGAACCAAGAAAAATGGATTTGAATAAGAACTTTGTTACTTATTCATTTTTAAAAGCTTTGACAAGTTACTTAACTTCCCCTGAATTTCATCTATAAAATAACAACAGCACATATACAATCCTTAAAATATTTTCTGTACTCAAGGGTTATTTGAAATCATGTATATAAAGCATATAGCACAATACCCGCTATGCATCAAATGCTCATTAACTGATGGGTGGCAATTTTCAAGGACAGAATTCTTCCAGGCATCAGCTATGGTGAAATGTTAGTATTAGCTTATCCTTCCTATAATGTAACATCCCTTTCTAAGTTATCACAGCCACATCAGTAAAATAGCCAAGGGTGTAAACCGTTTCTAAAACAATTTTTTTTTCCCCTAAGTAAGCCTGGAGCACACAAAATAACTAGAAGTTTATAATTTATAAGTCATTGTTTGTTCCCCTCCTTCAAGGAATTTAGGCAAGAGGGATATGAGCACTGATTTATAGTATATCTGCTCAAAGAATGGTATTTTCATATCTTGAGTTTTAGGTCAGACAGTAAGTTGAGTATGTTATATAAATCTGAATTAAAAAGCAAAGTTTATAAAGCCTCCAGTGATTTCCTGAGAAACCATAGGGCATAGCTTCATTAAGGATGGAAATGAAGCTCCTTGATCCCACTGCTTCAGAAAATGTTCAGTGCACAAAAGGGGGAAAAAAAAAAAAGGGAGAAATAAATATGCAGACAAAAGTAGAGAGAAAGAAATAAGGTCTGCCAATCTCAATAGTGGCTTCTTTTCTATGTCCAGAAGAATTCTGTCACTTTTCTAAAAGATCAAAGTGGCTTACAGTCATCACACAGAAAAACAGCTGAGTGTGGAACTGTCCTCACTTTAAGCATTATCACACCTCTCAAATAGATGAATGCTATCATCAGATGCCACTAATGGAAATGCATTTTACAGACACACTAAATTCTACTAAAATAATATAGCAATGCATCAACTCCAGATTCACTTACTCTGAACTTTTTTTTTTCTTTTAAGGTATGGAAATATACTTTGGATTTGTACAGGGGAAATAGCAAAAACACAAATATATAAATATTCTTAACTACTCTGCAAGCAATCCATGCAGATTTGGCATCTAACTAGTTATACCACTACATTTATCAAGAAAAACTATCCATGTGAGTTAAGATGATGGTAACCTAATTGCCATGATAGGTGATCACATGTGTTCCTTAATCCCGTGAAACCTGTGATATTCCCCATTACAGTGTCTGAAATTCCAGCACTTGAGGAGCTTCTCTTTTTGCCAGAGAGATATATGTCCTCAAAGTCTACCTCTTATGATTCTAATATCCTATCTTCCAAAACTGTCACAAAGATGATAGAACACCTTGCTGTAGTTTATTCATCTATTTACACAAATGTTCTTTTATATGTATCAGGAAAATTTTATATGAATGAGGATATAATTAAAAAAAAAAACCATGACCCCTACGTTCAAGAAGGTAACGATCAGTCTATCCCACGAAACACAAATGACATTATTGAAAAAATGAATACTCTCAGGATGGGCACCTGAGAATATCAGGAGAGAGGGAAGAAAAATGTAACAGCAATGAAAAAGCAATGATGATTTGAGGACTTTTTAAACAGACTTCTGCATGTTTTTAATATGTCTAAACATCAGGTATATTGAAGACATACTCATGATCTAATAAGTGTTCAAGTGTACAATTTACAGATTACCTGAGGGATAGGGCCAAGAACACCTAGCTCTAAAAACTAAGAGAACATTCATATACAAGACCCAGAAGACCACAGCAATTCTTGAGGAACTCAGGAGATCTCCCTGTAGCTATCCTACCCAGGCTCAGTAGAGAGAGAGAGCAGACAGGAATACCCATCTCCCATTCTTTCCCTGAGAGAGGCTTATTTTAAAAGCTGCTGCTTGAGGGTCAGTCCTCTAATCAACATGCTGCTAGGGGCTGACTGCAATCCTCCCTAGAGAACAAAGAATCCAGCAGACACCAACTCTACCTTCTTACTTGAGTCCACACCAAATCACCAATATCTCCCTGAGGAGGAGCTGATACACATGTCTGGTGCTCCAGCTTTTGTAGCTCTTGCCAGAAGACAGGATCCAACCAATGGGTCAAAGAAGAATCAAAAGAGAAATTAAAAAAAAAAAACCCTTCAGATAAATGAGAATGAAAATATAACATATCCAAAATTTTTGTATAGCAAAGTTCTATGAGGAAAATTAAAATTAATAAAACATCTACATTTAAAAAATCACACTTTCAAATCTAACTTTGCTTTACAAGGAACTAGAAAAAGAAGAACAAATGAAGCTGAGAGTTAATAGAAGGAAGGAAATAAAGCCCAGAGAAGAAATAATGAAATACAGACTATAAATGATTTTAATAGGATATAAAATCAATATACAAAAAGCAATCAGGAGGGAGATAACACATAAAAGACTTTTTTTTAAGATTTTATTTATTTATTTGACAGACAAGGATCACAAATAGGTAGAGAGGCAGGCAGGGAGAGAGGGGGAAGCAGGCTCCCCACCAAGCAGAGAGTCCAATGTGGGACTCGATCCCAGGACCCTGGGACCATGACCTGAGCCGAAGGCAGAGGCCTTAACCCACTGAGCCACCCAGGTGCCCCCACATAAGAGACTCTTAATTTCACAAAACAAATTGAGGGTTGCAGGGGTGGGGAGTAGGGAGAGGGTGTTTGGGTTATGGACACTAAGGAAGGTATGTGCTATAGTAAGTGCTGTGAAGTGTGTAAACCTGGCGATTCACAGACCTGTACCTCAGGGGCTAATAATACATTATATGTTAATAAAAAATAAAATAATAAATAAATAAATAAAATTTAAAAAGGCAATCACATTCCCATACACTCACAACAAACTATCAGAAAGAGAAATTAAGAAAATGAGTAGTGATTGCATAAAAAATAAAATATTTAGGAATAAATTTAACCAAAGAAATGAGAGATCTGTACACTGAAAACTATTAGACACTGATGAGAGAAACTGAAGACACAAAAAAGTGGAAAAATATTTTGTGTTCATGGATTGGATGAATACTACTAAAAATGTCCATACCACCTCTAAGCAATCTACAGATTTAATGCAATGGTTATCAAAATTCCAACAGCATATTTGCCCAGAAATAGTAAATAGTATTAAAAAATCTATATGGAGCCATAAAAGACCTCAAAGAGCCAAAGCAATCTTGAAATAGAAGAACAGAGCTGGAAGTGTTATATTTTCAAAAATATATTACATATTATAGTAACCAAAACAGTATGGTACCAGCATAAAAACAGATGTGTGATCAATGAAGCAAAACAGAGAGCCGAGAAACAAACCTATGCATATGTGGTCAAATGATTTATGACAAAAGTGACAGGAATATACAATGGATAAAGGATGGTATCTTCCCGAAAGTGGTGTCAGGGAAATTGGGCAGCCACAAGAAAAAGCATGAAACTTGACCATGTTCTTACACCATATATAAAGATCAACTCAAAAGGGATATAAGCCTTAAATTTAAGACCTAAAACCATAAAACTCTTAACAGAAAACATAAAGGTAAGCTTCTTGACATCAGTCTCAATGGCTGATTCTTTTTGGATTTAACACTAAAAATAAAGACAACAGAAGCAATATAAATAAATCAGACTACATCAACCTAAAAAGTTTCTACACAGCAAAGGAAACCATCAAAAAATATGCAAAGGCAGCCAATGGGGAAAAAATTTGTAAACCATATTTCTGACAAAGGGTTAATGTCCAATATACATAAAGAACTCCCACAACTCAGCTGGGGGCAGGGAATCAATTTTAAAGTGGGTAGAAATACCGAATAGACATTTTTCTCAAGAAGATCTACAAATGGCCAATAAGGTATGAAAACATGCTCAGTATCACTAATCATCAGGGAAATTCAAATCAAAACCTCAATGAGCTATCACATCACATCTGTTAGAACGATTTTCATCAAAAAGAGACAAGTGTTGGTGAGGATGTAGAGAAAAAGCAACCTGCATGTACTGTTGGTAGGAATATAAATTGGTGCACTGTTATGAAAAGCATTATGGAGAGTCCTTCAAAAATTAAAAACAGAACAACCAAATGATCCAACAATCCCACTTCGGGTATATATCCAAATAAATGAAAACAGTTGTTGCATTATTCAAAATAGTCAGGATATGGAAATGACCTAAGTGTCCAACAAGAGATGAAAGAATAAAGGTGTGGTATAAATATACAATGGAATACAATTCAACCAAGAGAAAGAAGGAAATCCTATCATTTGCAATGATATAGATGGACTCTGGGGGCATCATGCTAGTTAAGTAAGGTACAGAGAAAGACAAAATCTGCATGCTATCATTTGCAGGTGCAATATTTTAGGGGAAAAAAAAAAAAGCCAGAATCACAGAAATAGAAAAGTAGCTTGCCAAGGACTGAGGGGTGGGGGAAATAGGAAGAGATTGGTAAAAGGATACAAACTTCTAGCCATCAGATGAATAAGGTGTGATGATCTGATGTATATAACATTATAAATATAACTGATAACACTGTATTCTATAATTAAAATTTCCTAAGAGTAGAGCTTAAATGTTTCAAAAAAACAAGAACAAAAAACAAACAAAAACAACCTAAGGCCAAAATTTACCTTTCATATTTTGAGAACAAGCTAGGACCACAGCAGAGAGAGCAAAGGTGATAACTTAGGAAATAAAATTAGATGATGAGTGTAATCAAGTGAAGCTTTTTTTTTTTTTTTTTTTTTGGTTTTTATTTTTTTTTTATTTTTTTATTTTTTTATTTTTTTTTTTTGGCTTAAATTTATTCATTTATTCAGCAAGCATTTATTGAGCACTTTTTCTGTATCCTGCATTCTTCTGTGAGTCAGGGACACAATGTTGAATAAGATAGGCTAGGTCCCCAGTGTGGTTACAAGCTGATGGAGACAGACAGTAAACAAGTGACAATACAAATAAATAATAAATTATCAGGTAGTGATCAGTTTAAATGAAAATAAACCATATACATTGAAGCTTTTAACTTCTTTTTTTTTTAAAGATTTTATTTATTTATTTGAGAGAGACAGTGAGAGAGAGCATGAGCGAGGAGAAGGTCAGAGGGAGAAGCAGACTCCCCATGGAGCTGGGAGCCCAATGTGGGACTTGATCCCGGAACTCCAGGATCATGACCTGAGCAGAAGGCAGTCGTCCAACCAACTGAGCCACCCAGGCGCCCCAAGCTTTTTACTTCTTAATAAAACTTACTCTTAGAGAAATGAGAAACCACTGGAGGATTTTTTTTAAAGATTCTATTTATTTATTTGACACACAGAGAGAGACAGTGAGAGGGGGAACACAAGCAAGGGGTAGTGGGAGAAGGGAGAAGCAGGCTTCCCACTAAGCAGGGAGCCTGACGTGGGGCTCGATCCCAGGATCCTGAAATTGTGACCAGAGGCAAAGGCAGACACTTAATGACTGAGCCACCCAGGCACCTCCTATTGGAAGATTTTGAACAGAGACAGAAGGACATCATCTAAATGAAAGAGAGTAACAGTGGAATCACAAGACAAATCAGGAAGAAATTGATACAGAGGATGGTAGGTCAGACCAGTAAGGATGGTACAAGTTGTTGGATAATGAATGTATTTTGAAGCAGAGCTAGAATATTCCCCTCTAGAAATGATATTGGACATGAGGAAAAGAGGAAACTACATCGCTCCCAACATGTAGGTCCCAGTAATTAGAAGTTGACATGTATCATTCCATAATATTTTTACTTTTACTAAGAAGGTATATTTTCAAAAATAATACCTGTTGTTTTGTATGGTTTAAAAATGTTTATAACTGGACCATGTTGCTAATGTATAGTTTTTGAAATTTACCCACATCAACCCTTATAATCTAGTTCAGTAGTATAACTACTCTATAGTATTTTACTATAGGACTACATCACACTTTTTATATTTTTCTACTAAGAGTACTCTGATACTCTCTATTTTTTCATTATTGCAAACACTGGCATATAAATCTCTTGTATGTGTCTCTTTGGGCCTACATCTAAGAATATGTCAAAGAAAACATCAAAAGTCAGAACTACTATGGGGGCACCTGGGTGGCTCAGTGGGTTAAGCTTCTGCCTTCAGCTCAGGTCATGATCCCAGGGTCCTGGGATTGAGCCCTGCATCAGGCTCTCTGCTCAGCGGGGAGCCTGCCTCCTCCTCTCTCTGCCTGCCCTTCTGCCTACTTGTGATCTCTCTCTCTGTCAAATAAATAAATAAAATCTTTAAAAAAGAAAGTCAGAACTACTATGTACATATAGCTTTCATCTTCTTTGAATAATTCCAAACTAATTTTCACGTTTAATATACTAATGTATACTCCCACCAGCAATGTATAAAGAACTTTCTTTTCCCACACACATGTAAAAACTTGAGGTTTTCTGGTCTTGTATTCTGCCGGTCTGATGAGCTAATGAGGAATATTTTTGATATGGATTTCTGATTATTAGTAAGGTTGACCATTTACATATATACACCACACACACACACAAACACACACCTTTTGGGTTCTATCTGTAAATTGCAGATTTCCAACTTTTGTCAATATTTCTATATTCATGGCTAATTCTTCACATTGATTTCTGGAAGTTCTTTATATAATCTATAAAATTATTTATCAGTCATATGGATTACAAGTATCTAATAGTCCATGGCTTTTTTTCATTTTATTTTTTCTTTTGTCTAAATAAGTTTTTCCTATTGATGTGCTTAAATTTATCATCTTCTCTTCATTGTTATATTTTATACAAAAAGTATATGTACATATGTGCATATATTTTAATGAATCCTTTCCTAATATAATATCATAAGGGGTCCTCTTATTTTTCTGTAAGCTTCTGTGTGTGTGTGTATGTATTTAAGTAGGTTCCATGTCCAACATGGGGATTGAACTTACTACCCTGAACCTGAGAATCACATGCTCTACCAACCTGCATTTTATTGCTTTTCTGACCTGGGTCCTAAATTTTCAAATTTCTCTATATATTGTGATATAGATATCTAATTTTATACTTTATAATATGAAAAATTTAACCAACCTTTACTTACTGAAAAATGATTTCATCATTGATACTTATGTCTATCACATATAAAATTTCCTCATCACTTAAATGAAAACTTATGCATATAGTCTTTTGTCTGTACCATTTGTACCATTTGTTTTTAAGATTTATCCATAGTGTTAACTAAAGCAGTTGTCTTATTTTGTGTTTGTCACTGTTCTATGATATTTTCATTTTTGAGTAGGCCTCAATGTATTTATTCATTCTATTTTAAATAAACTTTAGAATTTCCACTTTGTTTATTATAATTTTCCTGCTTTGAACATTCTTACAAGTCCCCTGTGTTGAATATCTGTGTATATTTATATAGAGTATAATTAGTGGACTATAAGAAATGCAATGTTCAACTTTATTAGGTGTTGCCAATTTTTCAAAATGATAGAGTTATACTCTCTACAACAGCATATCAGATCCAGATTCTCTACATTTTCATCAAGGTAGTATAGCTAGAATTATCTTTAAAACACTGTTGAAAAAAATTAAATGAGATCTTAAGAAATGAAAAAAAAAATCCCTCTTCATATATCAGAAGAATTAATACTGTTAAGATGACAATATTCACAAAATCGATCTATAGAATCAGTATCATCCCTATCAGAATTGCAGGTGAATTCTTTGTAGAAATTGGCAACAGATCCTACAATTTATATGAAAACTTAAGGAACCAAACAAAGACAAAACAATGAAAAAAGAACAAAATTGGATGATTCCTTCTTCCCATTTCCAAACTCATCAGAAAGCAACAGTAATCCCAACTGTGTAGTACCATCATAAAAATATAACTGCAAGTACAAAAATTAACACATCTCTATGGTCAATTGATTTTCAACAAAGATGCCAACATCCTTGGGGGTAAAAATTATTTTTTTTAATTTATTTGTCAGAAAGAGAATGAGCACAAGCAGTCAGAGCAGCAGAGGCAGAGGGAAAAGCAGGCTCCCTGCTGAGCAAGGAGCCAGACAAGGGACTCAATCCCAGGACCCTGGGATCATGCCCTGATCTGAAGGCACCAGTTAACTGACTAAGCCACCCAGGCATTAAAATAATAATAATAATAAAATTAAATTAAAACAAATTATACTAGAGAAACTGGATAGCCAGTTGAAAAAAAAAAAAAGGAAGTTGAACCCTTATATCAATTATACATATGTTAACTCAAAATAAATACCAAGAGCCAAAATTATAAAACTCTAAGGAGGAAACATGGGGTAAATATTTGTGACTATAGATATGGGAATGAATTCCTGGATATGACACCGGAAGCACATGCAACAAGAGAAAAATAGATAAGTTGGATTTCATCATTTTAAATTATGCCTTAAAGGACGTTATTAAGAAAGTGACACCTTACAGAATGTGAGAAAATATTTGGAAACGGTATTATCTAATCATGGACTTGTATCTAGAATAAAGAACTCTTACAATCTAAAAATAAAAAGATAACAAAAAACTGGGCAAAATGTCTGAATGGACATTTCTCCAAAGAAAATATATAAAGGGTGAAAAGCACAAGAAAAGGTGTTCAACATTGTTCATCATCAGAGAAATGCAAATACAAACCTCAAGATACCCCTTCATCCCCATCAGGATAACTATAATCAAAAAGTCAAGTAATAAGAATTATTGGCAAGCATATGGAATATCAAACACTGCTAGTAGGAATGTAAGATTATGCAACCATTTTGGAAAACAATCTGACTCTTCCTCAAAAAGTTAAAGGTAGAATTGTAACTTTACCCAGAAATTCCACTCCTAGGTACATATCCAAGAAAATGAAAACATATCCATGCAAAAACCTATAAACACATGTTCGTGACAGCATTATTCAGGATATCCAAATGGTAGAAACAACCCAAATGTCTATCAATTGATGGATGTATAAATAGTGATATATCCATACAATGGAATATAATTTTGTCCAGAATCATATATATATATTATATAATTATGTAATTTCAGAAAATAAAATATGGAAATAGTATATTTGTGATTGTTTTTGGCTGTGGTGTAAAACAGGAAATTTGAAGCGATACCTAAAGAATGTGGATTATTTTTTAGAGGTGATAAAACTGCTCTAAAATTTATTGTGATGATAGCTGCACAACTATAACAAAAACCACTGAATTGTACAATGTGTGAATTGTATGTATATGAATTCTATCTTAGCAAAGCTATTACAAAGAAACCCACATAAAAATGTATTTCTTCATTTTCAAACATTTGTATGTTTTCTCTTACATTTTTGGTAATGATTTCTAGTTAAACTGGTCTAATCATAATTTCTTGTCCCTGCTGCTATTTAAGATTTTCACCTTATCACTTCTTTTGTTTTATGGCTTATATACAATGTTTTGTTTTGTTTTCTAATTTTTAGTATTAGTCTTTTTCTTAGTTATAACTTCTGGATCAAAAGATTCATATCTTTTATAAATTTTAGAAAACCCACAATTATTATTCTTTCAAACATTGCCTATGCTCCATCTTCCCTATTCCCCTTTTCACAATCTTTATTATGCATATATTAGACATATCATTCTGTCCTCTTTGCCTATATACTATTTTTTAAAAATTTTAAAATCTCCTTACATTCAGGTAATTTGCTTGGTATCATTCTAGTTCATTTATTTACTTTTCAGATATCCCTAATCTACTTAATCTGTTTTCATTTCAAGGCCACTTTTTTTTTTCATTTCTCCAAGTTCTATTTGCTAAATTTTTCCTAGTTATCTGTTCCTTTATGTTTTTAATCATTGAAACCTATTTTATGTTCTTTTTCAGAGGATTATTCTTTTAGCAGAGCTCCGCTTTTCTGTTTTGACTTCCAAATCTCGCTAATATCGAACAATTAATCATACATTTAAAATTGCTGATTGAGAACTCATCTTTACCAACACTTGTTTTTATATGTGAATTCCAATGGTCCACCCAATGAAAGTTTTCCTCCAGAGTGGTTTTTATTTGTTTCTAACACAAGTGGAAGAATTATCATCCAGCTATATTTTTATGGTCATTTCAAGCAAAGATTTAAAAACTTTTCAATAATATAAATTTATATTTTAAGCATTAATACAGATTCAAGTTTTTAGTTTTTTAGGTGATACTTTCCCCATCCCCAGTCAAGAACCCAAAGCTTTGATATAGAAACAATTTTGTCAATTCTATGTGCTGTGGCAGGTTATTGTTAGCCAAATTTTGATGAGAGTGCAGCTTACTCAGGGTCTTAATTCTATTTTTTTCTATGTTTTTTTTTTTAACCTCATTCAGACCTAAGGCCACATTTCCTGTGTGTGTGTGTGTGTGTGTTCCAAGATTCATTGTTTATGCACCACACCCAGTCCTCCATGCAGTACATGCCCTCCTTAATACCTACCACCAGGTTCACCCAACCCCACTACCACCTCCCCTCCAAAATCCTCAGTTTGTTTCTCAGAGTCCACAGTGTCTCATGATGTCTCCCCTTCAACTTATTCCAATTCACTTTCCCTTCTCCTACTGTCCTCCATGCAGACCTAAGACCCCATTTCCTATATAAACTAATAGTAAGATGTGTAAGCCCTAGATAACCAGGTTTACTACTCCTGGCTCGAACCCCAAGGAGAAAGTGTATCCTCAGTCTAACAATTCATCTAGTTAGTGATAAAAATCCTAGAAGAAAATACAGGCAGTAATTTCTCTGACAGCAGCCACAGAAACATTTTTCTAGATATGTCTCCTAAGGCAAGGAAAACAAAAGTAAAAGTAAACTACTGGGGGAATATCAAAATAAAAAGCTTCTGCACAGCAAATAAAAAAATCACAAAACTAAAAGGCAGCCTCCCAACAGAAATGGGAGAAGATAACTGTAAGTGATATATCCAATAAAGAGCTAATATCCAAATATATAAAGAACTCATACAACCCACCTCTAAAAAAAAAAAAACATAAAAAAAAAACTGATTTAAAAATGGGCAGAGGACCTGAATAGACATTTCTCCAAAGAAGACACACAGATGGCCTACACATGAAAAAATGCTCAACATCATTAATCATCAGGGGAATGCAAATCAAAACCACCAGGAGATATCACCACCTTAAGAAGGCTAAAAACAAGAAGACAAGAAAAATGATAAAGAGGATGTGGAGAACAAGGAACCCTGCTGTACTGTATAAATATAAAAAATATATCTGTGAAGATATAAATTGGTATAGCCACTGTGGGACACAAAAGGGAGATTCCTCAAAAGAGTAAAAATAGAAATACCATATGACCCAATAATTCAACTATTAGGTATTTATTCAGAAAAAAAATGTAAACGCAGTTCAAATTGACAATATCCAAGACATGGAAACAACCTAAGTATCTAGGCAGTAGATAAGTGGATAAGAAAATTGTGGTGTAAGATACACAATGGAATTTTATGTAGTCATAAAAAAAGATAAAATTATGCCATGAGAGAACATGGATTCACCTGGAGGGCATTATGCTAAGTGAAATAACTCAGTCTGAGCAAGTAAATACCATATGATTCCACCCATAAATGGAGCTTCAAAAAAATTAACAAAAAAAGGAATCAGAATACCAAAACAAAACAAAACAAAAACCTATAAATACAGAGAACAAACTGATGATTTCCACAAGGAAAGAAGGTTAGGGGTTGGGCAAAATAGTGAAAGAGAGAGATACACTCTTCCAGTTATGGAATAAGTAAGTCAAAGAAATAAAAAGCAGAGCATAAGGAATATAGTCAATAATTTTGTAATAATGATGTAATGGGACAGAGAGACAGATGGTAGCTGTCCTTAAGGTCTACATAGCATAACGTATAAACTTGTTAAATCACTAAGTTGTATATCTGAAACTAATGTAACACTGTGTCATAAATACACAAATAATACATAATACATATATACATATACATATACATACACATACATACATATACATACATACACATACATACATACATATACATATATACATAATACATAAGTACACAAAAAAATAACACTTGTTATTTTAGGCAAATAAAAATTAAAAATTTTGAAGTAGTGGGAAAAAAATCAGTTAAACCACTTTCCTCCCACAAATTATTTTCATGATCCAAATAATTGATTTTTGCTCATTTCATTGAGCAAATGTTGATTGAAGTAAGAAGAATATGTGGTTATTTGTAAATCTGGTCAGATGAACCAGAAGGCATCAATCAACACAATCTGAATCAATTTCTCTCCTTATTTCAAAGTATGTCAGTTAAATTCCCAAGTCATACACCTTGCTTTCTGACAAAATGAACTATACTTTTTAAAGGTAAGTATCTAACCAAAATATGTACAATGCTGCTAATCATCTTAGTAACACTTGACGATAGCTTCCTAATTATTTTCAAAACTGAACAAAACTATAATTCTTTTGAGAAAACCAAGGTGCTGCTACCACTTACCATTACACTATAGCATGTTCTTTTATCCTGGAACATACCTTATTTTGTGGGCCAGAAAATAAACATAACAATTCATTTTCACTACTGATTTTTCTTCTTCTTCTTCTTCTTCTTCTTCTTCTTCTTCTTCTTCTTCTTCTTCTTCTCCTTCTTCTTCTCCTTCTTCTTCTTCTTCTTCTTCTTCTTCTTCTTCTTCTTCTTCTTCTTCTTCTTCTTCTTCTTCTTCAAGATGGGGAGGTGCAGAGGGTGTCTGAGAATCCCAAACTGGCTCCACACTTAGTGTGAAGCCAGACATGGGCTCAATCTCACAACCCTGAGATCATGACCTGAACTGAAATCAGAGTCATACACTTAAATGAACTGAAGCACCCAGGTGCCCCTTACTTTAGATTTTCTATCAGCACAACCTTCTAAATTCTTCTATGAATAATATTCATATATATATGAAATGGATATAAATGGAAAAGATAGAGAATTATCTAGTGGAAGGGAAGAGAGCCAGAGAAAGATCTTGATTTGCAAATAGCTATAGTATTGGCCAGAAAAAAAAAATTTAAGAAACAGAATAATCTGGAATCTAAATTAATTAAAAAATGTAAGAGTTTTTGAGTATCAATAAAGTAAAAAAAATGAGTATTAAAAGAAAATATAGTTTAAAAAGGTTAAATCTAAAAAACAATAAAAATGATAAACAAAAAGCAGAAAGAGATCTCTAAATACAGAGAACAAAATGTGGTTGCCAGAGAGGAAAGAGTTAGAGAATGGGCAAAAATGCGTGAATGGAAGTGAGAGTACAGGCTTCTACTTATGGGACGAATAAGACACAGGGATAAAAAAGTACACCACAGGTAAGGAGTTGATATAATCAATAGTAATTACAGGATACCATCTGGGTACAGATGGTAGCTACACTTGAGATGAGCATAGAGTTGTTGAATCACTATGTTGTGATTCTCCTGAAACTAATGTAAAATTATGTATCAACTATACTAAAAAAAATGGGAGGAGAAAGTTAAATCAGATGTATAGGTTTCATTGAGACTTGGAGAGAAAAAATATTCATATGTGATACATACATTTTTAAAATTTCTTTTCAATGTAACAGTACTCATTGTTTTTGCACCACACCCAGTGCTCCAAGCAATATGTGCGCTCCTTAATACCCACCACCTGGCTCCCCCCAACCTCCCACCCCCAGGCCCCATCAAAACCCTCAGGTTGTTTTTCAGAGTCCATAGTCCTCTCATGGTTCACCTCCCCTTCCAATTTCCCTCAACTCCCTTTTCCTCTCCATCTCCCATGTCCCTCCATGGTACTTGTTATGCTCCACAAATAAGTGAAACCATATGATAATTAACTCTCTCTGCTTGACTTATTTCACTCAGCATAATCTCTTCTAGTCCCGTCCATGTTGCTACAAAAGCTGGGTATTCATCATTTCTGATGGAGGCAAAATACTCCATAGTGTATATGGACCACATCTTCCTTATCCATTTGTCCATTGAAGGGCATCTTGGTTCTTTCTACAGTTTGGTGACCATGGCCATTGCTGCTATAAACATTGGGGTACAGATGGCTCTTCTTTTCACTACATCTGTATTTGTGAACACCAAGACAGCATGGTACTGGCATAAAAACAGACACATAGACCAGTGGAACATAATAGAGAGCCCAGGTATGGACACACAACTCTATGGTCAAATAATCTTCAACAAAGCAGGAAAAAATATACAGTGGAAAAAAGACAGTCTCTTCAATAAATGGTGCTGGGAAAACTGGACATCTATATGTAGAAGAATGAAACTCGACAATTCTCTTACACCGTACACAAAGATAAACTCAAAATGAATAAAAGACCTCAACATGAGACAGGAATCCATCAGAAACCTAGAGGAGAACATAGGCAGTAACCTCTTTGATATCAGCCACAGTAACTTCTTTCAAGATATGTCTCCAAAGGCAAAGGAAAAAAAGCAAAAATTAACTTTTGGGACTTCACCAAGATCAAAAGTTTCTGCACAGCAAAGGAAACAGTCAAGAAAACAAAGAGGCAACCCACGGAATGGGAGAAGATGTTTGCAAATGACAGTACAGACAAAAGGTTGATATCCAGGATCTATAAAGAACTTCTCAAACTCAACACCCACAAAACAGACAATCATATAAAAAATGGGCAGAAGATATAAACAGACACTTCTCCAATGAAGACATACAAATGGCTATCAGACACATGAAAAAGTGTTCATCATCACTAGCCCTCAGGGAGATTCAAATTAAAACCACATTGGAGCGCCTGGGTGGCTCAGTGGGTTAAGCCGCTGCCTTCGGCTCAGGTCATGATCTCATTCATGGTCCTGGGATCAAGTCCTGCATCGGGCTCTCTGCTCAGCAGGGAGCCTGCTTCCCTCTCTCTCTCTCTCTACCTGCCTCTCCATCTACTTGTGATTTCTCTCTGTCAAACAAATAAATAAATAAATAAATAACCTTTAAAAGGGACGGGGGGTGGGAGGTTGGGGTACCAGGTAGTGGGTATTATAGAGGGCACGGATTGCATGGAGCACGGGGTGTGGTGCAAAAATAATGAATACTGTTATGCTGGAAATAAAAAATAAATAAATAAATAAATAAATAAAATAAATAAATAAATAAGGGAAAAAAAAAATAACCTTTAAAAAAAAAACACACATTGAGATACCACCTTACACCAGTTAGAATGGCCAAAATTAGCAAGACAGGAAACAACATGTGTTGGAGAGGATGTGGAGAAAGGGGAACCCTCTTACACTGTTGGTGGGAATGCAAATTGGTGCAGCCACTTTGGAGAAGAGTGTGGAGATTCCTCAAGAAATTAAAAATAGAACTTCCCTATGACCCTGCAATTGCACTACTGGGTATTTACCCCAAAGATACATACATTTTTAAATTAACACTGGACATTTAAAAGGTAAAAAGACAACTAATATATCAATAATGAACACACTGGTATAGAAAATACATAAAAACACAATACATAAAATGTAGGAAGCAGAAAGAGGAACATTTTCATAAAGAGGAGATAAGAGTAAAATGGGCTAATACTGTAGTAACTAAGGTGCCACGAAGAGTGATAGACTTTGGTTATTCCAAAATGCTCCGAAATGCCTAAGTTCTAGTATATTATTCACTTTTTTATTCTTTAAAAATCTATGACTTTCAGAAAATGTGCATGATCCCACTGATTCAACATATTTTCTGTATATGATTACTGTAACTATGTATACAATATCATATTCTGGATGATTCAACAATTTATAGCCAAAAACAGTTTCTACTTTGTACTTTAATTATTTTATGATCCTCTCAATTGATACAGAAAAAAAAAACATTTGTCAAAATACAGCATCCTTTCTTGATTAAAACTCCACATTGTAGGACTAAAGGGAAACATACCTCAATCTCATAAAAGTCATATAGGAAAAGCCCACAGCAGATATCATGCTCAATGGAGAATACCTGGGAGATTTTCCATTAAAGTGAGGAACACAACAGGGATGTCCACTCTCACTACTGTTATTCAACATACTACTAGAAGTCCTAGCCTCAGCAATCAGACAAAAAAATAAATAAAAGGCATTCAAGTTGGCAAGGAAGAAATCAAATTCTTTGTCTTCATAAATCACATGATAGTTTATGTGGAGAACCCAAAAGACTCCACCCCAAAATTGCTAGAACTCATACAGGAATTCAGCAATGTGGCAGGATATAAAAATCAATGCACAGAAATCAATTGCATTTCTATAACTAACAATGAGACAGAAGAAAGAGAAATTAAAGAATCGATCCTATTTACATTTGCACAAAAAAATCGTAAGATACCTAGGAATAAAACTAACCAAGGTGGTAAAAACATCTGTACTCTAAAAACTACAGAACACTTATGAAAGAAATTGAAAAAGACAAAAAGAAAGGGAGAATGTTCCATGCTCATGGGTTGGGAGAACAAATATTGTGAAAATTTCTATGCTACCCAGAGTGATCTTCACATTCAATACAATCCCTACCAAATACCATCAAAATTTTTCATAGAGCTGGAATAAATAGTCCTAAAATCTGTATAGAAAAAGAAAAGACTGAATAGCCAGAGGAATGTTGAAAAAGAAAACCAAATCTGGGGGTATCACAATACCAGACTTCAAGCTCTATTACAAAGCTGTAATCATCAAGACAGTATGGTACTGGCACAAAAACATACTCATAAATCAATGGAAAAGAACAGAGAAGCCAGAAATGGATCCTCAACTCTATGGTCAGCTAATCTTTGACAAAGCAGGAAAGAATATCCAGTGGAAAAAGCACAGTCTCTTCAATAAATGGTGTTGGGATAATTGGACAGCCACACAGAGGAATGAAACTGGTGCATTTTCTTACAACCATACACAAAGATAAACTCCAAATGGACAGTGGCACCTGGGTGGCTCAGTGGGTTAAAGCTTCTGCCTTCAGCTCAGGTCATGATCCCAGGGTCACAGGATCGAGCCCCACATTGGGTTCTCTGCTCATCAGGGAGCCTGCTTCCTTTCCCCTCTCTCTGCCTGCCTCTCTGCCTACTTGTGATCTCTGTCAAATGAATAAATAAAATCTTTTAAAAACTCCAAATGGACAAAAGACCTCAATGTGACTCAGGAATCCATTAGAATCATAGAGGAGAACACAGGGAGAAACCTCTTTAACTTCGACTGCAGCAACTTCTTGCTAGACATGTCTCCAAAGGAAAGGAAAACAAAAGTGAAAATGAAGTATTAGGACTTCATTAAGATAAAAAAGGTTCTGCAAAGCAAAGGAAATAGTCAACAAAACTAAGAGGCAACTCACAGAATGGGAGAAGATATTTGCAAATGACATATCAAAGGGAAGTTATCCAAGATCTATAAGGAACTTACCAAACCCAATATCCTATAATAATAATAATAATAATAATAATAATAATAATAATCCTAACAAGAAATGGGCAGGAGACATGGACACTTCTCCTAAGAAGACCTACAAATGGCCAACAGACACATGGAAAAAAAATGTTTCATATCAGTTGGCAGAGAAATACAAATCAAAACCACAGTGAGCTACTACCTTACATCAGTCAAAATATCCAAAATTGGCAAGACAGAAAACAACAAGTGTCGACGAGGATGCAGAAAAAGGGCAACCATTTTACACTGTTAGTGGGAATGCAAGCTGGTACAACCACTCTGGAAAACAGTATGGAGATTCCTCAAGAAGTTAAAAATAGAGATACCCTATGACCCAGCAACTCCACCACTAGGTATTTATCCCAAAGATACAAATGGAGTGTCTGTTGGGACAACTGCACCCCAATGTTTATAGCAGCAGTGTCCACAATACTCAAACTGTGGAAAGAGTCTGAATGTCCATAGACAAGTGACTGGAAAAAGAAAATGTGGTATAAATACATACAATGGAATATTACTTGGCTATCAGAAAGGATGAATACCTACCATTTACATCAATGCGGATGGAACTGGACAGTATAATGGTGAGTGAAATAAGTCAATCAGAGAAAGACAACTCATATGTGGAATATAAGAAACAGTACAAAGGATCATAGGGGAAGGGAGAGAATATGCAATGGAAAGAAATCATAGAGGGAGATAAATCATGAGAGACTCTTAACTATAGAAAACAAACTAAAGCTTGTTGAAGGGGTGGTGGGTGGAAGGCACATGTATGGTGAGCACTGGGTGTTACATGCAACTGATTAATTATTGAACTCTACTCTGAAACTAATGATGTACTGTATGTTGGTTAATTAAATTTAAATTTAGAAAGTCAATGTACAGAAATCAGTGGCTTTCTTATACACTAACAATGAAAATACAGAAAGGGAAATTAGAGAATCAATTCCATTTACTATAGCACCAAGAACCATAAGATACCTGGGAATAAACCTAACCAAAGAGGTAAAGGATCTGTACTCGAGGAACTACAGAACTCATGAAAGAAATTGAAGAAGACACAAAAAGATGGAAGACCATTCCATGCTCTTGGGTCAGAAGAATAAACATTATTAAAATGTCTCTACTGCCTAGAGCAATCTATACTTTTAATGCCATTCCAATCAAAATTCCACTGATATTCTTCAAAGAGCTGGAGCAAATGATCCAAAAATTTGTATCGCTACAGAAGAGACCTCGAATCGCTAAGGAAATGTTGAAAAACAAAAATAAAATGGGGGGCATCACGTTACCTGATTTCAAGCATTACTACAAAGCTGTGATCACCAAGACAGCATGGTACTGGCATAAAAAAGAGACAAATAGACCAGTGGAACAGAGTAGAGAGCCCAGATATGGACCCTCAACTCTATGGGCAAATAATTTTCAATGAAACAGGAAAAAATATACAGTGGAAAAAAGACAGTCTCTTCAATAAATGGTGCTGGAAAACTGGACAGCTATAAGTAGAAGAATGAAACTCGACCATTCTCTTACACCGTACACAAAGATAAACTCAAAATGGATAAAAGACCTCAATGTGAGACAGGAATCCATTAGAATCATAGGCAGTAATCTCTTTGATATCAGCCACAACAACTTCTTTCAAGATATGTCTCCAAAGGCAAAGGAAACAAAAGCAAAAATGAACTTTTGGGACTTCATCAAAATCAAAAGCTTCTGCACAGCAAAGGAAACAGTCAAGAAAACAAAGAGGCAACCCACGGAATGGGAGAAGATATTTGCAAATGACAGTACAGAAAAAAGGTTGATATCCAGGATCTATAAAGAACTTCTCAAACTCAACACACACAAAACAGACAATCATATCAAAAAATGGGCAGAAGATATGAACAGACACTTCTCCAGTGAAGACATACAAATGGCTATCAGACACATGAAAAAGTGTTCATCATCACTAGCCCTCAGGGAGATTCAAATTAAAACCACATTGAGATATCACCTTACACCAGTTAGAATGGCCAAAATTAGCAAGACAGGAAACAACATGTGTTGGAGAGGATGTGGAGAAAGGGGAACCCTCTTACACTGTTGGTGGGAATGCAAGTTGGTGCAGCCTCTTTGGAGAACAGTGTGGAGATTCCTCAAGAAATTAAAAATAGAACTTCCCTATGACCCTGCAATTGCACTTCTGGGTATTTACCCCAAGGATACAGATGTAGTGAAAAGAAGGGCCATCTGTACCCCAATGTTTATAGCAGCAATGGCCATGATTGCCAAACTGTGGAAAGAACCAAGATGCCCTTCAATGGACAAAATGATAAGGAAGATATGGTCCATATACACTATGGAGTATTATGCCTCCACCAGAAAGGATGAATACCCAACATTTGTAGCAACATGGACGGGACTGGAAGAGATTATGCTGAGTGAAATCAGTCAAGCAGAGAGAGTCAATTATCATATGGTTTCACTTATTTGTGGAGCATAACAAATACCATGGAGGACATGGGGAGATGGAGAGGAGAAGGGAGTTGAGGGAAATTGGAAGGGGAGGTGAACCATGAGAGACTATGGACTCTGAGAAACAATCTAAGGGTTTTGATGGGGCTGGGGGGTGGGAGGTTGGGGTACCAGGTGGTGGGTATTATAGAGGGCACGGATTGCATGGAGCACTGGGTATTGTACAAAAATAATGAATACTGTTATGCTGAAAATAAATAAATAATTTTTTAAAAAAATAAATTAATATTTTACTATCTATATTATATTATACTTTGGTGAGTTGTGATTAACTTAATCATTTCCAAATTGTTGAATATTTAATTCTTTACTGCTCTTTGATAATCTGGACATGCACAATTTGCATGTTTTTACCGGTTCTTCTGGTGAATTCCTTAGAATTCCTTATTGCTAGAAGTGGGATTATTTGATCCAAATATACAAATACCTGCATGACTTACAATATGTTGAATTTGGAAAAGCTTATGACAAACTAGTAAAGTATCTCACTCCTTCTAATAATAGTATTTTATGATAGAATCCTAATTTTTCAACAACTTTCCAATGACATGTAGATTATTTATAATATAGAAAAATTCAAAAGATAAAAGAGTATCCCTGTTTATATATGTCCTTCAAATAATATTTCCACTGGAAGAAATTCTGGAACTGAAATTACTAACCTGAAAGAAGTGTGTTTATATAAATTATGATTAGCATGGTCAAAATTCCCTTGAAAATAATTTATAGTTCCACATTGTAAAATTAGAATTATCAATACCTCCATAATCCAATATGTCTTTCAATCTTCATCAATATAGTAAATATAATTTAAATAACCCCTTGCAGTTATTATTAGATGTTGGCATAAGCATTATACATTAACTTTTTTTATCATAAATCTGTAATAATGAAGAAAAGAAGCCTGAAATCTATTCCCCCATACATCATAAACTTTAAGAAAACAATTTCCAAAAATGTTTGAAGAAAGGTAGTCATGAAGCCAAGGCTACAAGGAAGGTGATTTAAATGGATGAGAGAAACTAAAAAGCATATTTTTAGTACAATTTTCAAGTATCCAAATATCATAAATAATATGAAAGTGGCTTGGCTAAATGAAAATTAACAGGCAACATAACAACATCATAGCATGTTATAAATAGATCTCTATGAAAAACTAGTATTTCAAAAAGTATTCAAAAATGGCAGAAGAGTCATTCAACTAGGTGAAATACCAGCCTCTAATAATTTTAGAGGTTAATAAGATACACTAAATCTTAAAGAAATGAACAGATAAGCAAGCAAAGACCAAAAAATACCTACATAAAACCAAAGACCACAATAAAGTGCAAGCAAGGAGTTTAAGCAAAGGATAATAAAGAAGATGGCATATAAGAAAGAGACTAAACAACTAAATACTTAGTTTCCTTTTTTTTTTTTTTTTTTTTTTTTTTTTTTGTATTTTTGGCCAGGACCATAGCCTTCACATTGTAAAGAGCAAAATAAAAACATTGAAAGATTAGATTAGTGTTGTTGTTCAAAGTATGTAAGAGATAGAAGGACCCAAATGAATTTGAGTGTCCTGGCCCAAATGAATTGTGTTACAAAGTATTAAATGTGGATACGAATCACTTCAAAGTCATGATTAGAAATCTAGGAGAATAAGAAAACTTAATTCAGGAAAATCTTTCCTTAGCTTTTAATAGTGAGCATTAAAAGCTACCTCATCATTTAACTCAAAATTGACCCCTGGCAAGCCCCTGGAACACGTCATTAAAAGCACATATATGAATCACAAGTCTGTACCTCTGAAACAAACAGTATATTATATGTTAATTGAATTTAAATAGAAATATTCAATAAGTAAAACAAAACAAAAGCAAAAAAAGGCACATGTAGATTTCAGTATGGGTTCTGTATAAAACACAAACATGAACACAAGAAAATCCTTTAACAAATCTATGTTATATTTCCCAAACCAAAAAAAAAAAAAGAAGGCGGTATAACAGAAGGGTCCAATGAAACGGTCCAACTCTCAGATGGAAATACTGGTTATATTGTGTCTTTAAATGTGTTAAAGAAGGAGAGAGGAAGTAAGATGGCAGAGGAGTAGGAAATTGAAATAGCATTAGGTCCCAGGAGTTCAGCTAGATAATTACGAAACCATTCTGAACACCTACAAACATAACTGGAGATAGAAGAGAAGAAGAGCAGCAATTCTAGGTACAAAAAATCAACCACTTTTGGGAAGGAAGGGTGTGCTGAGAGGTGAATCTGAAGGGATGGGAAGATAAACTGGGTGGGGAGGAGCCAGTTCCTGGCAAGCGGTGGAGCAGTGAAGCACAAGAACAGAACTTTTAGAAGTTTGCTCCACTGAGAGACTTTACTCCAGAGGCTAAGCATAAGTGGAGCTCTTGTGAGGACAGTGTGGTCTCAGGATCCATAGGGTCACAGAAAGACCAGGGGTGTCTGAGTGTAGTACAGCTGTCAGGTATTGGAACTGGGAAGCCAGCTACAGGTTTGGAGCTGAGGTGGGGGCTCTCAGCTCAGGGATACCTTAAACAGTGATCCAAGGCACCGTCAGACCACTACTCTTCAAGCAGGGACCCCAAAGTGGCAGATCCAGAGAGACCCCCACCTTGTTCCTCCAGGAGGAGCAATGCTGGAGTGTGTGGCAGGAATCTGCTGGGTTTGGAGACTCCAAATGGGGCTGTGTGCCAGAGATAGAACCACTCAGTCATGGGCTGGGTGAGCACAGAGCACAGCTGGAAACCAGGGAGATAGGAGGGATTGACTGCTTTTCTCTGAGGGTGCACTGAGTAATTTGGCTTTAAGCTCTCAGCTCCTCCAGGCTGGAGAGTGGGAGGCTGCCATATTCATTCCCATGCTCCAGAGCTCTACAGAAAATTTCAGGGAACAAAAGCTCTCAAGAGCAAACCCAAGCAGATTACTTAGCCTGGCCCCTGGCAAGGCTGGTGCAATTCCACCTTGGTCAAAGACATTTGAGAATCACAGCAACAGTCCCCTCTCCCAGAAGATCAGCAAGAACATCCAGCCAAGACCAAGTTCACTAATCAATGACAACTGCAGAACTCCAGAGCTAGGGGAAAGCAACACATAAAAGTCATGGCATTTTCCCCATTATCCTTTAGTCTTACAAAGTTATTTTATTTTATTTTTTTATTCTATTATTTTTTTTACCTTCCTTCTTTCCTCTTCTAACTTTTTAAGCTATTTTATCTTATAATACCTTTTAAAATAATTTTTTTTAAATGTTCATTGTTATAGTCATATTTTATCCTTTCATTGTATTTAACCATATTTTTTGTACACATATAGTTTTTTTTCTCTTTAAAACTTTGGGGTACAATTTCTTCTAACAGATCCAAATATACCCTAAATATAACTCCAGTTTGATCACATTCTCTCTCTTTTTTTTTTCTTTTCTATTTCCAACCAATTTATCTTATCAATTCCTTTTTTAGACTCTTCTTCTCATTTTCATCTTTACAGCCATATTCCATCGCTTCATTGTGTTTACACTTATTTTTGTACATATATAAGTTTTTCTCTCTTTAAAAATTTGGGAGGTAGTTTCTTCCAAGAGACCAGAATACACCCAAACCCAGTGTGTGGCACCATTCTATTTACCAGTCTAATATATAAATATTAGAGGAGATATATCTCCTAATATATTAGGGGACATCTAATAGCTAATATATTCCTATATATTATATATATAGGAAGCCCTAAGCTGAGAGCTTAGGGCCCCATTCCTAATATATATAATATATATTATGTATATATGTGTCCATATATACATAATTATTTTACCCCCATCCTCTCCCCTCAGTTTAGGTTCTTTTCTGATTTGGTAAGAGTGTATTATTCTGGGGTCTTTGTCATTCTGTTAGTATTTTATTATCTCATTCATATATTCTTATCTGGATAAAATGACAAGGCAGAAAAACTCACCACAATAAAAGAACAAGAAGCAGTACCAACAGCTAGGGACCTAATCAATACAGACATTGGTAATATATCAGAACTAGAGTTCAGAATGACAATTATCAAGGTGTTAATTGGGCTCAAAAAAGGCATGGAAAATATTAGAGAATCCCTTTCTGGATGAATGAAAGAACTAAAATCTAGCCCAGCTGAAATAAAAAAAAAAAGCTATTAATGAAGTGCAATTAAAAATGGAGTATCTTGGGGCACCTGGGCGGCTCAGTGGGTTAAGCCCCTGCCTTTGGCTCAAGTCATGATCTCAGGTTCCTGGGATTGAGCCCCACATGGGAATCTCTGCTCAGTGGGGAGCCTGCTCCCTGCCCCCCACCTGCCTCTCTGCCTATTTATAATCTCTGTCTGTCAAATAAATAAATAAAATCTTTTTAAAAGTGGAGGCTCTTTGGGATTATGGACATTGGGGAGGGTATGTGCTTTGGTGAGTGCTGTGAAGTGTGTAAACCTGGTGATTCACAGACCTGTACCCCTGGGGATAAAAATATATGTTTATAAAAAATAAAAAATTATTTAAAAAAAAGAATATGAAAAGTGAAAAAAAAAAAGTGGAGGCTCTTACTGCTAGGATAAATGAGGCAAAAGAGAGAATCAGTGATATAGAAGACCAAATGATGGAGAATAAAGAAGCTGAGAAAGAGAGACAAACAACTAATGGACCACAAAGGGAGAATTTGAGAGATAAGTGATACCATAAGACAAAAGAGCATTAGAATAATTGGGATCCCAGAAGAAGAAGAAAGACAGAGAGGGGCAGAAGGTATATTGGAGAAAATTATAATAGAGAATTTCCCTAATACAACAAAGGGAACAAGCATCAAAATCCAGGAGGCACAGAGAAACACCCTCAAAATCAATAAAAATTGTCCAAACCCCATCATTTAAGAGTAAAGCTTACAAGTCTCAGTGACAAAGAGAAAATCCTGAAAGCAGCTTGGGACAAGAGGGCTGTAACATACAATGGTAGAGAAAATATTAGATTGGCAGCAGACTCATCCACAGAGAACTGGAAGGCCAAAAAGGACTGGCATGATATTATATATTCAGAGCAATAAAGGAAAAAATATGCAACCAATAAATTCTATATCCAGATAGGCTGTCACTGAAAATAGAAGGAGAGATAAAAAGCTTCCAGGATGAAAATTTAAAAATTTAAAAACAAATTTAAAATTGCAAATACCAAGCCAGTCCTACAGGAAATATTGAAACAGGTTCTCTAAGCAAAGAGAGAGCCTAAAAGTAATAGACCAGAACAGAGACAATATACAGTAACAGTCACCTTATAGGCAATACAGTGGCACTAAATTCATCTTTGAATACTTACCCTGAATGTAAGTGGGCTAAATGTCACAATCAAAAGACACAGGATATCCAAATTGATTAAAACAAAACAAAAACAAAAAACAAGACCCAGTGGTATGCTGTTGGCAAGAAATTCATTTTAGACCTAAAGACACCTCCATATTTAAAATGAAGGGATGGAAAACAATTTACCATGCTAAGGGACATCAAAAAAAGCTGGGGAGCCAATCCTTATAGCAGATAAATTAGATTTAAAGCCAAAGACTATAACAAGAGATGAGGAAGGACACTATATCATACTCAAGGGGTCTGTCTAAAAAGAAGATCTAACAATTTTAAATATCTATGCCCCTAACATAAAAGCAGCCCATTATATAAACCAATTAATAACAAAACCAAAGAAACACATTGACAATAATACAATAATAGTAGGGGACTTTAATGCTCACCTCGCTGAAATGGACAGATCATCTAAGCAAAAGATTAATAAGGAAATAAAGGCTTTAAATGACACACTGGAAGAGATGGACATCACAGATATAGTCAGAACATTCCATCCGAAAGCAACAGAATACATATTTGTCTCTACTGCACATGGAACATTCTCCACAATAGATCATACCCTGGGTCACAAATCAAATCTCAACTGGTACCAAAAGATTTGGATAATTCCCACATATTTTCAGACCACAATGCTCTGAAACTAGAACTCAATCACAAGAGGAAAGTTAGAAAGAACTCAAATATGGAGGCTAATGAGCATCCTATAAAGAATGAATGGGCCAATCAGGAAGTTAAAGAAGAATTGAAAAAAGCATGGAAATGAATGAAAATGAAAACACAACTGTTCAAAATCTTTGGGACAGAGCAAAGTAGGTCCTGAGAGGAAAGTATATAGTGATACAGGCCTTTCTCAAGAAACAAGAAAGGGGGGGGCCTGGGTGGCTCTGTTGGTTAAGCCACTGCCTTCAGCTCAGGTTATGATCCTGGAGTCCCTGGATCAAGGCCCACATCAGGTTCCCAGCTCCACGGGGAGCCTGCTTCTCCCTCTGACCTTCTCGCTCATGCTCTCTCTCACTGTCTCTCTCTCAAATAAATAAAATATTTTTTAAAAAAAAGAAACAAGAAAAGTCTTTAGTACACAACCTAACCCTACACCTAAAGGAGCTGGAGAAAGAAATGCAAAGAAAACCTAAACCCACAGGAGAAGAGAAAAAAATAAATACCAGAGCAGAAATCAATGAAGTAGAAACCAAAAGAATAGTAGAACAGATCAACGAAACTAAGAGCTGGTTCTTTGAAAGAATTAATAAGATTAATAAACCCCTGGCCAGACATCAAAAAGAGAAAGGAAACAAATTAATAAAATCATGAATGAAAGAGGTGACATCATAACCAACACCAAAGAAATATAAGCAATTATAAGAACATATTATGAGCAACTATATGCCAGCAAATTTGACAATCTGGAAGAAATTGATACATTCCTAGAGATATATAAACTATGAAAACTGAACCATGCAAAACTGAACAGAAAACCCATAACCAGTAAAGAGAGATTGAAGCAGTCATAAAAATCTCCCAAACAATAAGAGCCAGGGCCAGATGGCTTCCCAGGGGAATTCTACAAAATATTCAAAGAAGAATGAATACCTGTTCTCCTGAAATTGTTCCAAAACATAGAAATGGAAGCTAAACTTCCAAACTCATTTTATGAGACCAGCATTACCTTGATCCCAAAAAACAAAGACCATCAAAAAGGAGAATTACAGACCAATATCCTTGATGAACACAGATGCAAAAATTCTCACCAAAATACTAGCCAATAGGGAATCCAACAGTACATTAAAATGATTATTCACACACAACCAAGTGGGATTATTCCTAGGCTGCAAGGATAGTTCAACATCCACAAATCATTCAATGATGCAATACATTAATAAAAGAAAGACAAGAACCATATGAATACTCTCAGTAGATGCTGAAAGAGCATTTGACAAAGTAAAGCATCTTTTCTTGATCAAAACTCATCACAGTGTAGGCATAAAGGGTACATACACAATACCATCAAAGCCATTTATGAAAACCCACAGTAAATATTCTTAATGGGGAAAAAAACTGGGAGCTTTTCCCCTAAGGTTAGGAACATGGAAGGGATGCTCACTATCACCACTGCTATTCAACATAGTACTAGAAGTCCTAGCCTCAGCAATCAGACGACCAAAAGAAATTAAAGGCATCTGAATTGGCAAAGAAGAAGTCAAACTATCACTCTTTGCAGATGATATGATACTATATGTGGAAAACCTAAAAGGCTCCACTCCAAAACTGCATAGAACTTGTACAGGAATTCAGTAAAGTGTCAGGATATAAAATCAATGCACAGAAATCAGTTGCATTTATATATAATGAACAGCAAGACAGAAGAAAGAGAAACTAAAGTGTCAATCCCAACTACAATTACACCCCAAACCATAAAATAATTAGGAATAAACCTAACCAAGAGGCAATGAATCTGTATTCAGAAAACTATAAAGTACTCATGAAAGAAATTGAGTAAGACAAAGAAATGGAAAAATGTTCCATGCTCATGGATTGAAAGATCAAATATTGTGAAAATGTCTATGCTACCTAAATCAATCTACACATTTAATGCAATCCCTATCAAATACCATCAGTTTTTTTTCAAAGAAATGGAAGAATAATCTAAAATTCATATAGAGCCATAAAAGACCCTGAATAGCCAGAGGAATGTTGAAAAAGAAAGCCAAAGTTGGTGGCATCACAATTCCAGACTTCAAGCTCTATTATAAAGCTGCCATAATTGAGACAGTATGGTATTGGCACAAAAAAAGACATATAGATCAATGGAACAGAATAGAGAGCCCAGAAATAGACCCTCAACTCTATGGTCAACTGATCTTCGACAAAGCAGGAGAGAATGTCCAGTGGAAAAAACACAGTCTCTTCAACAAATGGTGTTGGGAAAATTGAACAGCCACATGCAAAAAAATGAAACTGGACTATTTTCTTATACCACACACAAAAATAAACCCAAAAATGGATGAAAGACCTCAATGTGAGACAGGAATCCATCAAAATCCTTGAGCAGAACATAGGCAGAAACATCTTTGACTTCAGCCACAACTTCTTCCTAGAAACATCACCAGAGGCAAGGAAAGCAAGGGCAAAAATGAACTACTGGGACTTCATCAAGATCAAAAGCTTTTGCACAGCAAAGGAAACAGTCAACAAAACCAAAAGACAACCAACAGAATGGGAGAAGATATTCATAAATGACATGTAAGATAAAGGGGTAGTATCCAAAATCTATAAAGAAGTTATCAAAATCAAAAACCCAAAGAACAAATAATCCAACTAAGAAATGGGCAGAAGACATGATCAGATATCTCTGCAAAGAAGACAACCAAATGGCCAACAGATACATGAAAAAGTGCTCCACATCACTCGGCATCAGAGAAATACAAATCAAAACCACAATGAGATACCACCTCACACCAGTCAGAATGGCTAAAATTAACAAGTCAGGAAAGGACAGATGTTGGTGAGGATATGGAGAAAGGGAACCCTCCTACAGTGTTGGTGGGAATGCAAGCTGTGCAACCACTCTGGAAAACAGCATGGAGGTTCCTCAAAAAGTTGAAAATAGAGCTATCCCATGACCCAGCAATCACACTATTGTGTATTTACACTAAAGATAAAAATTAAATATTTTTTTAGTAATCCAAAGGGGCACATTTATCAAATGTTTATAGCAGCAATGTCCACAATAGCCAAAATATGGAAAGAACCTGATGTCCATCAATAGATGAATGGATAAAGAAGATGTGTGTATATATATGTATACACACACACACACACACACACATACATACAATAAAATACTGCAGCCATCAAAAGAAATGAAATCTTGCCTTTGCAATGATATGGATGGAAATAGAGGGTATTATACTGAGCAAAATAAGTCAATCAGAGAAAGACAATTATCATATGCTCTCTCTGTTATGAGGAATTTGAGAGGCAGGGCAGGGGGTTGTGGGGGGTAGAGTAGGAAAATGTAAAACAAGATGGGATCAGGAGAGAGAGAGTCCATAAGATACTCTCAATCTCACAAAACAAACTGAGGGTTCCTGGGAGGTGGGAGGGTCAGGAGAGGGTGGTTGGGTTATGAACATTGGGGAGGGTAAGTAGAATGGTGAGTGCTGTGAGATGTGTAAGCCTGATGATTCACAGACCTGTACCCCTGGGGCAAATAATACATTATATGTTAATAAAAATGATTTTTAAATTTGTGTTAAAGAACATTAGTCTGCTTCCTTGAGTCTCACAAAGGAAAACAGACCTCCAAATTAAATATAATAGGCATGGAATTAATACATAAATGTGATGGTCAAATTTTACCATGAACATTTTGAATTCAAATGCTGTCAGTACAAAGAAACCTAGAAGGAAAGCACCATTTCTAGTCATTGCTACTCTTATTTGAGCATTTGTGCTTAACTTGCTGAACCCTGGTTTCATTGAATGATTGTATTATAGTAAAAGCAGCATATTACATATGCTTATTAACTAGTTGTGTATTTGTTAGATGACAACCTACCTATTTTGAAACTAGGAAATTAAGATTTGCTAAAGACAAATTAGAGTAATTAATCAAATTATCATGTGTCACTCAGACAGGAAAGAACAAGACTGAAGTGAAAGATAGAATCCAGTTTCAAATTTGTAATTTAGGCAAAAATCTGATACCTGCTGAGTAACATTCAGGTTTCAAACATGAGTCAGCATCATTTTATTCCCTTAATTGGACAGCATCTTTATGAAGTTTTACTAAGCAGGCCAAGCTAGTTTTGATGAAAATATTTTGCTGCTAGCTGCTTGGTTGCCTTGACATCTGAAATAGGTTACCCCAGGAACACAATCATTTTTTCCCTTCATAAATCTAGTAAATTGCCAAATCCTATTTCATTTTTTCATCTCTTCTTTAGTGATTTTTAAATATTTAAGTTTTTTTTTTTTTTTTTTGCAAAACAGCTGATGAAGGTACTTTCTCACTCATCAGCCCATAAGTACTTCTGAACCCTTTGCCTGACTCATACATCATTAGGTCCACTGTCAGATTAATACTGGAAAATGCCATTTCTCTCTTCTTGATTCTATAACATCACATGGAATGTATAATTTGTTATTCTACAGTGCAGTGATTTGAATCTTTGTGGATACACCAACAAAGAATTTATTGGATATTTAAAAAGTCCCAGTTTCAGAGAGTTTATTTTAAATATCCTTACAATGTCTACTGCAATTTTCTGTGCATATCCAAAGAATACTTAAGTTAATATTGTATAATATGGATGTCATATTGCCAAAGAATTCCAGTCATGGAATCAAGATTATACATACAAAACAGAAGACAAAAAATAACTTTAGAGCATTCAATCTGGGCTATCAAGAATACATTTTGAGAGTTAAGTAAAGAAAACCCTTGTAATGACAGGTCATTTGACCATTGCTGGATTAGTATGAGGTAGATGAGAAAAGCATGAAGATACAAGCAATAGAGAAAACGTCATACCATAAGTGCTTCTCCTCATTGTTGTGTAAAGTTTTTTACTGGGGAGCAGTGAAAAACATTACTTGATAAGGGAAAGTGAGTTTACTTTATAGAAAACCCTGATCTTCAAAATTATTATCAGAGATACATAAAATTAACAGGCTAGCCCTCCAAAACAGAGCCACTCTCAATTGTCCACTAATTAAATATATATATATATATATATATATAGTAAAAAAACAAGCAAAATCTCATAGCAAGAAAAGTCTGATCATTCAATTATTTTCAATATCTAGCAAAATTTCTATAAATTTCTGTACATATCTATAAATGGAAGATTTTCCTTAAAGGGGCAATAAATAATCCACCAATCCTGGAAAAAGTAGTCAAGAATATTCTTTGTTTTTATCTTCTTCTCCAGTGGTTCAAAAAACAAGTTGTGTATCCAGAAAAATTGTCATATGCTGTCACTGTATCTCACTTTCTTCATTTGGATGGATATTTCAACACCAAGGAAAGCTATTGAAAGTTTTTGTTTTTTTCTTTTCTGGGAATAGGAAACCCAAGGAGTTGTGGAATCTAGAAATAAAAAAAACTGTATTTACTTAGAGGAGATAGAAAAAGCAGCACTGAAAGCACTAGTCTTTCTTTTTTCCCCTACATGCACCATCTCTTTCAAAATTTTAAAGAACCAAACTATGGAAAAGCAAATATAGGGTACTACTGCATGAGAACTTCTTATCTAACTGTGTCTGTTGGAAAGAAATTCACCTATCAGCTGGGTATGAAAGGTGGACCACATATAAGCTACACATGGAAGCTAGTCCAAATTTAACAAAAAGATCCAGCAATGTGGGACAAGACATGACTTTGTGAACTAGCATCAGAAAGTCATGAAAACAGGTGTTGAAAATAAAACACAATAGAATAAGAGCTGGAATCAATGTTAAAAAATGGGCAGAAGTCATGAACAGGCATTTTTCCAAAGACATAGAGATTAAAAATAGACTCATGAAAAGATGCCCAATATCACTCACCATCAGATAAATATAAATAAAGACCACAATGAGATATCACCTCATCCCTGTCAGAATGGCTAGAATCAAAATACAAGAAGTGTTGGCGAGGATGTGAGGAAAAAGGAACACTCTTGCACTGTTGGTGGGAATGCAAACTCATGCAGCCACTGTGGAAACAGTATGGAGTTTCCTTAAATAATTAAAAATAAGATGACTATATGATACAATAATTCCACTACTGAGTATTTAATCAAAGAATATGAAAAAAAACTAATTAAAAAAATATATGTACCCCTATGTTTATTGCAGCATTATTTACAATAGCCAAATTATGGAAGCAATCCAAGTGTCCCTCAATAGATGAAATAAAGAATATGTGTATAACACACACACACACACATATACACACACTGGTGTATGGGTATATAGGAATATGTACAAGGGAATATTAAACATCCATAAGAAGAATGAAATCTTTCCATTTAAAACAACATGGATGGAGCTAGAGAGTATAATACTAACTGAAATCAGTCAGAGAAAACCGAATACCATATGATTTCACTCACACATAGAATTTAAGAAATAAAACAAGCAGAGAGAAACTAAAAAACAGACTCTTAACTGTAGAGAATGAATTGATGATTACCAGAGGGTGGATAGATGGATGGGGAGATGGGTAAAATACGTGAAGGGGATTAAGGGTACGCTTATCTTCATTTGCACTGAGTAACAGAGAATTGCTGAATCATTATATTGTACACTTGAAACTAAGAGTCTATCAGACTTTTGTTTTCTGTACAACAGAAATAGAAGAGAATGTTAAACTTGGAGCTTTAATGATTAGGAAATGTTTTGAAAGCTAAGGAAACCACCTTAGTTGCATTTATAATTGTATAATTACAATCATAAGATATACTTCAAGTCCTTGAGAATATTAAAAATATTTCAAAATATTTAAAATATATAATTATAATTTTAATAAGTTAGTTTAAACTCCTCTATTAAAGGATGGATATTTTAATTAGGTCAAAAAATAATCTAAAGAGAAGCTAACATTATCACACAGAAAGGTTAAAAATAAAATAAAAATAAAATAACTATGTTTCAAGCAAACACATAAAATAAAGCTGGGGTTGAAATATATGTATTCAATGAGTAGTCTCTAGGGCAAAGTTCTTAGAATCTAAAGTTAAAAACTTTTAACATGCATCACTTCTACTTTTTAATATTCTATAAATTCAGACTTTAATGAAGTTTTAAAAATCCCGTAACTTTGAAATATACACATCAAAAATAGCTTGAAATAAAAGTGGAAAATAACAACTCAATCCCTGGGGTAAAATTTAACATAATTCTCATGTAGATTCCCAGAGAAAATTTTGAAAAATATAAAGACACGGAAAATTCAAATAGCAATTTAAATCATATTACTGATTTTTGTACCCTAAGAACATAAAGTACGGAATGTCAACTAGATGTCAGGATAAGAAGCCCCAACCCCTCCATTCCCCAAGGAGACACTTAACAACAATACATTGACAAATTCCCTTTGTGACATATCCAGAAACAATTAAGAGGTACCTGTACCCCAGATGAGGGCAAACCTAGCTGTATTGAAGCTGGTAGAAAAATCTGTGGCACTCACCATTGTCCCTCCCTTTGGCTCAGCATGGGACAATCATGAGAAAACTCAGAGTTCTGGGTTTCCCCAGGGGGAGGAAGAGGAAGTCTAAAATATCATGCAACCGTCAGACATTTGGGAGTTGGGGACCTGCCCAAGGGACTTGTTTCTGTTTTGCCTGACTCTAAGCCCTAATAGGAAAATGTATCACGTTGGGAGGTGCCGAGGACAAAAATGACAATTTGGACAAGCCCAAGCTCACTGGTCTTAGCCTCTCCCCCTAACTCAACACACAACAAGCAGGAAGAAATCCCCAATGCCTGTCTCCTCCCTGTAAAGGGAAAGATTAGGAACATGCATCTAGTATTCTAGCTTTTCAGAGAACTACCACAAGGAATGGGTTCCTTTTTTGTGAATTCCGATGTGCTTGCAGGGCCCTGCATACTCTAGGTGTCTGGGGCCAAAGAGAACAAAACAGAACTAGGAGATTTGCTGCTATGCCTCAGTCCAATGGCATAGCAGACAGAACTGGTACAGTTTGGAGACCCCTAGTAGTGGCAATGTGGGGGCCAAGGAAGGGAGTCTGTAGGTGAAAAGTAGAGTTTGCATGCTATGTTCCTGACTTCACGATAATTACAAGGCTGCAACAATCAAAAAGATGTAACATTGACATAAAAACAGACACAAATAAATGGAACGCAATAGTGCCCAGGAATACCGCCAAACAACCTAAGTCCCTATGTTACATAGCACACACTGCAGGCTCTAATTACTCACTGTTTGCCTTCTTGGGAAATCCTATACTCCAACCACCCAGACTAGGCCCCATCTCCTACCCACCCACCCACAACCAATGGTGTTCAAAGGAAATGTTTCCTGATGGAGAGCATTAGATAAAGAAGCCAGCTGCTCCAACACTGATTCTAGATGGGCTGAGTGTGAAACAGAGTAATGCCCTGAGTAATGCCTTTCAAGGCAAATGCTAGAGAGATAGGCACAGATGGCTTCCTGAAATGACTTTTAGATACCTTGGAGTTCCCAGGAAAAACTGGTCCTGAGGATACTGGGATGGGTGTGTCTGAGTTGCTGTGGCCTTGAACCTTGACAGAGGTCCAGTGGAGACCCTGGTGGTCTGCACCAGAAGTCCATGCAGCTTCCACAGTCCCTTGCCCTCTTTGGAAAGCTATAGATTTGCAGCCCAGATGTGCACTTTACTGGCTTCTTCTGACTCCCAGCAGGCTTTCCCACGTACTGCTTTTCAGCTAGAGCATATTTCCTCCACCTGGCTGGGATTCTCCATGAGGGGCTGCCCCACCTTAACTCTGACTGGCATGGGTCAAGGAGTCCACTAGCACTGGGGATGGCCTGACAGGTGTTTTGAGCTAAACTCCTTATGGAAATCTGGGAAGAGGGGCTTTGACAATGGCACCTGAGCACCCAGATGTTTCTCATTCTATGACAACCCTGCCAGCTCCCATAGATTAAAAACAGTATCAGCAACAACAAAACTTTTGGACACAGATGCAAAGATTTCCCAATGGAGAAAGGATAGTCTCTTTAAAATAAAATAAAATGATGCAGGGAAAACAGAATATCTACATGTTAAAAAAAAAAAAAAAGATGGAAGGGAGGGGAGGAAGGAAGGAAGAAAGGGAGGGAGAAAAAAAGAATTAAACTCTTATCTCACACCATAAACAAAAATCCACTCAAAGTGGATTAAATACTTAAATGTAGGACCTGAAACCATAAAACTTCTAAAAGAAAACATGGTGTGTGTGGGGGGGCATATTCACAACACTGGTCTTAGCAATGATTTCAAAAAGCATAAATAACAAAAATAAAAATAGATAAGGGGTACTACATAAAATTAAGAAATGTCCAGACAGCAAAGGAGAGAGTGAAAAGTCAATCTAAGGATAAAAGAAGATATATGCAAACCACATACTCTATAAGAGGTTATTTCCAAAATATATAAAGAATTCTGACAACTCGTTAGCAAAATACATACATACATACATAATCCAATTGAAAAATGAGCAAAGGACTTGAATAGACATATCTCCAAAGAAGAGTTAAAAATGGCAAACAAGAAGAGATGATCATCACTAATCATCAGGGAAATTCAAAACCATAATGAGATTTCAGCTTACAAATGTTATAATGGGTATTGTCAAAAAACAAAACAAACAAGCAAATAAAAAACTAAAAACAAGTGTTGGCAAAGATGTGGAAAAACTGGAAGTTTTGTGTGCTGTTAGGAAGAAGGAAAATATTATGCAGCCACTATGAAAAACAGTATGGCGGTTACTCAAAAAATTAAAAATAGGACTATTGTACGATCCAACAGTTTCTACTTCTGGGTATTTATCCAATGTATTGAAAAGAGAATCAAAATGATATTTGCACTCCTGTGTTCATTGTAGCACTACCCAAGAGGTGAAAACACCTAAATATCCATCATCAGATGAATAAAGAATAGGAATTTTTTATAGGGAGAGTGAAATATTCGTCATAAAAAATAAGGAATTCCTGTCACATGCTACAACATAGATTAACATTGAAGACATTATGCTAAGTAAAATAGGCAGTCACAGAAGAACAAATATGGTATAATTTCACTATGTAAGATAGCTAGTCAAACTCATAGAATAAGAAAGTAGGATAGTGGTAGCCAAGGTCTGGAGGAGAGGGAAATAGAGAGTAACTATTCAATAGATACATAGAGTTTCAGATATGCAATATGAACAAGTTCTAGAGATCTGCTGTTAAGCAATTTACATGCAGCTAACAGAGTACTATATAAAATTTAAGAGTTAAAATTTATAACTTAAAATTCAAGAGTTGGTTTCAGGTTATGAGTTTTTTACTTTAATAAAATATATATATATGAATATATATCACATTTACTTTTAGAAAATTAAGAAAATAAAATCTCAAATAAATTTTAATTGAGCACATAAGTAAGTCAGAAATTTTACACAATAATTTAGCCATGTCATTAAAAAGTCAGAATTTAAAAATAAAAAATCTAGAAGGAAAATTTTAAAGTACACCATGGCGGAAAAATGTTGCATTGAAAACATACCTGGAATCTAAGGTATATTGGGGTGCCTGGGTGGCTCAGTGGGTTAACCCTCTGTCTTCAGCCCAGGTCATGATCTCAGGATCCTGGAATTGAGCCCCGCATTGAGCTCTCTGCCCTTTGGGGAGCCTGCTTCTCCCTCTCTCTCTGCCTGACTCTCTGCCTATTTGTGATACCTGTCTGTGTCAAATAAATAAAATATTTAAAAATTTAAGCAAAAACATCTGCTCTTCAACACACACAAAACAGATAATCACATCCAAAAAAAAAAAAATGGGCAGAAGACATGAACAGACACTTCTCCAAAGAAGGCATACAAATGGCTAATAGACACATGAAAAAATGTTCATCATTGGGGCACCTGGGTGGCTCAGTGGGTTAAAGCCTCTGCTTTCGGCTCAGGTCATGGTCCCAGGGTCCTGGGATCGAGCCCCACATCGGGCTCTCTGCTCAGCAGGGGGCCTGCTTCCCTTCCTCTCTCTGCCTGCCTCTCTGCCTACTTGTGATCTGTCAAATAAATAAATAAAATCTTTTAAAAAAAAAAAAAAGGAAAAAATGTTCATCATCATAAGCCATCAGGGTGATTCAAATCAAAACTATATTGAGGGGCGCCTGGGTGGCTCAATGGGTTAAAGCATCTGCCTTCGGCTCAGGTCATGATCCCAGGGTCCTGGAATCGAGTCCCACATTGGGCTTTCTGCTCAGTGGAGAGCCTGCTTCCTCCTCTCTCTCTCTGCCTACCTCCCTGCCTACTTTCAATCTCTGCATGCCAAATAAATAAATAAATAAAATCTTTAAAATAAAACACACACACACACACACACACACACACACACACACACACACACACATTGAGATACCACCTTACACCAGTTAGAATGGCCAAAATCAACAGGACAGTAAACAATAAGTGTTGGAGAGGATGTGGAGAAAGGGGAACCCTCTTACACTGTTGGTGGGAATGCAAGTTGGTGCAGCCACTTTGGAAAACAGTGTGGAGATTCCTTAGAAATTAAAAATAGATTTACCCTATTGCCCTGCAACTGCACTACTGGGTATTTACCCCAAAGATACTGATGCAGTGAAAAGAAGGGCCATCCGTAACCCAATATTCATAGCAGCAATGGCCACAGTTGCCAAACTGGGGAAAGAACCAAGATGCCCTTCAGTGGACAAATGAATAAAGAAGATATGGTCCATGTATACAACGGAATATTATGCCTCCATCATAAAGGATGAATACCCAACTTTTGTATCAACATGGACAGGACTGGAAGAGATTATACTGAGTGAAATAAGTCAAGCAGAGAGAGTCAATTATCATATGATTTTGCTTACTTGTGGAGCATACGGAATAACATGGAGGACATTGGGAAGTGGAGCGGAGAAGTGAGTTGGGGGAATTAGAGGGGGAAACAAACCATGAGAGACTGTGGACTCTGAGAAACAAGCTGAGGGTTTTGGATGGGAGGGGGTGGGGGGTTGGGTGAGCCTGGTAGTGGGTATTATGGAGGGCACATATTGCATGGAGCACTGGGTGTGGTGCATAAACAATGAATGCTGAAACACTGAAAAGAAATAAAATAAAATAAATTGAAAACAAACGAACAAACAAAAAACACCTGCTCCTCATTAAGACTCTAAGAAGCAAAGAATAAGATACTTACTAAAGAACATGATATCATAAAACAATACCTGGCATGATACTTAATGAACCATTGGAAACATTCCCACTGACAGCAAAAGCAAGACAATGATGTAGACTATTTTGACTATTAGCATTTTCCTGGAAGTTCTATCCCAAATCTAGACAATATTAAAAAGAAAGAGGTAGGAAAATTATCATTTTTTAAGATGATAATATTACATGCCCATAAATTCCCATATAATAAGCTGAAAATTCCTAGAATTGGAGAGAGTTGAATAAGAATATTTTTAAATTAACAAATATTTACTTTTTTATATAAAACAATGACAACCAGTTAGGAAATACAAAGGAAAAAGTTTTGTGTTACAATAGCTGTAAAATACAATCTAGAAACACCACATAGAAGAAATTTATAAGGTCTGCATGTAGATGTCTACAAAACTTTTCAGAGATATATAAACTAGAATTCAATTTAAATATGGGATGCAGTTATTCCATATTCTTCATGGGGAGACTAATATTACAAGGAATGAAAAGGACAGTTTTGTCTATATCTTAGCATGTCAATACTTTCCACTTTTTCTATGAACTGGCAAAACTCTCATAATAAAGGAAAGGTAATAAAGGAAAAATGTCTGAATGAGATGCAGTTGCAATCCATTGTGTACTTTTCCAAAATAAATAATAAACATAAAAATTGAGGGATATAGCAAGATCATCTAGGGGAAAAGCAGAGTATGAAAGACCAGAAAGAATACAGCTGTGGCAAGAACTAAAGAAAGAAGGGAAACAGTGTAAAGGAGAAACATCTTTAAAACAGAATTGACAGGATTTTATTAGAATAAAACAAATATGAAAGAAGAATCCAAGACAACCATAGGCATTTCATCCTGAGGGGCTAGACTATGGAATGGGTGAAAACCAATATGAGGAATGCAGAAGAAAACTAGACAATGAGGTCCAGTTTGGACATGGTGTGTCTCAGGAGCAGTAAGGCATTCTCAGTAAATCCACAGGATAATCTATGCTGTTCACATAAATTAACTACAATGATAGCAGTACTTAGAATGCAAACACAATGTAGCAAGTTAAAAAGCCTTCAAAGATAGAGGGCACTAAACTGGTGGGGGTTAGACAATAGTGATAATGAGAAATGGAGGGTTAAATCCTCAAATACTATGTTTCAAAAGAGAATGGAAGAAGGAATTTTATTTAAAACAAATATGAATGTTGTTGCTTAATTTAACAAAATGATTCTGTTATTTTGAAGAATATGCAGCATTTTCTATAACATGAACTTAGTAGAAAAGCCATTATGATTCTGGCTTAAAAATGTAGTCTCCGTGTGACTCTGAACAATTTTAAGTCTAAAAGTCAGTCTGTTTTATAAGTCTATAGATCGGAAGCTCCTTGAGGGGTAACGTAACTCTACCTAGACTTTACAAAGTCTATATTTTATAGTTCAGTGCTAGGTTGCCTCTGAATCACAATGAAGAAAATCTGGCAATGCAAAGTCCCACATAGTTATAAAATCTTTTGAGTCATCACGGCTGATACGCACGAAGTTCTTTAGCACAGGTGTTTCTGAAGTTGAGACACATTTGGGGAGTTCAAAATACCTATGGTTCTCACACTCTTATTTCTCCTGGTGTGATTCTGTGCTAATGTTAGTACACAGAGATGTAACATTAAATGTGCCATATTTCTGGGTGACTCATTAGCTGCTAGGAATTTGTTATAGGAGAGCCAAAGCTTTCCAACATGTCTATATTTATTTGGTAGTTTCTATAATTATATACCTTCATTTAAAGAAAATTCCAGAGACTATGTAATCACATGGAAATCATATGAATTGATTAAAATTTTTTATACCACATATTTTTGATATGCTTCTATCATTGAAAGTAGAAACTCCCTTGTCTGTGTTCCTAAAATATATGCATACATAATGTAACTATTTATATCCACATCTAACTTCTTCACTATCCTGACAGACCCTTGGCACACACAGACCATGTTTCATTCATTTCTATATTATTGTTTATAAAAGCAGTGTCTTGCTATAGCAAACATTCATTAAATTTTTCTTAACTAAGTAGATGAATTAGTCAAGTTGCTAATTTAAAAGTCACATTCTCATGAAGCAATTATAAACAATTCAGTAAGAACCTCCAAGGTAAACTATATTAATTATTAAATTTCCTGAAATGTGGGAGTTTGATTAAAGAGTTTTCTGGTTACCTCATCATTTCAATCTCCCAATATCATTTGGTTTGAATCCTGTTTAGAAATTCTTTCTGTATACTGTTTTCTTGCCTTCAACTATCTGAGCAAAAGCAATATGTTGAAGGTATTTACTTAATTATTTTATAATTACAAATTTTGTAGATTCTCAGAATTTGCTTCTCTGTACATCACTCTTAGTTGTAAAGGATGTGAAATATTGATACAAATTGTGAAGGAAAAGGAGATTTTAGTGATTCTATGCTATGTGAGTCAAGGATGTTATGGACATCAATGATACCAGATTTTTGTAACTCTCAATTTTTCCTAAAACTTAATGTAACATGTTGCCAAAACAACAAAACATGTTTTTTTTATATATTAGGCAGATAATATATATAGTAAGATCTTATAAAGTATAGAATTTGAGATTTTTGGTACTGATTATTACTCTGCATAAATGTGACTGTCCATATGCACAGAATGGAGGGCTTGAGGTCAAAATTAAATTCAACTCAATAAACATTCATTCAGCATCCATATGGGAAGGCTCTGTGCTGGATGCCACAGTCTCCATAGATACAAGCCCCTTTTGAGCTCAAAGTCCATTGGGAAAATCGTGCTTGTGAATCACAATTAAAACTAATCAGTATAACACATGATGTTCTATCTTTATGAGTATAAACAAGTTCTATAACATTTATAATCCTGTTTCCTCATCTTCAAAATGGGGGAGTAATAGAACCTATTTCACATTATTGTTATAAGAATTAGATAAAATAATTTATATATAACTCTTACCATAGTGTTTGGCATATTAAAGTCATTCCACAGTGCTATCTATTACTGGTAAATTTTTTACATGATGCAGGGAGAGGTATGAGACAGAAAATAATTAGCTTTATTTGTAGAATTAGGGGCAGGGGATTGAATTACTTCAGAATAATTTACAGAAGAATTTATATAAATTCATAAAATATGAAAAGATAACAGAGCCCCAGATACAAAGATGGGTTTTACAATGTATGTGCCATGAGATTCCATAAAGCCTTAGAAACTGTTTTCTGATCTGTGCAATAGAAGTTATGATATACATACAGTCCTCATAGGACTGTAATGAGGGTTAAATAAGAATGTATGTGAAAATATTGCCTGACTCATAGCAAGCATTGATAAAAAGAAAAAAGGAAGCGATGGAGGGAGGGAGGAATGGATGAAGGAAGGAAAGAAGGAAGGAAATAATAAGACTGCTAGAGTGTTATATCAGTTACCTATTACTATGTAATAAATCATTCAAAAACTTAGTGGCTTGAAACATCTATTATTTCACTGTTTGAGTGGTCATGAATCCAGGCCCAGAATATCAGGTTCTCTAACTCAGGCTCTCTCACAAGTGAGAACAGTTAAGTTATTGGCTGAGTCTGCAGTCTTCACTAGGCCCAACTGGGGAAGGATCCACTTCCAAGCTTACTTACATGGTTGTTGGCAAGAGTTAGTTCTTCACTAGATATTGGACTGAAAGCCTCAATTCCTTGATGGCTGTTGGCCGTAAGCCACTGTTAGTTTTTTGCCAAGTGGGCTTCTCCATAGGACAGCTCACAACATGAAAATTTGCTTCATCAAAAGGAAAAGCTAGAGAGAGAGAATAATATGGAAGTCACAGACTTTTAGAACAGGATCTCAAAACTGATATCTCATCACTTATGCTATATTCTATATGAAGCAAGGTTTTAGATGTAGCCCTCACACAAGGGGAGAAAATTGCATAAGGGTTGAATGCCAGAAGTCAAGAATCAGTGGGGGGCATTTTACAAGTTGCTTATCACAGGGGTTCACAGTGATGGTGGACATTTATAAATACATAGCTAAAAGCATGGACTCTGGAGCCATACTGCCTGCATTTAAATCCCGGTTCTGTTACTTAATTTATCATTTATAATGAGTTATTTAATCTCTTTATTTCTCTGCAAAGGGTAGAGGAAAACAACTTCTACAATACTGAAAGTAAATAATAAATGTATTTAAACAGTGACCCAAACAAAGTAAACCCTCAGTAAATGTTAGCTTTTGTTGTTGTCATCATCATTGTTGTAACTGTAGAAAATAAAGGCAAAATGTACCAAGTTACAGAATGACAGAAAATAAAGGAGAAAAATGACCCAAGTGAGTCTACTTATCCTTGCAACACTTCTCCCCAAGGTATCTTGAGAAGGCATGTTGTCTGGATCAGACTAGCAGTTTGAAGCAAACCCTGCAAAATGGGGAGTGCATTATGTTTTATTGCAACAGGAAGTCACATGGGGGCAAGGAGACAAAACTTCCCCAATGCCTAGAAATGGGATGAACCATGTCACCGTTGTAAAAGGAGAGTTTTCCTAGTAATTCCTCTAAGACAAGCCCACAATTTTAATTAAATATATCAAATCAGAATATTACATCCTAGCAACTCCCTCCCTCAGAATAGAAAATCTAGAAATATGGGAGAAGCAGTTGCAGTTTTTATACATGGGAAAAGCTGTTAATTTTGCAGTGAATTTTATACATGGTTTTATCACAGCAGAGAAATCGTGTTATTTCCAGCTCCTCTTTTTATTGCTGGTAAGCCTTACAGAATTATAACCAGTGAAATATTCCCCTTTTCTCTTGGGTGGTAATGAATTTCCCAGAGGAAAAGGAATAGTTTCATGTTCTCACTACATAATAACTCAATATTTAGGCATGTTGTAGCATAACACTTTAATTGTTTAATCAAGAAGGTGTCTTATATGCTTAAATATCCAGATATTGTTTTTTTTTTTCTTTGCTAACAAGGAATTATTTAGATAAATAGTGCTCTTCAACTGAAATAGCCTAATGCTCTCATTTTAAAGATGAAGTAAATGACACCAAAGGGCTAAGGAATTTGCCAAATTTACACAATCATTGGACTATAATAGAATAATTCATTTCATATACTTATAACAATAATGTCAATGCTAAGTCAAACATTCTGTCAGATTCTTCCTATTTTTTATTTAAAAATCTCATACCAAGTGTTTAAATCTCATAGCAAGTATTATTATTACTCCCTTCCTAGATGAAGAAACTGAGGCTGGGAAATACATTTATTCATTGCTTTAATTAATGTTTTTTGAATACTTCCTGCGTGTTGCTTTGTGAGATATTGGCTTTAGGATAGTGAGAAAACAGACCTAGTTTCTGTCCTCAAGGAGTTTGTCTCAGTATAGGGGGCGGGAGGGTGAATAAACAGACATGTTAATTCAAATTGGGATAGGTGAAGAAAGCAACCAGAGAGCTGTGATGAACCGTAAAGAGTAGAGGGGTCAAGATCAGTCTAAAACAGGTGACTTTGAAATAGTAATGCTTAAGCTGAGCCTGGAAGAATGAGAAGTAGTCAGGAGAGGAGAGGAAGTGGATCCACTAGAAAAGGAACAGAAGGGATAGAGGACCCAAGACAGGAAAGAATCTGACTGTTCAAAAACTGGAAGAAGTCTGCTATGGTGAGTAACTTGCCTGACTTCACTGAGATGAATACCAGAGTGGATGCCCCACCAGGGCCATTAGGCTCAATCTATGCTCTTCCTTTCACTGCACCCCCCAGGTGAACAGGTGTTAGGAAAAGGGAGTAGGGAACCATAATCCTAAACCAGTGAATGTTCATTAAAGTCTACCTCCTAAAGATCTTAAAAAATAACAATGATCCTAACAAATCATAGCAACAATTCTGACCATTAAAATTGACCATGAGAAGACAGAGAGCCTTTTATGTTGTTTCCTCATGAACACAAATTCCTAACACGAGAAAGACTATACAGGAGAAACAGGCTTCCTTCCACACATCTCAAAGTAAGACTACACAAGAACTGAAAACAATAATGAAGCCAACTCCTCTCCTCTCCCTGAGGCACTGCCAGCTGAAGGTAATGCCAGCTCCCCAGAATTGAAGGCTAGAACTATTGTTGTGATATATATATACACATACATATATATATAGATGTTCCAATGGCAGTTCTAGCTACAAGAGTTACAAAGTATTACAAAGTATTGAACAGAGAAGATAATTAATAGTTCTTGACTACCTATTGCATGTCAAGTAATCTTATAGGCCATATGCTTATAGCAAGTCATTTTTTTTTCTCATAACAAACTAAGATATAGGTCTTTAAAAAATGTAGTTCAGAGAAAGTAGGATTTTTTATTCAAATTCACACAAATTGAAATTTAAAATTATGCCTAATTCACTTCAGATTGTACTTTTTTTATATTTTCTCAATATACTGTATTTTCTGAGTAAAATATTGGGATAAAGGATGAGAGTTAATAGCATGGATGGAGGAGTCTTTCATTCCATATTACAATACACAAGTAGCTTCTAGTTTAGTAGTCCCATTGTTGGGTACCTTACCAAGAGCAGGTTAGTGACAGATTATAGTCCATCTAATTGGAAGATAACTGGATACATTTTGATATATCATGATCATTTGTGGGTCATTATATTGGCAGCCATGGATAAAATGAAGAGAAACCTTATGCTATAACTTACCATTTAAATAAAGACCCCTACATTCCATTCTTTAAGAAAGGAAGATACAACAAATCTCTTAGGACAGCCTCTGGCGTAGGCAAACAATCTGGCACCAAAGGAAAACACCCCCATACATCCTACATTTGTGTGCTGAGTCAAAATGCTATAGGAATATAAATTCCTGCCCAGCAGACTCTGGGACTCCGTGCTGGTTTCAAAGATCATTTTATAAGGTGCTGTCCCAATTCTCCTTCTCTACACTAATGGGCAGATAGCCTTACAAGTACAAGTCATTATCAAAATAGACCAGGGATTTGACAGTACCTTTCATCAGCAATTTCAAATGCACTAGCTGGATGCTAAGGTAAAATGAATCAACCTGTTCCTAAAAGCAGGTGAGCTGAGCTACAAGTTAGTTTCTGGAAAAGGCAAGTGTAAATGAGCCCCACAGTTCTCTGTACTGAAGAAAAAATATTGCAATGCAGAAAGGTGTTACTTTTCTTCATTTCTCCAAACAGTTCTTAAAATTTAGATTGACTTTTTTTTCTCCTTTTAGCTTTCATGCTCATTTAAAAAATGCCAAAATATGAGTGTTAGATTTCAATACCCCCCTTTAAAGTTTATATAAGGAGTTGCATTACAAGATTACCGAATTGAGCCTTTGCAAGTAAAAATAATGAATGAATGAATGAATGAATGAATGAATGAATAATCAAATGATAAAAATTGTGAGAGTAAATACCAACTAACAGTACTGAGCCTATAATGTGCCAGGCACTTGTGATATGAAATTTACATCTTAACTTGGATGTAAAATGGAATGTTTACTGTTCTCTGAACACTTTGGCTAAAATTACACACCCAGAGAAAATGGGAAATAAGCCCCTCTCTATTCTGAAGGCAGCACTAGAGTAGGCATATTAATTAGTCACCTTGTGTCCTCTAGAAGTGATCACACCAGCCCTTCATCCATCAGCTTATTATTCCATCCCACTTATATAAGGTCAGATGGAAGAGAGTTGCCAGCCTAGTGGGGACTCTGTCCATTTTTTCTCCTAATGCAAGGGAGAGGTAGGTAGTTCTATAATGCTTACCAGCCAAGAGACCCAAGTACCAGGATAAAAACTCACAAACACATTGAGATATCACTTTACACCAGTTAGAATGGCCAAAATTAACAAGAGAGGAAAAACATGTGTTGGAGGGGATGTGGAGAAAGGGGAACCCTCTTACACTGTTGGTGGGAATGCAAGTTGGTGCAGCCTCTTTGGAGAACAGTGTGGAGATTCCTCAAGAAATTAAAAATAGAACTTCCCTATGACCCTGCAATTGCACTCCTGGATATTCACCCCAAAGATACAGATGTAGTGAAAAGAAGGGCCATCTGTACCCCAATGTTTATCTCAGCAATGGCCACGGTCGCCAAACTATGGAAAGAACCAAGATGCCCTTCAACGGATGAATGGATAAGGAAGATGTGGTCCATATACACTATGGAGTATTATGCCTCCATCAGAAAGGATGAATACCCAACTTTTGTATCAACATAAACGGGACTGGAAGAGATTATGCTGAGTGAAACAAGTCAAGCAGAAAGAGTCAATTATCATATGGTTTCACTAATTTGTGGAGCATAACAAATAGCATGGAGGACAGGGGGAGATGGAGAAGAGAAGGGAGTTGAGGGAAATTGGAAGGGGAGGTGAACCATGAGAGACTATGGACTCTGAAAAACAATCTGAGGGGTTTGAAGTGGCGGGGGTGGTGGGAGGTCGGGGTACCAGGTGGTGGGTATCATAGAGGGCACAGATTGCATGGAGCACTGGGTGTGGTGAAAAAATAATGAATACTGTTATGCTGCAAATAAATAAATTAAAAAAAAAAAACTCACGAACACCTAGAATGCCTTAAAAATGAAAAGAGGGAATCTCCCTTCAAGGCTGTATGCTTGATGACCTAGAAAAATCCGATGTGGTATATATACACAATGGAATACTATGCAGCCATCAAAAGAAATGAAATCTTGCCATTTGCGACAACATGGATGGAACTAGAGCGTATCATGCTTAGTGAAATAAGTCAAGCAGAGAAAGACAACTATCATATGATCTCCCTGATATGAGGAAGTGGTGATGCAACATGGGGGCTTAAGTGGGTAGGAGAAGAATAAATGAAACAAGATGGGATTGGGAGGGAGACAAACCATAAGGGACTCTTAATCTCACAAAACAAACTGAGGGTTGCTGGAGAGAGGGGGGTTGGGAGAAGGGGGGTGGGATTATGGACATTGGGGAGGGTATGTGCTTTGGTGAGTGCTGTGAAGTGTGTAAACCTGGTGATTCACAGACCTGTACCCCTGGGGATAAAATATATGTTTATAAAAAATGAAAAAAAAAAATCCGTAAGCCCAGCTCAGTGCTATAATGACTGCAGGGTGGAAAGAAACATCATAGGATCTTGACATGTATCCTCTAGAGTTTTTTCCTAATCAAGATTAATATCTACTTTTCATCAGAAAATTCTGAAGCTGGGAAGCTTACTAGAGAGGCTTAGGAGTGCAAGACGAGAGGGCAGGGAAACCACAGAATGATCATGCATGTCCACATTTGTCAAGGGAAGAGGATGAAGTATCTTTGGGCCAGATGGATTCTGCAGAAGATATTGAACCATATTATTCAGACTGCCAAAGACAAAAGGATACTATAAATATCTTGTCGTGATCTACTGGAAAAAGAGGTGAACTGGTTAGTTGATTCAACAAACTCATTTCAGCAACTACCCAGTGTGGAAGTCTTCAATGAGCATTCATCTAACTGACATATTTGTGCCATCCAAAACCAAGAACATATGCCAAAACAGAGGAAATGAAAGGTAGTGTATGCCAAGTTAGAACTTCAAACAGGATGAGATAAATGCAAAATACTTTAACCTTTTTCTTCATCTTCTTCTGAACCCCAAAGGATTTGAAAGGTGAAAAGATGGGGAGACAGAGGAGAAAAGAAATATTGATAAATATTAAAAGGAGAAGCCATTCTATCTCTACAATATAGATATAATAGAATTGAGACTGAAGTTTTCAATTTATATTTGTCTAGATGAAAACTTTTAGATACCTGAAATTTAATCATTGTGACTAAAATGGAATTTATTCTCATTAAAATGATTTAGACTGTAAAATATTCCTAAATATTGCTGGAAGAAAGGAAATACAATGGAGAATGTTTGAAGAAAACTTTAAACTTTATAAAAATAATACTTTAGAAAAATAAGAGTTTCTGATTGAACCACACCATGTCCACTCTACTCAAGAAATCAGTCACATGTTACCTTAACTTCATCACTTCCCTGCTACATAGGGATGAAAGCAATAAAGCAATTAATTCAAGTCACATGTTTTGTCAATGATTGTTCTAGGGGTCACACAAAAGTGCTTCTGATTCTCTAGTCTCTTCTGTTCCCATTACATGATGGATTCCATATGAGATATACAATACAACCTGGAATATCTAGAATTAGGTTTATGTGGGCAAGTGGTTAATAAATTTATCTGGAGGAGCACCTGGGTGGCTCAGTTGGTTAAGCATCTGACTCTTTATTTCAGCTCAGGTCTTGAGCTCAGGGGAGTGAAATCAAGCCCCTAGTCCAGCACCGTGCTCAGCAGGGAGTCTGCTTGAGGTTCTCTCTCTCCCTCTCCTTTTGTCCCTCCCCCTGTGCACTCTCTCAAATAAATAAATAAATCCTTAAAAAAATTATCTGGAGAAGTAAGGAAGGGAAATTATAAGGAGCTTATGTATCATATAGTAAGAATTTACTGTGTCCTTATCTTATTCTTCCAATAAAACAGGAATAGAGATTTGACAGATGGCCTGAAAATGGGGACAGAACTAGAAAAGGATCAGATATGGCAGAAGGTGGAGGGACATTTCAGGAAAAATGACAAGAGCAAAAGAGACATGTGGGTCTTCCTCTCCATTTGCTCTTTCTTTCTGAGTTGCCATCCCCAGCCCCTGCCCTTACCCATCATTCCACTGTTCACATTTATAATGATTTTCTGACTTTATCCATGAGAGTTAGTATTTCTTTCTCTCACTTAACCATTATAGTACTTTACTTTAGACCACACTCTTCCTCTTTAATTTTATGTCCCCTTCTCCTGTCTTCTCTTCAGATCCTATTTAAGCAGTAGTAACAATGAGTTCTATCTACCTTTGAATATCCTATACCTAGCAGAGTATCTGTTGAATATCATGTTTGAACACAAGACGCAGGGACAAGGTGTAGGGAGGAGGACCGAAGCCATCAAATTTCACCTATGAGAATCAAAATCTCTTTAAGAAAGAATTTAAAACTCACGAATTCAGATGGCACTCCAGGAAAAGTAGGCATATTTTTGAAAAAAGAGGTAGATGAGGTTTAATTGGTTGATGAATTGGCAGATTGAAGTTTTAGAGCCATAGAATGAATTGCACCTTCACAAATTCTGAAGCTTGCAGATATAGTCCCCTTTGTCAAGATAAATTTAAGTTAAAAATACCAGGTGTTGAGTATTAGAGAGGGCACAGATTGCATGGAGCACTGGGTGTGCTGCAAAAACAAGGAATACAGTTATGCTGAAAATTAAAAAAAAAAATACTCTGTATGTATGTATATTAATTTAATACTTAATTAGATGTTGTGGTAGGCAGGATAATGACCTTCCCCAAAGACATTCATGTTTTCATCCCTGAAACCTATGACTATGCAGTGCTACATAGAAAGGGGATGTGGCTGTTAAATTTGCAGATGGAATTAAGGTGATTAATCAACTGACCTTAGAATAAGAATATTTTCCTAAATTATCTGGGTACACTCAATATAATCACAAGGGTCCTTTAAAGTGGAAGAGGGTGACAGAAAAGCAAGAGTCCACAGGGGATTTAAAGATGCTGGTGCTGCTGGCTTTGAAGACCAGAGAAGTTTTTAGGAGTCAAGGAATGCAATCAATCTCTAGATGAAAAAGACAAAGAAACAAATTCTCCCCTAGAGCCTCCAGATGGAACGCAGCCCTGTTGAAACCTTCATTTTAGCTCAGCAAGTCCCATTTAGACTTCTGACTTCCAGAACTGAAAGATAACAAATTTATATTTTTAAGCCATAAATTTGTACAAACTCATTATAACAGCAATAAGAGACTCAGAGAGATGTTAAAGTCTATGTTAATGTAATTGAATAGTAATGTTTGCTAAAAACCTAAAGACAAGAAAACAGTAATCTCACATATTATTAATTGATTTACAAAGTGAATCATGTAGAAGAATCTCAAGTTTTAACAAGTGTCTCCACCTCATGTGGGTGTGTGTGTGGGTTTGTGTGGGTGCGTGTGTTTCCTTCACCAATGGTTGGCTTTTGCCTATCCATAATTCTCCTCTCTTCCTTATCTGTAGCACTGAATTTGAAATTCAGGACTTGGTTATGCTGATTTCAGATAATAGTGTCATGTAGCCACTAACTTATTTTCGGTTTTTAGATCATGTTTTTATTATCTCCAAATCTGAATCCATATTTTTAGCTAAACACCAAAGCCCTTTTCCAACTGGCTCAACTTTTTCCTTGTTTTACTCCAGGAAGCAATTCCTGGAATAACTGGATTCTATTGTACATATAGAAGAATATTAAGAGATGTTCCCAAATAGGTCATGCTTTATTACTGCATACATGAAACTAAATTTATAGGCATACTCTCCTTCTACCTAAAGGATACTTGTTGAAAAAAAAAAAAAAAAAACTTGAAGAAAAACAGCAAAATAAGGCACACCTTTGTATATTGCACAGCTAGGTTCAAGCTCCCTATGCCATATGAACAGGGAACCCTAGGACAGTTGAAGGGGCTGCATTACTTCTGTAATATCTAGGTGTTTAATAAGTGTTTCTATTTGTTCTGATTACCTAAAATCTAAACTATCCCTGCACAAACAGGTTATCCCAACAAAAACATGGTGACTCCTTTCTTTTTCTTCTATTCAGTATCTCACTGATGTCATTTTAAGCCCTCTCTGCTATTTCTTGTCATTATAGCCCTCTGTGGACATTTGATCTTACTCTAGACAGTAACCTGTAACATTCTGTCGTGGTTCAGGTTGGTTTGTTGTCCTGTTGGGAAGTCTTATTAATTATTTAAGTTCCACAAAGTGCCAATGCCTGAGTTGGGCTGAATAAAGAGGTTGGCAGGAAATGTGACCTGAGCAGAAACATTTTGTCCCATTCCTGCCTCTCACTTCCCACACATCCCCTCTCTTTTTTCCCATAAACATTAAGAATGTGCAAATTACAGTTCTCTCTCCATCTCTTTCCACCAATGAAAAATGTATCAAATTTAAAGTGTTAGTGTTTTCTATAACCAAGTGCCCACATTAATTCTATGTGCAATAAATGGAGAACCCTCAGAGAGTAGTTGTTCTAGAGGTTGTGGGAAGAGAACAGTTTTGTGACAGTTAAATATATGAGCATTTTCTCCAACATGTCTCTGACCTTTACACTGAGACAGGCATTTTGATGGTAATGAAATTCTTAGTCTCTACTGACAGAAAAAGCATCTACAAATGACAATTTTTATCACATAGTAAATTGTCCCAAATGCAACTAAGCTAGTAGTAGTTTTGTCAAGTAGAAGTCTCAGAACTCAGCTTAAGTTGCCAATAAAATCTTTAAAAATAAAATAAATAAAGTAAAACAGCAAAGCCATCCTTGGCACCTATTTACCTTTATGTTATTTCCCCTGAGGTTCAAGTACTGAAACATGCTTTATGCCAAAAGAGATTACTCCCTTGGGGTGCCTGGGTGGCTCAATGGGTTAAGGCCTCTGCCTTTGGCTCAGGTCCTGGTCTCAGGGTCCTGGGATCAAGCCCCGCACCAGGCTCTCTGCTTGACAGGGAGCCTGCTTTCTCCTCTCTCTCTGCCTGCCTTTTTTGCCTACTTGTGATCTCTCTCTCTGTCAAATAAATAAATGGATGTCTTTAAAAAAATAAATAAATAAAGAGAGATCACTCCCTTGCCATGAACAGAAGCTCAATATAACAGATTCCATTTCCTTCATAAAAGCCTCTATGAGATTCCATTGAAAAGAAGTCAGTATAATATCACTCTATCTGTATCTCTCACACTGCACTTTATACTCTGGTTATTTATATGCATGTCTTATCTCCCCAACCAAACTTGAACTTTCCTTTTGGAATAGGGACTTAGATGGTAGGGATGGAAAAATAAGTTTTTGTCATATACTTGAGACACCCACTTTCAACACTAGGCTGAACAACTTACTGGAGAGCTAATCTCGGGAAATCATTATGCCTTCTGAGCCTTGCTTTATCCTATTTCTGTTACAGGTCATTTTAGACAGAACTGGGTAACATAAACTCTGGTGTTCCTTACCACTCATTGATGATTTGCATTCATTGTTCTTCAGAATATCCACCTTAACTTTTTGTTCTAGTTGCTGTATATAATCTAGACACTTCTATTGCTGCTGGACATGGAGCAAGACCCAATTATACTCTTTATATGGCATAATTAAATGTCAGTTAAAACATGGACTCCTTAGTACTTTGAGGTTTGTTCTGGTACACAAGATGCTGAATCTCCAAGTCAAAAAAGTGTCAGAAGAAATAGATGGGGGCATCTCTCACTGAATTAGCAGCAGAAAGCTCCGTAATGGGTCTTTAAACTCATCACTTCACATTGTAATAGTGATAGATAAGAGCTAAAACTTGGAGATCAAGGGATATTATCATGAAAGGAGTTGCTGTTGCTACTGTTCTTGTGGTAATTTTAATCACATATGCTTTGTTCAAAATTGAGCCTTTCCAGCTGGGCAAGGGGAATCTTGACTTAATTCCTATGGTTCGTTGTTAATAAAATCACTTTAGAATCCATAAACAAGAAAGGTCTCGCTCTTCCTTACCAGTCTACTAATTCCCCTAAACGGCCATGGTTCTTAGAAAAAGACAGTCCTGGTGTTATCATCTGTGTCAGAGAAGTTTAAGGATATTTATTAGCAGAATCTTATTTTGTGGGAGTAGTAGAACAAGTGTCTGATTAAAGAATAGTTCATAGATTCGTGCCTCAAGTTAAGGTATTTTATACATTTCAAGTTTATCTTTGTGTATGGTGTAAGAGAATGGTCGAGTTTCATTCTTCCATACATAGCTGTCCAATTTTCCCAGCACCATTTATTGAAGAGACTGTCTTTTTTCCACTGTATATTTTTTCCTGCTTTGTCAAAGATTATTTGACCATAGAGCCTGGGTTCTCTCTTCTGTTACACTGTTCTATCTGTCTGTTTTTGTGCCAGTACCATGTTCTCTTGGTGATCACAGCTTTGTAGGAAAGCTTGAAATCAGGCAATGTGATGCCCCCAGTTTTATTTTTCTTTTTCAACATTTCCTTAGCAATTTGGGATCTCTTCTGGTTCCATACACTTAGGATTGTTTGTTCCAGCTTTTTGAAAAATGCCAGTGGAATTTTGATTGAGATTGCACTGAAAGTGTAGATTGATCTAAGCAGTATAGACATTTTAACAATGTTTATTCCTCTGATCCATGAGCATGGAAAGCTCTTCCATCTTTTTGTGTCTTCTTTAATTTCTTTCATGAGTGTTCTGTGGTTCCTTGAGTACAGAACCTTTACCTCTTTGGTTAGGTTTATTCCCAGGTATCTTATGGCTCTTGGTGCTATAGTAAATGGAGTTGATTCTCTAATTTCCCTTTCATTGTTAATGTATAAGAAAACAACTGATTTCTGTACATTGACATTGTATCCTGCCACATTACTGAATTGCAGTATGAGTTCTAGTAGTTTGGGGGTGGAGTCTTTTGGGTTTTCCATATAAAGTATCATGTCATCTGCAAAGAGAGAGAGTTTGACTTTTTTTTCCAATTTGAATACCTTTGATTTCTTTTTGTTGTCTGATTGTTGTTGCTAGGACTTGTAGTACTATGTTGAACAAGAGTGGTGAGAGTGAGCATCCATGTCATGCTCCTGATCTCAAAGGGAAGGTTGTCAGCTTTTCCCCATTGAGAATGATATTCACTGTGGATTTTTCATAGATAGATTTTATGAAGTTGAGGAATGTTCCTTCTATCCCTACACTTTGAATTATTTTAATCAGGAATGGATGCTGTATCTTGTCAAATGCTTTTTCTGCATCAATTGAAAGGACCATGTGCTTTTTCTCTCTTCTCGTATTGGTTTGTTCCATCACATTGATTGATTTGTGAATATTGAGCCACCCTTGCATCCCATGGATAAGACCCCACCTGGTCATGATGGATAATTTTTTTAATGCACTGTTGGATCCTACTAGCTAGGATCTTGTTGAGAATCTTAGCATTCATATTCATCAGGGATATTGGTCTGAAATTCTCCCTTTTGGTGGGGTCTTTGCCTGATTTGGGCATCAGGGTAATGCTGGCTTCATAAAAAGAGTCTAGTAGTTTGGGGGTGGAAGTTTTCCTTTTTTTTCTATTTTTTGAAACAGCTTCAGGAGAATAGACATTATTTCTTCTTTGAATATTTTGTAGAATTCTCCAGGGAATCCATCAGGTTCTGGTATCTTGTTTTTCAGGAGATTTTTGATCACGGCTTCAATCTCGTTACTAGGTGTTGGTCTATTCAGGTTGTCAATTTCTTCCTGATTCAGTTTTGGAAGTTTATATGTTTCCAGGAATGCATTCATTTTGTCTATGTTGCTTAATTGGCATATAACCATTGATAATAATTTCTGATGATTGTTTCTATTTCCTTGATCTTAGTTGTGATCTCTCCCTTTTCATTCAAACAGATGTAATGCAAAGAAGGGCCATCTGTACCCCCAATGTTTATAGCAGCAATAGCCACAGTCGCCAGACTCTGGAAAGAACCAAGATGTCCTTCAATGGATGAATGAATAAAGAAGATATGGTCCATATATACAATAGAGTATTATGCTTCTATCAGAAAGGATGAATACTCAACTTTTGTATCAACACGGACAGGACTGGAAGAGATTATGCTGAGTGAAATAAGTCAAGCAGAGAGAGTCAATTATCTTATGGTTTTGCTTACTTGTGAGGCATACAGAATAACATGGAGGGCATTGGGAGATGGAGAGGAGAAGTGAGTTGGGGGAAATTGAAGCGGGAGACAAACCATGAGAAACTGTGGACTCTGAGAAACAAACTGAGGGTTTTGAAAGGAATGGGGGGGCGGTTGGGTGAGCCTGGTGATGGGTATTAAGGAGGGCATATATTGCATGTATCACTGGGTGTGGTGCATAAACAGTAAATTTTGGAACACTGAAAATAAAATAAAATTAAATTAAATTTTAAAAAGAATAGTTCATAAACTATTAAGTGCAAAAGGAATTTATAGAAGCAGTGTTACAGTATTTCTTCCTGTTTTTCTCATACGACCTAGTAGTACTTCAGTTTATGTTGGATAAATAGATGAACACACACACATCCACAAATGCTCTTTACCTTTTCCCTATAACACTGGCATTTTGATGTACCACAGAGGATTCATCATCACTTGACTTAATTACCTTAATTATCACTTCCTTGACTTCCCTGACTAGGTTAAGTTCCCCTTTTTAAATGCTGTTATATCAACCTCAATTTTTCCGTTCTAGCACTTTACACAAATCTAATTAATTACTTTGTTGGATTATCAGTTTAATAATTATATTTTCTATTAGATTATTTCCACCTCAACTGTAATAATCATGTTTATCTTATTATGACTAATAAGGTTCTAATGTATTGTTAAATATTTATTTACTGAATGAATAAATACAAATACAATTTGATCCTCTGCAAGTAATGATAAAAGATATATGTTCCTTCTATTTTTGCTTTGGGGTTTAATTAGCCTTTTTAATCCAATTAATGCATTTATACTTAATAAGATGTTCAGCATGAAGTCATGGTAGGAGAAAATTTAACCTCCTAACACAGCACATAAATCTTCATGAGCACATCCTGAACTATTCTCTTCAAACTTTGATGTACCATCATGCAACCCATTTTCTAACCACACTAGACTATTTATTACTCTCCAAACACTTAATACTTTTTCTAGTTTGTGAACTACTTCAAATACTTTGTGGAATGAGAAGGAGTATAAATAAATAAATGAAGTTATTAAGATAAATCCTCTTATGCCCTTGTTAGGCTGTCTCTTCTGTGTTCCCTTCCCTTCTCCTCTCTCTTTACTAACCTCTAAGCTCTAGTTCAAATACCTACTTTGTGAAGCTTTTCTTGATATTCATCCCACACTACCCCTGGAAAACTCGGCAAAATGAATCACTCACTTGTCCATGTTTCTAAGGCACTAAGATGCCTCTATGTTTTATCATATTATCTTACAGTCCATTGTTCATTTCTCTCTCTGCCTCTCTGTCTCTCAGTCTATCTTAGCTGAGGGAACCCATGAAACAGGAATATGTTGTTTCCACTATCTCAGTATACACAGAACCTAGTGTAATGTTTTACACATAATTGATGCTCAGTAAATTATTGAGACATCCATGAGAACTAAAGCCAGAAACTTGTTATTCATCTTTAACTCATGCTTCTTCTTTATCCCTGAAAAGTAAAATCATGAATCTAAACCACATCAAAAAAATTAAAAATGTGGCACCTGGATGGCTCAGTGGGTTAAGTCTCTGCCTGTGGCTCAGGTCATGGTCTCAGGGTCCTGGATTGAGGTCTTCATCAGACTCTCTGCTCAGAAGAGAGCCTTCTTCCCCATCTCTCTCTGCCTGCCTCTTTGCCTACTTATGATTTCTCTGTCAAATAAATAAATAAATAAATAATTCTTTAAAAATTAAAAATAGAAATACCATGTGATCCAGTAATTCCACTACTGGATATTTACCCAAAGACAAGGAAAACACTAATTTGAAAAGATATTTACACCCCATATTTACTGCAGCATTACTTATAATATCTAACATATAGAAGCAATCCAAGTGCTTATCAACAGATGGATGGATAAAGATGTGGTATACAAACACACATGTACACACACAGTAATTGAATGTTACTCAGGTATAAAAAACGAGATATTGACATTTGTGCAACATAGACGGATCTAGAAAGTATTGTGCTAAGTGAAATAAGTCAGAGAAAGACAAATACCATACAATTTCACTTATATGTGGCTGCACTTATATGTGGCATCTAAAAACCAAAACAAAAAAACAGGAACAGACCTATAAATACACAGAACAAAATTAGGGTTACCACAGATGAAAGGGGAGAGCAGAGGGGCAAAAGTGGGTGAAGGAGAGTAGGAGATAGAGGACTCCACTTACGGAATGAGCAAGTCAGGGGATGAAAGGCACAACATAGTGGATATAATCAATGGTATTCTAATAGTGTTGTATGGTGACAGCTAGTAGCTACACTCATGGTGAGCACAGCATAAGGTATAGATGTGTCAAATCACTACATTATATACCCAAAACTAATGTAACATTGTGTGTCAACTATACTTTAATAAAAAACAAAAAGACACAGATACCCAAACTCAAATAAGAGCTTTCCAAGTTCATTACATAGTTCTCATATATGTATAAATAATAAAGCTTAAATTTAAATCTGAACAGTATGCAATTCTCATTGTTTAGTGTAATGAGAAAATCATGAATATAATAATCACTTTTTTCTATATGTTTTATATTAATATATAATTATTTTATATTTATATTTTATAATTAATTTATAATTCATAATTATTTTATTAACTTAATTAAAGAATAACTTTCTAGTTCCAGAAGTGGAGCCATAAGCAGGGACTTTCATCCCTTAAATAAAGGAGTGAGTTTTTATAGAGAGTATAGACCAGATTTCTACATGAGAAATAATTATATAACACCTCCTTATGGGGTTCAAACAGGTATAGTTTAGAAGTACCCAGCATTTATGGCTAAACCACTAATACATAAGAAATTCACAATCCCTTGCAAATATGTAGCAACGTGGTACTCTTAATCATACCTTTCAAACAAAGCTTTTGTGCCTGAATACAAACTGCTATGTTGTAACTCCTACTTTTTATATAAAAGTCCAGAATTTTTCAATACTTCAGGAGAGAGTCTAATAAACAAATCAAATCCTTGTTAAGAATAGATAATTTTTTAGGAGACAGAATTTTAGATATAGGACTTCTAAAAAGATATCTGTCCCTAGGAACCGCTTACCAAGACAAGCACCAAGTTAAATATCCCTTCAGTATAAAAATAGAAATAAGCACTAAGTAGTCCCTAAATAACAATTGCAGTCAGAGTATATGCTGAAGGTGAACACCACCAGATAATGTGTAGGCATATATTTATGGTGTGTGTGTCTTAATGGTAATTTAAACTTAGTAATTCCATCTAGATACACTACACTACAATTAATGAACTTCTTCATAAAATGCCACACCAATTTAAATGTCCAAAGATTTCTTCCCTTTATTCTTGGCTGTTGTAATAATGTTTATAGTATTAAAAAATGGTTGTACATAAAAATATATAGCTGAAAATATACTGGGCTTAGAATATAGAGCCCTGAATTTGACTTCTAACTCTTCCACAAATTAGTCTTCCGATTTTATCAAATTCCTCTTCTAAAAAATCTCAAAGGCCATTTTCTACTGTAAAGGCCACTGATAACACTTGACACCAAAAGTTATCTTAAAAATACCCAAATATCACCTTTAGAAAAACCTAACTATTTATGAGATTTTAAAAGGTGTCTCACACATGCACTTTAAAACCTCCTTATTTGATGAATTCCATGATTCATGCTTGCAGTAACCATATGGCAGTAAGAAATATTTATCTATTTACTTACTTACTTTTGCATTTTCCCAAGTAATATGTTTTCCCTACTATTGCCCAATCCTTTCTTTTTTATTTTTAAGATGTATTTATTTATTTTAGAGAAAGAGAGCAGGGGGAGGGGCAGAGAGAGAGAGAAAGAATCTTGAACCTGAGCATGAAGCCTGCCATGGAACTCGGTCCCATGACCCTAAGATTGGAACCTGAATGGAAATCAAGAGTTGGATTTTTAACTGACTGAGCCACGCAGATGCCTGTCCAACTCTTTCAAGTAGAGTATGTTAAATGGAGTTTTCCTTATAACCAGTTCTGAAACACTTTTGGTATCAAATTCCTTGCAGCATATCTGATGTGGGATTATTACGTTTTGTTTTCCTCTCCTAAAATCTATTCCAATATAGTTCAGCAGATACCCATGTAAATGGGTGGTTTTTTGGCATCTTCATTGTGGGATATAAAATGTGGGCACACATAACAGCCGTTTTAGGAACAAAGGTACCCAAAAGGCTTATCATTAATATATTGAAAACCAATTCTATTTCTTCTTTTTAAATTTAAATTTTAGTTAATGGACAGTGCAATATTGTTTTCTGGATTAGAATTTAGTGATTCATCACTTACATACAACACCCAGTGTTCATCACGATGAGTCCATTCTTTAATACCCTCTAGCCTATCCCCCTCATCCCTCCATAAACATTGTTAAGAGTCTTATGGTTTGTTTTCCTCTTTCCTTTTTTTGTTTTACCCCTTCCCGTATGTTCATCTGTTTTACTTCTTAAATTCCACGTATGTGAAATGATATGATATTTGTTGTTCTCTGACTGACTTATTTTGCTTAGCATAATACAGTCAAGCTGCACCCATGGCATTGCAAATGGTAAAATTCATTTTTTGATGGCTGAGTAATATATATCACATCTTCTTTTTTAAAAAAATTCTTTAATTTTTTTTATTTTATTTTTTATAAACCTATAATATATTTTTATCCCCAGGGGTACAGGTCTGTGAATTGCCAGGTTTACACACTTCACAGCACTCACCATAGCACATACCCTCCCCAATGTCCATAACCCCACCCCTCTTCTCCCAACCCCCCTCCCCCCAGCAACCCTCAGTTTGTTTTGTGAGATTAAGAGTCACTTATGGTTTGTCTCCCTCCCAATCCCATCTTGTTTCATTTATTCTTCTCCTACCCACTTAAGCCCCCATGTTGCATCTTCACTTCCTCATATTCTTTACCCATTCATCAGTTAATGGACATTGGCCTGCTCCATAGTTTGGCTATTATTGATAATACTGCTATAAACCTTGGCATGCATGTACCCCATCAAATCTGTATTTTTGTATCCTTTAGGTGAATACCTAGTAGTGTAATTGTTGGATTGCAGTGTAGTTCTGTTTTAAACTTTTTGAGAAACCTTCACACTGTTCTTTGGAGTGGCTGCATCACTACTAATAGTGCATGAGTGTTCCCCTGTCTCCATATCCTTGCCAACAACTGTTATATCTTCTATTGTTAATTTTAGTTTGTATTGTTTATTTTTTAAATATCTTACCCCATTCCATAGGTTGCCTTTTAATTTTCCTGATTGTTTCCTTCGATGGGCAAAAGCTTTTTATATTGACGTAGTCCCAATAGTTCAGTTTTGCTTTTGCTTCCCTTGCCTCTGGTGACATGTCTAGTAAAATGTTGCTATAGCCAAGATCAAAGAAGATGCTTCCTGTGTTCTCCTCTACAATTTTGATGGTTTCCTATCGCACATTTAGGTCTTTCATCCATCTGAAATTTTTTGTTGGTGTATGGTGTAATAAACTGGTTCAGTTTCATTCTTCTTTACGTTGCTGTCCAATTTTCCCAACATTATTTGTGGAAGAGACTGTTTTTGTTTCCATTGGATATTCTTTCCTGTTTTGTTGCAGATTAGTTGGTCATAGAGTTATGGGTCCATTTCTGGGTTCTCTTTTCTGTCCCATTGATCTGTGTGTCTGTTTTTATGCCAGTAACATCCTGTCTTGATGACTACAGCTTTGTAATATAGCTTGAAATCCAAAAGTGTGATGCATCCACTTTTGTTTTTCTTTTTCAGAATTGCTTTGGCTATTGGGAGTCTTTTATGGTTCCATGAAAATTTTAGGATTGTTTGTTCTACATCTGTGAAAAATGCTGGTGGTATTTTGATAGGGATTGCCTTAAATATGTAGATTTCTTTGGGTAGTATTGACATTTTAACAATTTTCTTCCAATCCATGAGCATGGAATGCTTTTCCATTCCTTTGCATCCTCTTCAATTTCTTTCATAAGTGTTTTCTAGTTTCCAGAGTACAAATCTTTTACTTCTTTGGTTAGGTTTATTCCTAGGTGTCTTGTGGTTTTGGGTGTAATTGCAAATAGGATTGGTTCCTTGATTTCTCTTTCTGCTGCTTCATTACTGATGTATAGAAATGCAACAGGTTTCTGCACATAGATTTTATATCATGCAACTTTGCTGAATTCATGCATTAGCTCCAAAAATTTGGGGGGAAGTCATTCCTGTTTTCTACATACAGTATCATGCCATCTGAAACTAGTGAAAACTTGACATCTTCCTTGCTGATTCTGATGCCTTTTAATTTCTTTTTTTTATTTTCTGATTGCTGAAGTTAAGACTCCCAGTACTGTGTTAAGTAGTAGTGGTGAGAGTGGACATCCTTGTCTTCTTCCTGACAGTAGAGAAAATGTTCTCAGGTTTCCCCTTTAAGGATGATATTAGCAGTGGGTCTTTCATATATGGTCTTTATGATGTTGAGGTGTATTCCATCTAGCCCTACTTTGTTGAGGATATTATCAAGAAAGGATGCTGTATTTTGTCAAATGCTTTTTCTGTATCTATTGACAAGATCATATCTTTTATTAATGTGGTGAATCTCATTGATTGATTTATGAATACTGAACCACCCCTGCAGCCCAGGAATAAATCCCACTTCATTTTGGTGAATTAAGTCTTTTAGTGTATTATTAAATTCAATTTGCTAACACTTTATTGAGAATTCTTGCATTCATGCTTCTCAGAGTATTGGTCTGTAATTCTCCTTTTTAGTGGCTCTTTGTCTCCTTTTGGAATCAAAGTAATGATGGCTTCATAGAATTAGTTTAGAAGTTTTCCTTCCATTTCTTTTTTCTTTTTTTTGGAACAGTTTGAGAAGAATTGGTATTGACCCTTCTTTAAATGCCTATAGAATTCTCCTGGGAAGCCCTCTGGCCCAGGAATTTTGTTGGAAGAGTTGGTTTTTTTTTTTTTGTTTTGTTTTGTTTTTTTAAGATTTTATTTATTTATTTGATAGAGATCACAAGTAGGCAGAGAGGCAGGCAGAGAGAGAGGAAGGGAAGCAGACTCCCTGCCAGGCAGAGAGCCTGATGCGGGGCTCAATCCTAGGACCCCGGGATCATGACCTGAGCTGAAGGCAGAGGCTTTAACCCTCTGAGCCACCTACGCGCCCCAGAAGAGTTTTGATTTCAGATTCAATTCCTTTTTTGTCATGGGCCCGTTAAAATTTTCTATTTCTTTCTGTTTCAGTTTTGGTGGCTTGTAAGTTTCCAGGAATTTGTCCATTTCTTCTAGGTTGCCCAGTTTTTTGGCATATAATTTTTCATAGTATTCTCTTATAATTGTTCATATTTCTGTGGTGTTGGTTGTGATTTCTCCTCCTCCATTCATGATTTTATCTACTGGAGTCCTTTCTTTTTGTTAAGTTTGGCTAGGAGTATATCAGTTTTACCCATTCTTTCAAAGAACCAGCTCTTAGTTTCATCAGTTTTTTCTATTATTTTGTTGTTGTTGTTATTGTTGTTTGTTTCTATATTGTATAATTCTGCTCTAACCTTTATTATTTCCCTTATGCTGTCTTTGGGCTTTATTTGCTGTTCTTTTTCTAGCTCCTTTTGGTGTAAGGATAGGTTGTATATTTGAGGCTTTTCTTGCTTCTTGAGGTAGGCCTGTACTGCAATGTATTCTCTCCTAGGACTGCCTTTCCTGCATCCCAGAGGTTTTGGACTGTCATGTTTTCATTATAATTTGCTTCCCTATTTTTTTTAAATTTTTTTAATTTCCTGGTTGACCCATTCATTCTTTAATAGGATGTTCTTTAGCCTCCATCTAACTGAGGTCTTTCCAAATTCTTTCTTCTGATTGACTTCGAGTTTTACAGTGTTGTGGTCTAAAAATATACATGGTATCATCTCAATCTTTTTGTATTTGTTGATGGCTGATTTGTGATCTAGTATGTGACCTATTCTAGAGACTGTTACCTATGCACTTGAAAAGAATGTGTATTCTGCTGCTTTAGGATGAAAATGTTCTGAATATATCTGTTAAGTTCATCTGATCCAGTGTGTCTGTCATTCAAAGCCCTTGTTTCCTTATTGATTTTCTGCTTGGATGATCTGTCTATTGCTGTAAATGTGGTGTTAAAATCCTCTACTATTTATTACTATTAATGAGTTTCTCTAAGTTTATTACTAATTGATTTATATAGTTGGGTGCTCCCAAGTTGGGGGCATAAATATTTATCATTATTAAATCTTTTTGATGGATAGACCCCTTAGTTATGACATTTCTTCATCTCTTGTTAT